>NW_017731504.1:3312487-3324675 GCF_001890085.2 Hipposideros armiger
GAAGGGGAAGGGATGAGACAATACAAATTGGTAACTACAATATGGCCTCAGGGATAGAAAAGACAGTCTGGGGAATATAATCAATAATGTTGTAAATATGGACTCATGGACTTGTTAGAGAGACCACTTCATAGACGATGTAGAGGCCTGACCACCGCACTGTATTTCTGAAGCTGATGTTGAATAATATTGTACGTCAACTATAATTATATATACATATAGTCATGGGATGTGGAGTAAAGTGTGGGAATTGAGTCAATGGAATTGTAATAGATAAGTATAATATCAGGGGTGGGAGAGCAGTGGATGGGAGAGGGAGGCTATTACTTTGTGAGGGGTGAAAAGGATAACTATTGCATTGTTCTGTACACCTGAAACTAATAATAAAAAAAAGAATATAGATTTACTTTCCTATTTGATTGCATAAAATTTTTATTTTACCTGACTTACATCAGAGAAAATTGTTTATGTTCATTTATGTTAATTGTTGACCTTTTCTCTTGATTAACTAAGCCTACATACAATTAGAAATGGAGATGTATTTCATGTTTGCCTAACATAGTGTATATCTAGTGCAAAAGTAGAAATTAATGTCTTGTACAAGTAGCATAAAACCAGAAACAAGGAGAGATTTTCAAACAGCTCTTCCTTATGAAAGCAATTGTTTTTGCATTCTAATTCACTGAAAAATAAAATTATGAGAATTTTGAGAAACAAACAAGCAAGCAGACAAACAAAAAACCATAAATTATAATTGATCAAGTGATCCAAGCATACTTAACCAAAAAAAATCCAGATCCAACTAATAGATGAACATTCAATTCCAAGGGACTTTAACCAAATCATGATAGTATAGAATTGTCAGAGTTTAGGGAGATAATCTTCCCAATATATTTAATACTACAAAGTTCACACTATAAGCATTATGTTTATTTCTGGAGAGGGGATATACATATGTCGGAGCTTGTTTGGACAACAACCATATGAATTGCTGGGACCTCAGACCAAGACACATAATGAACTATTGGGCTAACTATGAATATTCAACTTGGAGAAAAAGGCTAGTCAGAAAACAAACAAACAAACAAACTTGATAGTTGCTGCAAATATTGAGGAACTTTTATATTAAAGTTCAGTTGGAAGTTTTCTTTTTTTTTAAGGATTTTAGGGGGTAGGAGGTAAGTGAAACATGCAAACCCATAAACTTCACTTTAACATAAAAAACTAATATTCAGAACCACTTAAAAAACTATAATGGGTTACTTTAATAAAAAGGGTGTTTCTTATCACTGGAAATAGTTGAGGGACACTAAACTGTCATTGAGTTGTAAATCTATAGGCTATAATAGAAGATCTAATAAATACCTGAATTAACTCTATAATTAGGTGAACCATATTAATGTCCCCTCTAAATTTCATTATTTCCAAATATATGATATAAAAATAATTATAGAAGCTAATTTAAAAGGGATGACACATTAGAAAACCATGAAATATTTAGAGACAAATTTATCAAAATAGGTACTAGCCCTATACACTCAAAACTACAAAATAATGCTAAGAGAAATGACTAGAGAACTAACTATTGGGTCATTGGAAAAGTCATGACTGTTTGCAACAAATGGCACTAGTTCATTTTTGAAGTACTATAGTCATTTGCATCTATGTTATTGCTATGTCATTTCACAGCTGACAGTTCCAGCTATATTCTAAAAAAAATGAGTGATTTGATTGAGTTTTGGAGATTTTACAACAAGTTGAAGATGGAAGACCAAACTGTGCATTTTTGCCATATTTTACTGTTTTACTTCCATAAAGGGAAGAACGCGTGTCAAGCTTGTGAAAAGTTGCATAAAATTTATGGTGACAATGCTCTACAGGAACATCAGTGCCAATGATGTTTCATGAAATACCTTCCTGGTGATTTTGATCTCAATAATGCTCCTCGGTTAGGGAAACCCACCGAGGTTGATGACGACAAAATAAAGGCATTGATAGAGTCAAACCCACATTACACAACATGAGAGATTGCAGAAACATTGAACATCCATCATTTAAGCATTCATGACCACCTGAAGAAGCTGGGATACGTAAGCAAGCTTGATATTTGGGTTCCTCATGAACTCAAAGAAGTTCATTTGACGTTGCGTATAAACATCCGCAATATGCTCATTAAACGTGAGGAAAACGATCCTTTTTTGAAGCAACTAGTGATGAGAAGTGGATTATTGACAACAATGTGAGCAAACGGTCTTGGTCCCGACGTGATAATTCACCTCAAACAACATCAAAAGCAGACATTCATCAGAGGAAGGTTATGCTCTCAGAGTGATGGGATTTTAAATGTGTCGTGTTTTTTGAGCTTCTATTGAGGAACTAAACAATCAATTCAAATCTGTACTGTTGGCAATTGGTCAGTTTGAACAAATCCATCATTCAGAAATGTCCAGAGCTCGTTAATCATAAAGGAGTTGTGTTTTATCGCGATAACGTGAGATCACACACAAGTTTGATCACCTGTCAAAAATTATTGGAGCTTGGATGGGATGTATTTCCACACCCACCATACTTGCCTGACTTTGCACCTTCAGACTTCCACTTGTTTCACTCTCTTCAAAACTCCTTGCGTGGTATAACGTTCAATTCAGATGAGGCTGTAAATTAGCACCTTGTTCAGTTTTTTTGCAAATAAAGACAGGTCCTTGTATGAACGAAGAATTATGAAGCTCACTGAAAGATGGCAAAAGGTTATCAAACAAAATGGACAATATACCATTGATTGATCTTTGTTCTTTATATAAATAAATGACCTTTGAAAAACATAGACAAAATATGTTATGACTGTTCCGACAACCCAATAAATGGTGAGATATATGCCAAGTTTATGTATTGGAAAATTCAATGTTGTTAAAGTGCCAATTTTACTCCAAGTTATTTATTGACTCAGTGCAATCCAAATAAAAACACCAGCAGATATTTTGATAGAAATTGACAAGCTGATTCTAAAATGTGGTATATGAAAATACAAAGAATCTAAAATAGTTAAAGTAGTTTTGTAAAGAACAAAGCTGGAGGACTTCGAGTACCATGATTTCAAAACTTTATGTAGACATAGTTACATATAATGTAAATATAGATAGATAGATGATAGGTAGATAGATGAATAGATAGATAGATGATAGACAGATATAGTAGCTATCACAAAAAGAAGCACAAATCACTGCAGTGGGAAAATTGGCAAATTAATACACTGGAAAAGGCATTCTACAAAAGAAGATATATTAATAGCAAATAATCATTGAAAGGATGCTCAGCCTCATTAATTGTCAGGAAAATTCAAGTTAAAATCACAATTAATATAAATATCCACCCAATAGAATGCATGAAATTAAAAGATTTGTAACAACAAATGTTGACAAGGTTGTGGAGTGACTCGAACACTTATACATTGCACATGAGAATGTAAAATGTTAGAGCCACTTTGGATAGCTATTTGGCAGTTTGTGATAAATGTAAATGTATACCTACCTATTATATCCCTCAACAATTTTACTTTTATCAGCGATGTGAAAACATCTGTCCATTAAAAAGACTTATGCAGTGGTGTTCATAGTAGCTTTATTCATTAAGAGCCAAGAAATGAAAACAACCCAAATATTCATTAGTAGGTGAATTGATAAACATATTTTCATAAATGCATATATAAATTATTACTAAATAATAAAAAGAAACAAACAACTGATATAGACAATAACATGGATTAATATAAACATAGTATGTTGTAGGAAATAAACCAGATGTAAATAAGTTCATGCTGTGTGAATCCATTTATGCAAAATGTTAGAAAGTAAGAATAATCTTTAGTAAGAGAAAACAAATTCATTACTTCCAGGGGCTGGGATGGGTTGGACTGGCTGTAAAGAAGCACTTAAGAAGGGCCAGCTGACTGGCTCAGTTGGTTAAGAGTTTGCTCAAGAGTGCAAGCTCTGAGCAACAGGGTCGCCAGTTCTATTCATGGCCCAAGTTGAGCTGCCGCTGAGCTGCCAAAAGGTGGCAGGATGGCTCAGCTAAAAAAATAAATAAATAAATAAGGAAGAATCACTTAGGAAACTTTTTAGGGTGATAGAAATGCTTTATATCTTAATTTTGATGGTGGTTACATAGGTGTATATATTACTCAAATTCATTAATTGTATGCTTTAAAAGTATGTATTTCTATAAATTATACCTCAAAGTTTATATAATAAAAAGTGATGAAAAATGTACATGGTAAAAGTAATCAGAATGTAAAAAGCTAAATATTATAGAAACATTTTAAGAATGATTATTTTAGGAATAAACACAATAAAAACATTATCCAAAACACTATTGAAGGATCTAAAGTCACTAAAGAAAAAGAAAATACTCACAGAATGGAAAAAGAGAAAAGGAGCAGGTGAAAAAGGGAGGATATAACTATTTATACTAATTGATACTTTTTCATGTAAAAAATGACTAAATATGCTATGTAGACATAAAATCTGATTATATAGAAAAATGGTCATATCCTGATAGTGTTTTTAGAAAATGACGTTTTTGTAAGTAATGTAATTTAGAACAGGCTTAAATGAATGTTCTGCTGCATCTTCCAAACTGTCTTTTCAATAAATATGACATATGGCAGTAATTATGGGATGGCAATGTGAAAGGCACATGTTAATTCTCATGTGAAGGAAATTGCATAAAATATTTTTATGAAGATCACCATTATTATAACACCTCCAAGATACTTGTCCAGCCTGGAAAAATTATTCAAATTTTATGTCAACTACAGAAGGCTAAATCAAAGAATTTGTTGTTACCACATTCAGAATAATAGTCTTTGGGCCAGCCGAGGGGCGTTTTGGTTAAGAGTTGGCTTGGGATACCAGCTGTGAGCAGCAGGACCCAGATTCGGATCCCACATGAGGGCCATTGACACTGTGCCTTCTACAGCTAAGATGGTAAACAACAGCTAGGCCTGGAGCTGGGCTGCTGTGAGTCACCAGTGACAGTGTAAGCTGCAGTGGGCTGTCCATGAGCTACCATTGAGTGGCTGGCAGCCAGCGTGAGTGTCTGGCAGCTGGTGTGAGCTGCCGTGAGCCACTGTGAGCAGCCCTTGAATGGCCCGTGAGCGACTGCCTCAGTCGGGAAAAGCACAATGATAATGCCAACATGGACAAGTGAAGCGATGTCCTCCACAACTAGACTGAAGAATCAAAAGACAGCAACTTGTCCGTTTTCCTCCCTGGTTCCCTAATGCTGTTCCCCTCCCACAATTCCCCAATTAAAAAAAAAAAAAGAATAATAGTCTTTTTTTTTAATACACCTGCTGATACTTTTTGAATTTTCCTAGGTTACACATACACACACACGTGAATATGTGTGTATTAGTAGATCTTCGTTGTTTCACATTACACATATGTGAATATATATATTTTTGGTCAGGTAGAATATGATCCTTAGGGCAGAGCACCAGATCCATGAAAATATTGTTAAGACTCTGCTTTGCTACATTTCCCCTCAACTCCTCCAGTCAAGATTTTGCTTTAGGTAGAAACAGCACGTGACCAGAGTAGCCAGTACTCCTAGGTTGAAATCTCCAGATTTGATGTTTGGAAGGGCAGGATGGATGAATGAGTATTTGAGCAATGCTAGATAGCCCACACATGTTTTCTCAATTTCTCATTCTAGCAGAGTTTTTGTACAGCCTCAATTTTACCCTTGAATACTAGTAGCCTGGATTTTGGGAATTTATGTGGTATGGGAACAAGAAAGGTTAGTCCCAAAGCGACTTGCAAAGAGGAAAGAGGAGACTCAAAGCTTTTTTCCAAGTAATCTTACTGCTAACTCAAACCACACACACACACTCAAACCAGGCACACTACACACAAGTTCAGCCAGCTTTCAAACTAGGGACTTTCCCCCCAGTTGTTTCCTTAGTTCCTGATATCCATGATAATCTCCTAATTTTCTTCATAAGTAGCTTTGGAGGAGGAGGGTAGGGGGAAGAGGGCAGCAGCACACGCTAGTTCAACACTGAGACAGGAAATGAAAAGCTAGACTTTCTTTTCATCACCCTTTGTTGACCTCACTTTTTATTCCCATCCTCCATCATATTTTCACAGCCTGACTTTGGAGTTCTCTATTAGGAATTTAATAAGAATTATTTCTCTTCCTGAGTTCCTTCCATCTGCCAGATCTCTAACTTCATAGGGCATTCTATTCCAGTATTTTTAGAACTTATTTGACTATAAGGCATGCTATCAATTACATTTTTAAATTTTAAGCCCAAATATAACTACAAATATATGTATATATCTGAAATTATTTTTTCTTAAAAGAATATTTATCTCTTTATATATTGTTTTCCTTTTCTACTCGATTTCATTAAAAATGTTTGTCATGATCCAAAAATCGATTCTGTGATGAACAAATAAGTATATGCCTATAGATTGATGTTGTTCTTATCTTTTAACTCCTCTATTTTATTGTTATCTCTTAGCCCTAACTTGGTGTATTAGAGTTCTTTGGAGAAACAGAAGCAAATATATATATCAATATTATGAGGAGATTTATTATGGGGATTGGCTCATGTGACTATGAAGGCTAAGGTATACCACTGTATGTTGTCTGTAAGCTGGGGAATCAGAAAACCCCCTGCTATAATTTAGTCCAAGTCCAAAGGCTTAAGAGCTGGGTGTAACTCCCTTTCCAAGGCTAAAGACCTGAGGACTGAGGAAGGAAAGGGGCACTAGCATAAATCCTGGAGTCTGAGTGCCCAAGAACCAGGGGCTGCAATGTCCAAGGGCGGGAGAAGCTGGATGTCTGCTTGAGAAGAGAAAGAGAATTTTCCCTTCTTCTGGGCCCACAAGTGATTGGATAATGCCCTCCCCCACTGGTGAGGGTGGATATTTTTACTCAGTCTACTGATTCAAATGCTAATCTCTTCCAGAAACACCTTTATAGACACAACCAGAAATAAAGTTTAACCAGTTATCTGGGCATCCTTTAGCCTAGTCAAGTTGGCAGATAAAATTCACCATCACACCTGGGTGTTTTTGATTTTTAATTTTAGAGCATCCTAGATTTTAATCTGTTGACAATATCTTTAGCTCACTTGTCCTGTTTTCTTTCCATGGCAAATCCAGGTTTAAAAAAAAAAATCAATCCTGGATGAATTCCACTGGCCATCCTCATTTCTCTATTCCCATGTAACTGAATAGAGCTAGAGAAAAATCCACAAACCACCCAGATTAATGCTAATATAAGTGTATGACCTACAAATTGAAATAAGGTTTAAATTGTTTTATATTACTTGTAAATTTCTCTGGTCTATTTTCTTGCTCATTCTCCATAGCTATTATTTAAATGTTTAATATCTTATATACCTCATACTCTCACATGTTCCTTTTACTTGTTCCAGACAAATGGCCTTTTAACCTATTTACAGAGATGCTAGAAGTCACAAACTAAAGGCTTGTCTTAACTCCTATATTATTAACTATACATTTACCTATATTTTTACCCACCCTTGGTTCCTTTCCTTCTGTACAATAGAAAAAGGATTCTCTGTAGATTTATATAAAATAGAGTATGAAAATCACTGCAATAAATTGCAATAAATAAAATTATTTGAGTGTGATAAATTTAGAAAAAAGTTACTCTACCAAATAGAACAAGAGTGGAAATTGTGAAGATCATTTAGGAAGTTACTGTGAAGGTCCTTAGAAAAGATGAGAGTTTTAACTAAGATAAAAGCAGGAGCAAGGAAAGGAGTTAATACTATTCAGGATATTTGAAAGTTGTATTAACCTACCAAGTATCTATAATGTGATAGACATGGTTCTAGTTATTGAGGATAGAACAGTAAATACAACAGACAAAATTCCCTACTTTCCTTTCTATGGAGGAAGTGAGATGATTACCAAATCAATGACATATATTGTTGATGATCTGTGCTTCAGAGAAAAGTAAGTTACAGAATATGGATATGGACTCCCAAGGGTGAAGAGGTTGCAGTTTAAAGCTCTGCAGTCAATAAAGGCTCAATGAAAAGATGACATTTTAACAATAACCTGAGTGGATGAGAGACCCAGTTCCTGGCAAAAGAAGAGTGAATGAAAAGGCCTGAGGCAGGAGCAGATCTAGTGAGTCTGAGGGACAGAGATGAAACCGCTGTAGGTGAAATGTGGTTTGTAAAGGAAGCAATATCAGAGTAGGTCAAAGTGATACCTGCAGACCAGTGTAGGTCATTGTAAAATACTGGCATTTATTCTGAGTGATGTGGGAATGCAGGGAAGCAATGCAAGTAGAGAAGAGATTTCCCTTTTAAGAGGTTTACTCTGACTACTGTGTTGAGACTATACAGCAGTGGAAAAGAGGTGCCAACATGGAAACCCACTAGGAGACTATTGTATAGCTTAAATGAGAGATTATGGCAGCGTGGTCTGGGGAGATGGCAGAGGAAATGATAAGAAATGGCCAGATTCTTGATGTAAAGGTAAGGCTAGCAATATTTGCTGGAATGTGTGAGAAAAACAGGAGGCAAGGACACTGCCAAGATTTTTGGCCTAAACAATTGAAGGAGAGAGTTACTAATTGCTGAGCTGAATGTAACAGTGGAAGTAGAATAATTTTGGGAAAAGGTAAATATGGTATGTTAAGTTTGAGATGCTCATTAGATATCCAAGTGGGTATGTTAAGCAGGGGGTTGTATTTATAAGTCTCAGATTTAGGGGAAAGTCCAGATTGAAGATTTATATTTGCAATCCATAAGGCTATAGGTGGCACTGCAAGCGTAAGACCAAATGAAGCCACCAAGGAAATAAGTGTAAGAAGAAAAGAAAATCCAACCCCAAACTGAATTGTGGGGCAATCCAAAGTTTATTTTGATTAGGAAGATAAAGAAAAACTATAAAGTGAGACTGATAATGAGATAGGATGAGTTTACTCTCTTGTGAGCCAGTGAGGAAATTGTTTCTAGAAAAAGAGAATGATAAAAACAGTGTCAAATTTAGAGAGCTAAATAAGTTGAGAACATAGAATTATCTGTTAAATTCAATGGTGTGTATGGAGATTATCTGTGATCTTGTCAAGAGCAGCATCCATAGAACAAAGAGGAGAAGAGGAGTCAGATAGAACTCTGACATTAACAGGTGTTTTTAAAAGATATAAAATATTATATAGAAATATTAACATGTTTGTATTTTGCTGATAGTAATGTTGTACGGGAAAAAAATTGTTACTGTTCTTGCAAGGAGGCAATTGTATTAAATGTCCTTGAATAAGTGATTGACCTTTGTTAGGAGCAAGAAAAGATCAGTCTATCTATCTATCTATCTATCTATTATCTATCTATCTATCTATCTATCTATTATCTATCTATCTATCTATCTATTATCTATCTATCTAGCTATCTAGCTATCATCTATCTATATATTATCTATCTATCTATCTATCTATCTATCTATCTATCTATCTATCTATCTATGTAGCTAATGGTAGTAGGGGAGAGGCCAGATATATGGACAGGTAAATGGTAGACATTTTGGAGACTTGTAAAATATTATTGTAATTACATCTCTTTTCTTGGAAAAATGTGAAGCAAGGTCATCAGTCAAGAGTGCAGATGATAGAGGAGCTTTTTGATATTTGAGGAGAGAAGATGTCAAGTAATTACTTAGAAAAGGGGAAGAGCAATTGACTATAGAAGAAAATAATTAGTTACACAAAGCTCAGCTTATATAATAAATTTTGTTATATTACGTAGACCTTTTTCAAATCATATTTTATTACCACAAGTACTTATAAATGCAAATAAAGTAAGTCTTCAAAGCTCTTCCCTTTTTTTTTCTAAAAACTCTGAGAATCATTGCTTTGCTGATTTGTGTTTAAATATGAGTTCTAAATATTTTAAGCTGAATTATAAAACTGAACCACAGACATGCTTAATTCACTGCCACCCCCATCAAAAGGAAGACAAAAGCATATGAGAAATCATGGGCAAAGTGTGCTGTTATGAGAAATGTGCAACTTGTACTTAAGATCAGTCAATAATGGCTGAATACCATAATTTTCTTTTCTTTTTTTAAGGCCATAGTTTTCTTAACAATCTATTTTTTCTGCACTATTTCTCACACATTTCTTTAATATTTTCTTGCTGACCAAATTAATAACAGCTCTTATTAAGCCCATTGTGGCTATATAATTATACTTATGGAATTAAAAGAAAATTTGAAGCATGCAACCATTGAATTTTAGTTTTTTTAATAGCAAAAGCCATGGTTTGTAAAAACTCATAGAACTATATAACACAAAGAGAGAACTTCATAGTATATAAATTTTTAAAAAGTCAATCGAATAAGGGGAACACAAAATGGAATATAATCTGTAACAAATAAATTTATTACAAATAACTTGCTTCAAATGAATGACAAGTTATTAAATAATTCATTACAAATGAATGGCATGACAATAATAATAATGGCATGTTAATAATAATAATAATAAAGAAGAAAAGAACTAATCTAAGAATCTTTGGCAGTTGTATTTTGACTGGATACAGGTTAAAGACAAAAATAATGGTACACAATTGCTGTTCTCTTTTTGCGTTTCTCACAGGGGCATGGGTTAGCCATTTGAAAACTACTTTATCAGTTTACCAGAGTGGAACAAATAAGTACATATATTGTAGATAATGAGAACCAGGTTTTCCCTGTCAGAAGTTACAAATAAGGAAAAGGTGAAGACTAGAATAAGCCCTGTGGTATGAGATTGGAATCAGAAGGATCGGTACAAGTCATGGTTTTAAAATATACTTACAGATAAATAGAGAGATAAACAAGTCAATGTAGATGTATGTGGGTACATGAAGGACGTGTGTGTGTGTGTGTGTGTGTGTGTGTGTGTGTAATTTTCTAGCACTGTCCCATGAGAGTGCTTAAAATAATTGATACACAGTAGAAATTAACACACACCCTAGTCTTGATTTCTAAAGACCATTTTCCAACAAAAGGAACTGGGGCTTTTTTGGAGAAGTGGTTGATTCCACAGCTGGAGCAGAGAAAGTTTTAAAAGATGAGCATTTTGTAGTGCCAGAAAGTAAGGAAGTGCTCACAAAGGAAAGGGGACACATCAGAAGGTCAAAGGAGCCAACAACCTGAAGGAGGTTTTAACTACAAAGTTGGAACAGATTGAGTAATGAAATAATAGCAATAGCATTCGATTATAACATTTAGAATAGATAAAATTCATGATATAAATAAATAACTGGATAAATAAATAGAGAAGAAGGGACAGTGTTTTCTTACCAAAGAATTCCATTTCATTTAATAAATGTAGAAGAGGCAAGGGATGTAGAAAATTACCGTTAGAAAAAAATATTAATAATTGTTGCATGATGAATGCTAAAAGTAGTGGGTGAAAGTTGAAGGGAAAACAGGATTTTTCCATAGTACCAAAGTATCCCCCCAAGATATTTATTAATTACAAAGGGAAAATAGTAATTTCACAGTAGAAAACCTGAGTAATACCACCATGACCAAGGGGTCAAATATAGCATCACTAGTGATACGCTATATCAATAGCATGTACTCCTGATATGACACTTTTGTGGTATTCTTGCTTAAATTACATAACCTCAGTCTAATTATGAGAAAACATCAGATAAACCTGAAATGAGGGACATTCTACAAAATAATTTATCAGTACTCTTCAAAAGTATCAAAGTAGTGAAAGACAGAGTGAGACAGAAGAACTATTGGATTGGAGGAGGCTGGGGAGATATAAGAACTAAATGTATTATGCAATTCTGGACTGGATACTGGAACAGAAAAATAACATTAACAGAATAACTGATAAAGTTCCAATAAAGTCTGCTGTTTAGTTAAAAAAAATAATAAATAAAAAAATTCAATCTTTATTTATGTTTAGGCAGGCACATGTCTTTGAGCTCTGCCCAAAGATCTAGAAGGGCAAGGCCTATGCACACTGTAGTGGATCATGAAGCAAATTGAATTTCATCTGTGACAATGTGTTACCTGTTATGATTTTTAAGTCCCCACTGTACTGGGAAGTTCTTAAAGGCAATGATCTTCTGTGTAAAACCTAGATCTGGGACACTAAGATAAATGTTTGCTAAATGTGTTAAGTGAATTTTGCTGACTATC
>NW_017731504.1:3325635-3326625 GCF_001890085.2 Hipposideros armiger
TTGGAGATGGAAACACTCTAAAATTATGTAAAAATGTAAGGTATAAGTCATTGTAAAAAGTCCATTCATAGGAAAAATATAATTGATTGTATGGTTATTTTAAGATGAATGGTATCAATGAGTGACATTTTTTTTTAACTTTCTCCTTCCCTTTTTTCTTTCTTGTTGCTACTCTTTTCTTCCTTCTAGCACTAATGACACTCCCCCCTTGAGAGTCAGTTACTCTGAAAGTAACCGCTTATTGGATCCTTGGTTTTCAGCATTAATGGCACATGAAAATCACCTGAGGCTTGCACCCACCAACAGTAAATTAAATCGGGATCTCAGGGAGAGTGAAGTCTTCATATTTTTTTTTCCAAAGATTTTATTGGGGAATTGGGGGAGGGGAATGGCCAAGTTGTTGTCCTTCAAATCTTAGTTTTGGAGGGCACAGCAAGCTCAGCTCCAAGTCCAGTTGCTCTGCTCAGCTCAAGGTGCTCTGTTCAACTAGCTGCAGGTGGGCATAGCCACCATCCCATGCGGGAGTCAAACCAGCAGCCTTGTTGTTAAGAGCGCATGCTCTATCCACTAAGCCATCCAGGTGGCAGCTCAGCTTAAAGTGCCAAGTTCAGTCTTTAGTTGCCGGCGGGCGTAGCCAATCATCTCTAACAGGCAACCTTGTTAGGAGCACGTGTTCTCACCAACTGAGCCATCCTACCACCTGTTGGCAGCTCAGTGGTAGCTCAGCTCTGGCGCAGCTCACTGGTCCATGTGGGAATGAAACCAGCGACTCTGTTGCTCAGAGCTCGCACTCTTGAGCAAGCTCTTAACCAACTGAGCCACTCGGCCTGCCCTGATATTTCTTTTTAAAGAGCTCTCTTGTTGATTTTAATGTAGAGCCAAGTTTGAAAAACTGTCTTCTTAGAGAATTAAAAAGGTAAGTCAGAAGTTTTTACCAATTAAATACCTACTACATACCCAGCAACTGCCTTAGCATTATGGGCATCTGAG
>NW_017731504.1:3327575-3328451 GCF_001890085.2 Hipposideros armiger
TCTATCTATCTATCATCTATCTATCTAAATACCTTGACCATCCAAAATATTACTGAGAAAGGAAGTCAGCTGCAAATTTAAACTGTGAATTTTACAACTGATGCAGTTTCAGTAAGACCAAGGAAAGTATTCTGACATCTCAAACAAAATATTATCAAATAAAGACTATGATAGCAATTTATACTTATTGAACACTTACTATGCAGTAGTCACTGTTCTAAGATGTATACTTATTTAGTCCTCACAACAAACCTATGAAGGAGGTACTGTAATTATGCCCACGTATTTTTACATGGAGAAAAGAATTTACACAGAGGTTAGTAACTTTTCTGTAATTTAGCTCAAAGGTGGATGAGCTAGCTAGACATCGAATGCATGCAATCTGAACCAGAGCACACAGCACTCTATTGTCTCTTGAAGTAACAATTTAGACCAATTTAAAATAAAGTAAAAGAACAATGATATGTGTATTTCAAAGAGCATGACTTGAATATCAGGGAATTATGAAAATCTATTGGAAAAATTGATAAGGTCCTTGAATAATTTGCAGAAATGACCATTTTTAATATTGTTTTAAAAGTTAAAATTTAAGAATATTACTTAGGGCTAATAAGAAATCTGGCTGGATTAATTACATATAAACTATTCATGATTTCCAAAAATTAATGCACAGCCTACTTTCTCTTAAATATGTGACAAAGTATGCATATTTTAAAATAAAATTTAGCAAAATTTTATAAAATTTTACTTTTGAAGTACTAATCAAAACATTTTTTTTTAAACCAAGAAGTTTTGGTCTGCAATTGCTCTAAACACTTTTGTTTGGTTTGCCTTTAAATATCTAATTCTCTGCTTATTTAGTTTAACCCCTCATCG
>NW_017731504.1:3329081-3330925 GCF_001890085.2 Hipposideros armiger
CTGTGCTGTCATTGGCTGAGAGCAGGTTGGAGGAAGCATGGTCTGATGTGAATGTTGGGGTGGCTCCTAAGGTACATTTTTGCAGCCATGACATTGGGTCTCCAGAATTTTCACCAATTCTATTAATTATTAATATTATTCCAAAGATATTGTTTTTCTGCTTAAGTCATTAGGGTCTTTTTATTTTTTCTTGCAGCCAAAAACGATAAACTTTTACCGTTTTATGAAGCCTCTCTTTAATTGTCTTTTTATTGATATCAATTGTTATTGAAGATTGATGGCTTGTTATCATTCGTAAACTTAGTAGCTTAGGGATTGTTTGTTGTATTTCCTGTAGTTCACTGAGGAAACTCTAGCTGAAGAAAAATATGCAAACGTGTGCTTTCTGTAGGTGTTTGTATGAACACAATTCTGAACTGTTTATATTTCTAGTCAACATTTCACTGCAGGGTTTCCTTGACATTGGCCTCTTAAAGGAACTTCTCATGTTTTTTAGGGTAAAGATAAATATCCAGATCATAAATCCTTACGTTGTCTGATAATCTGTGTCTACTTGCATCTTTAGTCTGTTCTGGCACCATACCTCCTCTCATTCTGTTTTCCTATCACATTGCTGTTTCAGTTCCTCTCAAGTACTGTGCTAGCTTATGTCCTCTAAGAAGCAGATGCCAAGACAGAAGTAGATGTGCAAGTGATGACTGAGAAGGATAAAGAGCAGGGGACAGACAAGAAAAAGAAAGCGTTCAGACTGTAATACAGGCTTGATATCAGTGAAGGAAAGGTAGAAGAGAAGTCAGAGATTGCAGAAGAGTCCCAAGGTTTCATCCAGGATGATAAAGAATCCTTGAGCCAAAGTCTCCTGTTATAAGTTCTATGTCTCACAGAGCTGGGCCTGCATTAGTATTCCCAATTGTGCTTAGAACTTGGCCAGGATCCAGAACGAAAGCAACCCAGCTGTCAGTCAGTTATGTACTTGTAGCGGTAGACCTGAGAAGCTTGTTTTGATGTCTAGTGTGTCCACCCCTTGTTCCACACAGATCTATTGTTCCATGAATATTCATGGAACAGCTTCTTCATAGTCTCTTAGGGCTTTTATTTCTGAAGGACAGCATAGATGAGGGAGGTTAATGGGAAGAACTAGAATCCATATTTCTGTAGTTGGTCTCAGGGCTGCAACTGATACTTAACCCTCCCTTGCTCTTTGTCAGTCTACATCCCTCTCATCCTGAACTATTACTTGGGCACATCATTGAGACTTACCTGGTGGTGTCATCCGAAGTTTCATTCTTCAGTGGTCCGGGCCCTCGGCAGTCATACACTTCTCAGGCCAGGATTAGCTACACATATTCATTCACTGTCAACAATGGGCAAAGCACTACCAGGAGATGCCCAAATGGATGACCTAGGTCTGTATATTCCTTTATGGATAAGTTGTGTAAAAGATTTTGTTCCTACCTCCTCTGGCTGATGATTACTTACTTTAATTACAGGACTTTAATTACTCCTGTCAGGATTGTAACTACTCTTTTTACCTGCTGATCCCTGTATACAAGGAGCCCCAAGTACCCTGCTGGCAGCCTCAGCTGATCTTTGTTCCCATCTTCCATAACCATCATATCCTAGGATTCCAGAGAAATTCTTTCTCTATCCAAACTGTAGGGACAGTCCCATGCTTTCAAACTTGATGCCAAAATAGTTGATTCAGACTGTTCTTTTCAGATTGTTAGTTGTTTTGGTGGAGGGGCTAATTCCTGCAGCTCCATACTCTTTCATCTTCCATGATATTCTATTGGGTTGTTGGAAAAGTCATGACGCATGTTTGCAATGAAAAACATAGAAAAAAA
>NW_017731504.1:3331960-3333289 GCF_001890085.2 Hipposideros armiger
AGATTTACCTACCTCAGCTGACCATTTAAATTTCTCTGGATCTTTGAGACTTTATCAGATTCTTAGTCAGCTTTTATTATAGTGTGACAGCTCTTCCACTGAGAAGCATAGGGCCTCTTTAAAATCTAACAAAGAGGCTCTATGGCTCTTACATTTAACTATTAACAGCTATTTACAGCTGTTATCCCTCTGGGAAACTATAACTTAGCAGTAACCAGCCAACTCCATTGTCCTTTCAGAATTTTGTTAGTCTACATCCTCTGAGAAGCAGATAGCAAGATGAAATTAAAAGTGCAAGGTTTTTATTAGGAAAATGTCTGAGAGAGAAAATGAAGAAGAGTCAGGGGAAGGTAGGGGAGTTCTGAGATGACAATACAGGGATATCAGAGGGAAAGAAGGTGGGTGGAAGTGTCCCAGGCCATTGTGAATTCTGTTAATTCTAAGGAAGCGTTGGTATGGCCAATAGAGTCACCCAGCTAAATTTGTGTATTGGAGCAGTCCCATGTCTCCCAGGCCTGCCTTACAGCTCCCACAGTGCTCAGGCAGCAGCTGGGAACAGGCTATGGTAAGCATGACCTTGGGCTAAATGTGGTGTATTTCTGTGAACAGAATATGGAGTTCTTAGTCAATGAAGTTCCCATAGTTCAAGCTCTGCAAGGTGTATTTTTATGACAACTACAACATCATTTCACTCATATTTTCCCAAATGCTTGCCAGGGCATTTCTCTGCAATGGATATTTTCAATCAATTTGAGGACTCACATGCCATTCAAGGTGGAATCATTTTGCCTTGGTGGCGAGTGAGACTATCCTAAGCGCCATCTTACTGCTGGTCTTGGATCATTTCTGACACAATTTGTGTTCATTCAGATCCTCAGAGAAGCAGAGGATCAAGATGGGATAAAGATATGATATTTATTGGGGGAAGACCTGAAAAAGATAAAGGAAAGGGAATCTGGGGAGGGTAGGAAAGCCTTCATAGCATGATGCAGGTCTGACAGCTGTGAAGGAGAGGGGGAAGAAAGGATGACTGTGTAAGAAGATTCATAGACTGCAGCACAGTTCTAAGAAAGTTTCAGCCAGGTTGATGGATGTCCTTGAGCCAACATCATCCATGGAAAGAGTCCCACATCTCACAGTACTCATGCCCCCACCTTGATCGTTCATTGTCTGGGAGCAGCCTTGGGAAATGTAACTTCAGAGTGAATGTGGGAGTGGATTTAGAATAGGTGAAGCTGAGGACATCAGTCAGTTAAGACCCCCACTGTCGGCACCATGATCTCTGCATCAATAGGGTCTTTTCACACTCTGCGTTTTTTTACCAAATGC
>NW_017731504.1:3336134-3336968 GCF_001890085.2 Hipposideros armiger
TCCACAACTAGACTAAAGAACAAAAAAGACAGCAACTTGTCTGTTCCCCATCCCCAAATTCCCCAACAAAAATCTTAAAAAAAAAAATTGTAATACTCTATATATACTGATAACAAAAGATGAATACAAGTCATGTGTATACAGTTTTTGAAACTCTCTGTATATATGTACTAATGGTTCATTAACTTATTCTACTAAACTCATGCATGGTTTGGAATATGTTCTTTTGATTAACTTTTACTAAGGAATCAGTGTTGTGTATTGGAAATGCATGGGCTTGGGCATCAGGTAGAAGTGGTTGCAAAAACCAAGTCTGTATTTTCCTGTTGTGTAAATGTTGGTAAGGCACTTTGTTTCTGAACCTCAGTTACATTATTTTGAAAGATGTTTTAGCATTTTTTAAGCATTATTAAAATACACTATGATGAAATAGATGAATATAAAATAGGCAGTTGATAAATTTGAATGTCATTTCTTCCTGTTTCTAAGTGCTCAGCCTACTGTTTTTCAAACACTACTCAATAATTATTTGTTGATGATAACACAGAGTTTCAGATAACAGTCACATTGGCAGTTGGGTTCCTACTGCTGCCCGTTTCTACTATTGTCCTTTATCAGTTATCCTGCTATTAACACCATCATTATATTTATAACTGGCATATATCTATTGACATTTGCATGAGGAAAATATTCTAAACAACTATTCTCTGATTTTCATTGACTGTTGTTCGGTTTTGCTCAACTTGTTTTCAAAGCTTTGTACCCTTTTGCTCCTTGAGGCAGGGAGTCAGACACTAAAAAGAAAGATAAAATCTGTAAGAAATATTTTAGCCA
>NW_017731504.1:3337163-3338942 GCF_001890085.2 Hipposideros armiger
AATATTTTAGCCACCAGAAATTATTGAATGAGAAACTCATCTGCCTTAACTGGTTTTTGCTAGGAACGTTCTTTACCCCAGGCTTCAAGCACCAAATAGAAGGAGTAAAAGTAGCATAGAAAATGAGGATATCCAAAAACCACTTCAAGCAGTGAAATTGATCAGTTTAACCTACAGGGATAATGACACATTAGCTTCTTGAAAAGAAAAAAGCATCTTACTATGTCAGTTATGAAGAACGGAAGTCATTAAAGAGCTAAAGAACTACAGGGATGTAATTATGAGGAGGGATGAACATCCTGGATCAATAATCAGCCTTAATAAAAAGGAATCTGTGAAAGAAGGATTAAGAAAATTTGATGACACAAGAATACCAGAAATAGTCCTAGTATTTAACTTTAACCAAGAAAAAGACAATATAGCACATGAGTATAACACACACACACACACACACACACACACACACATTAAATAGGGGAAAATGGAAAGAGAAAGAAGAAAATGTCTAAAGCAAACTACATGAAGTATCCATGAATATCTTAGAAAATTGATCTTATAAATAGTCTGTTTCAATAATTCATCAGGCAATGTTCCCATCCTATTAGCATGCCTCCCTTGATTGAAGCACTACAACCTCAATGGGCGAAATGCTATCTTTTAGAACTCTGTCAGTTGATAATAGGGTTAGCTTCTTGTAGCCATGAGTCATTTACTCAGAAGCACAGGAATCTTGGTTTCAATTGACATACACACTATTGTATACAAATGGTTTAACTTAATACATGTGACATGCTGAGGATCTAGGAAGGGACAACATAAAGAATATCCCTAAAGATTTAAAGCCCAGTGTTGCGCTGTTTCCATTGTGGATTTACACACCTGAGTACAAAAGCAATTAGTAACCTTGATGTTATCACAAGGACAATTACTCCCAAACTATGTGGAAATAAAGTCTCAGCAGAAATAGTCTCTTCAGAAATGGCTGCCACTAATTCAAGGTCTTACCTAGCATCAAATGATGGGTTGATCTAGCTGTATTAGCAAAATAAGGAAAACAGATACAAAACAAGGGACAAACACTTTCAGGAAAATTCATTGAAATGTTACTGAATAGACCCTGTAGATTATTGCTTAAAGAGACATGAAATATATCATTCTTTTCATAAGAGGTTTTTGATACAAATATTGTCTAAGATGCACACTAATATAGAAAAATAGCTATGATGCGATGATCAGAGGTTTAATCAGCAACATTTCTAACATTCCTTTTGAATTGTTACTCTTAAAAAGGGGTGAGGAAATATAATTTAAAATGTGCATACTTAAGCAGGATACAAAATTAATAATTGGAAATCAGTTGCATTTTTATACACCAATAATCAACTGTCAGAAACAGAACTTAAGAAAACAATCCCATTTACAACTGCAAAAAAACCCCCCCCAAAAAACAGAAAAAAACCCCTAGGAATAAATTTAACCAAGGAAGTAAAAGGCCTGTACTTGGAAAGTATAAGACACTGAAGAAAGAAGTTGAAAAATATACAAATAAATGGAAGCATATACTGTGCTGATGGATAGGAAGAATTAACATCACTAAAATGGCCATGCTACCTAAAGCAATCTATAGATTCAGTGCAATTCCTATCAAAATAGCAATGGCATTTTTCACTGATCTAGGACAAATAATCTTAAAATGTATGTGAAATCACACAAGACCCTAAATAGCCACAGCAATCTTGAGAAAGAAGAACAAAATTGGAGGTGTCACACTACCTGATA
>NW_017731504.1:3342172-3345716 GCF_001890085.2 Hipposideros armiger
CTCATTTGTGATTTATTCATAGGATGCCCATGAGGTCTAAGAGAGTAATGGCTTATTATTTCTCTTGTCTCCTGAGCTATCCTCATTTCTTCTTCATTGATCACAAAATGTTTGCCAAACATTTGCTAATGCCACTTCTGCATCACCTAAATGTTCATTACTTAACCTGTGGAATTGCCTGTCTTATTTCACTAGTTAAATTTGTATTATTTCTTCTTAAGAAATTACAAAGGTAAAATTTGAAACAGAAATAAGTTAATACTTTCCCCCAAACAATCACTCATCACCTAAAATGAAGTATGAAATATTATAGTTTTAAATGCAATTTTTTTAATCCTGTGGCAATTAGAAACAGGTGTAATCTGAATCAAGCCAATTTAGTTAATTAACTACAGTATTCCCTGGCACAAACGCCAGCAAGTCTTATGATTCAAGTCACATGTTACCATCTACAGCAAGAAGAAACACTTATGAAGTTATGTGACTACAGGAAGAATACTTCTACAGCCTCATAAAGATTTTTTAAATGCCATTTAATTATTTACTGGGACTTAAAACATTTTAAAAAGTGAAACATTATCTAATTATAAACATGGATCATACTGTTCCATGATTTTTAGATTTTTAGGTACTGTTCCAGAATTTTAGAACATAATGGAGTGTGTCCTATGAGCTACAAATTGTTTTAATATCTGAGGATACAGCAGTAAAGAAGATACTCATGGTTATTATTACCAAGAGCTTATATTCTAGAAAGAAAACAAAACACATAAGCAAATAACTGGACAAGAAAATTTTGGAGACTGATAAATATTAATTAATTCATTCATTAACTCAAGAAGTGTTTATTGTTTTAAATATACACTGTTCTAGATGCTGGGGACATAGCTATGAACAAAAAAAATGCCCTACTCTGCTCTCAAGGAATTTATATTTAATGGGAGAAGCAGATAATAAACATCATAGCTCTGCCTCTGTGTGTGTGTGTGTGTGTGTGTATGTGTGTGTGTGTTTGACCACAGATAGTAGTGAATATTTTAAAAATAAAAATAGGAAAGAGTAAGGGAGAGTTACTTTAGATATGAAGGCCAAGAAAGGCTTTCTTGACAAGATGAAACATGCAGGTTGTAAGGCACATAACCTTAGAGTGTCTGGAAGAGAAGAGTTCCTGACAGAGGACTGTCAATTGCAAATTAATCTATATTTCATAGGATTTGTTGAACAACTTTAGGCAATCAAATAACTCAACTAATATAGATTATTTTCACCACCAATTTATTAAGCTAATGTCATAGACATTAATATAACAATATAAAAATGGGTATCTTATCGTTTAATCTGAGGATCCCACAGAGTATATATCAGACATCAAATTGAGTGTTAAACTGATCTATATATGATAATTTATTTATTTATTTTCTTAGTTCTATGACTTTACCTTCACCTTGAGAATATAAATGAAATCTTAGGCCGGCTGAGTGGCTCAGTTGGTTAAGAGTTGGCTTAAGAGCAAGAGCTCTGAGCAACAGGGCCGCCAGTTTGATTCCCACATAGGCTAGTGATGCTACGCCTGAGCTGAGCTGTCGCTGAGCTGGATGGCTCAGCTGGNTCAAAACAGCATAGTATGGGCATAAAAACAGACACATATATCAATGGAACAGAATAGAGAACCCAGAAATAAATCCATGCCTATATGGTCATTCAATCTATGACAAAGGAGGCAAGAACATACAATGGGGTAAAGACAGTCTATTCAATAAATGATGTTGGGAGAACTGGACAGGTACATGCAAAAAACATAAAATAAAACTGTTCCACCTTCTTCTGCCATATACACATACAAAAATAAACTCAAAGTGGATTACAGACTTAAATGTAAGACCCAAAACCATAAACCTCCTGGAAGAAAAAATATGCATTAACTCTCTAACATTGCTCTTAGTGTTTTTTTATCTGATGTATCTCCTTAGGCTAGGGAAACAAAAGAAAAAATAAACAAATGGGACTAAATCAAACTAAAAAGGTTTGCACAGCAAAGGAAACCAACAAAATGAAAAGACATCCTACTGAGAGAAGATATTTGCCAATAATACATCTGATAAGGGGTTAAAATCCAAAATTTATAAAAATTTTATACAACTATATATACCCCCACCCAAAACAAATAATCCAATTTGAAAAATGGGTGGAGGACCCAAATAGACATTTCTCAAAAATGGGCATACAGATGCCAATAGACATATGAGAAGATGTCACTAATCATCAGGGAAATGTAAATTAAAACCACAATAAGATATCACCTCACAGCTGTCAGAATGGCCATCATCAATAAATCAACAAACAACAAATGTTAGTGAAGATGTGGAGAAAAGGAAACTGCCATTCACTGTTGCTGGGACTGCAAATTGTTGTAGCCATTATGGAAAATATTATGGAGATTCCTCAAAAGGTAAATGTAGAACTACCTTATGACCCAGCAGTTCACTCCTGCGTATTTGTCCAAAGAAATCCAAAACACTAATTCAAAAAGATATATGCACCTCTATGTTCATTGCAGCTCTACATACAATAGCCAAAATATGGAAGCAACCCAAGAGCCCATCAACAGATGATTGGATAAAGAGTAGGTGGTCCATATATATAATGGAATATTACTCGGCCACAAAAAAGAATAAACTTCCCATTTGCAACAACATGGATGGACCTAGAGGGTATTATGCTAAGTGAAGCAAGTCAGACAGAGAAAGACAAATAACATATGATGTCACTTATATGTTTAATCTAAAGAACAAAATAAATGAACAAACAAAATGGGAACAGATTCATGGACACGGAGAACAAACTGATGTTTGCCAGAGGTGAGGGGGTCAAGGAGCTGGGTGAAAGAGCTGAAGAGATTAAGAAATACAAATTGGTAATTACAAAATAGTCACAGGGATGTAAAGTATAGCATAGAGAATAGTCAATAATGATGCAACAACTATTGAGGTATGATCACAAAATATAGTAAAGGTTTATGTAAAAACTTTATTACAGTAAAAGAACAGACATATTACCATTAATACCCTTCAAAATACCCCCCCCTCACTTTGAACACACATATCCAACCATTCTTGCCACTTTCTGAAGCAATTCTGCAAGTCCTCTTTTGTGAGTGTCTTTACTCTACCATGACAATGAGCTGTGTCATACTTCGTTTCTGGTATGACAATTTCTGTCAAATAAAAACATTATGGTGTGTCCTCATCCACCTTATTCACTAGATCTGGAACCATGTGACTTCTGGCTCTTCCCCAAAGTCAAAATAACCATGAAAGAGGAATGTTTTGAATCGATTCAGGACATCAAGGCAGCCGTGATAGCGCAACTAAAGACACTCACAAAAGAGGATTTCCAGAACTACTTCAGAAAGTGGCGAGAATGATGAGATAAGTGTGTTCGAAGGAAGGGGATGTATTTTGAGGGGGATTAATGGCAATGTGGCTTCTAGTGTAATATTTTATTTTATTTATTTGTTTAGTTGAGCCATCCTGCCACCTATTGG
>NW_017731504.1:3351096-3372732 GCF_001890085.2 Hipposideros armiger
TTTATTTGTTATACAGAATGACAATCTCTGTCCTTTAATTGGTTATTTAGAATATTTAAGACAATTTATATGGAGTTGGGATTAAAGTTAACATCTAACTTTTCAATTTCTAATTGAAGAATCTGTTCTTTGTTTTGTTTTTACTCTCTGACATGTTTTAAATAATGTTAATATTTTATTGTCATTTTATATCTACTATTAGCTTATTAGTTATATAGTTTAACTTTTAATGGTTGTTAGGGTTTATTTTAAAAAGGCACAACTATATGCTATCTACAAGAGACTTACCTCAGCTTTAAGGACATATATAGACTGAAAGTGAAGGGATGAATATACAAATGTATATGTATATGTGTGTGTATATCAGACAAAATAGACTTTAAGCAAAAAACTGTAACAAGAGACAAAAGTTCATTATATAATGAAAAAAGGGTCAATTATTCAAGAGGATATAAATATTACAAATACTTATTCACCCAGCATAGAAGCACCTAAATATATAAAGCAAATATTAACAAATCTGGAGGCTAAATAGACAACAATACAATAACAATAGGGATTTAAGTTCCCCCACTTTCACAATAGGTTGATCTTCCAGACAGAAAATCATTAAGAAAACATCCCACTTAGAACTATGCGTTAAACCAGATGACCTAATGGGCATATATAGAACATTCCATCTAACAACAACAGAATATATGTTCTACTCAAGTACACATTTTACATGATAGATCAAATATTAGCCCATAAAAGAAGTCTCAATAAATTTAAGATTGTAATTGCATGAAGCTTCTATTTCAATCACAATGGTATGAAATTGGAAATTAATTACAATACAAAAACTGGAAGATTGACAAGCAAATTAAACAATATGGTCCTGAACAACAAATGGGTTAAAAAACAAATCAAACAAATATATTGAAACAAATGAAAATAGAAACATAACATATCAAAATATAAGGGATGCAGTAAAAGCAGTTTTAAGAAGAAGTGTATAGCAATAAATGTCTATATTAAAAAAAAAAGAAAACTCTCAAATAAACAACCTAACTTTATACCCCAAGAAGCTGGAAAAAGAAGAGCAAACTAGCCCAAAGTTAGCAGAAAGAAAGAAACAACTAGGATCAGAGCAGAAATAAATAAAATAAAGGCTAAAAACAAAATAGAAAACATCGATAAATTGAAGAGGTAGTTATTAAAAAGATAAACAAAATAGACAAACCATTAGCTAGACTAACCAAGAAAAAAAAAGAAGACTCAAATGTATAAAATTATTTATGAAAGAGGAGATATTACAACTGATACCACACAAATACAAAGGATCATAAGAGACTACTATGAATACTTATATACCAACAAATTAGACAACCTAGAAGATATAAATCAAGTCCTAGAAACATACAACATTTCAAGACTGAATCTTGAAGAAATAGGAAATTTGCACAGAGCAATTACTAGTAAGGAATTTGAATCAGTTATCAAAAATTGTCTAACTAACAAAAGTACAGAACCAGAAAACATCACTAGTAAATTCTACCAAATATTTAGAAAAGAATTGATAGCATTTCTGTCAAATTCTTCCAAAAATAGAATTAGAAGGAGTACTTCTAAACTCATTTTACAAGGCCAGCATTACCCTGATACCAAAGCCAGACAAGGATACTACAAGAAAAGAAAATTAGTGGGTCCCTGATGAACATAGGTGCAAAATTCTCAACAAAATATTAGCAAACTGAATTCAAAATGCGTTAAGTGATTATACACCACGATCAAGTGGGATTCATTCTAGTGATGCAAGAATGGTTCAATAGCCATTAATGAGTCAGTACCACATTAACAAGTCATATGATAGAAGTCATATGCTCACTTTAATAGATGCAGGGAAAGCATTTGACAAAATTAAACATGGGTTTATAATAATAATAAAAAAAGACTCAACAAATAGGGTAAAAAGTGAATGTACCTCAATATCTTGAAGAGATATCTGCCCTCCCATGTTCGTTGGCATTGTTCACACAACCAAGTTATGGAAACAACCTAAGTGTCTCTCAATGGATTAATGAATAACTAAAATGTGATTTTATATGTGTGTGTATATATATATATATATATATATATATATATATACACATATATATATATATATTCTCTGTAGATTTACATATATATATATATTCTCTGTAGATTTACATATATATATATATATATATATATATATTTTCTCTGTAGATTTACATATATATATGTAAATCTACGGAGAATACCAAAAAATGTATACACATTTTAAGAAAGGAAAAAACTATTAGTATATACCAATAACAAAAGATGAATACAAGTCATTTTTGACTTCTGCAAGTGCAAGAGGTGCTTAAGGTGGTTACCTACAGTGTCCAGACACTTCTGATTACAGTGAGCTACTGCTTGGGCAACACTGACCAAAGTGTTAACATCGCTTAAAATGTGTATATGTTTTTTGGCACCCAGTTTATATACATTGTGAAAGGATTTCCCCCATTGAGTTAATTAACACATCCATCACCTCACAAAATTACCTTTTTTAGTGAGACTATATATGCCAAGGGTGCCAAAAACATGTATAAACACAGCTTGTATGCATCTTTTGTTATCAGTATATATTGAGTATTACAATTTTAGTACAGTTTTTTCTTTCTTAAAATGTGTATACATTTTCTTGGCACCCTCTGTATATATATGGAATATTATTTTACCTTAAAAAGATTAAAATCTTGTCATTTACAATAACATGAATTAACCTGAAGGGCATTATGCTAAATGAAATAAGCAACACGGAGAAAGACAAATACTGTGTGTTATTACTTGTATGTAGAATCTTTAAAAAAACAGAAATAGAGATTAGATAAGTTTTTCCCTGTAGCTGAGGTGTGGGGAAATAGTGAGAGTTTGGTAAAAGGGTACAAACTTTTAACTATAAGATGAATAAGGTCTGGTCTGAGGATCTAATGTATAACATGATGATTATACTTAATAACACTTACTGTATAATTAAAATTTAATAAGTTAGAATTTAAATGTTTTCACAAAGAAAGGTACCATATTTTGCCATGTATAATGAGCACCCACGTTTTTGGCCCAAACTTTCAGGATAAACAACATTTCATTTTAATTTTTTAATTCAAATTTTTATTAGTTTACATTTAGATACTTGTTTTTTGTATTATAAAGGAATTTTAGCATTTTTAACATATTATGATATG
This sequence comes from Hipposideros armiger, assembly GCF_001890085.2. Taxonomy (NCBI): domain Eukaryota; kingdom Metazoa; phylum Chordata; class Mammalia; order Chiroptera; family Hipposideridae; genus Hipposideros; species Hipposideros armiger. The sequence goes on from NW_017731504.1 coordinate 3,354,333, forward strand.
AGAAATTTTATGTAACAAATAATTACAAAACACAAGAACAGATACAAGGTACAAAAAATTTTATGTACTGATAACAAATTTACAATATTTTCACATCATAGAAGGCCAAGAACTCTTCGTCATTGCAACTTCTTTGTAAGTTCAACAAAACCGATTATCGTATTCCAGAGAATTATTTTGCAAACAAATATCATTATTGATTTCTAGAATTACACTTTTAACTCATAAGCATACATAAAAGAATTAAAACATTTATATAGATATGTAATTAGTATTACCCATGTATAATATACAGCCTTATTTTTCCCTCACAAATTTGGGCCAAAAAGTGTGCATTATATATGGCAAAATATGTTAAATACATGAGGTGTTGGATGTATTAACTCAATAGAGGGTAATCCTTTCACAATGCAATATATATATATATCAAATCATCATGTTATACACTTTATTTTACAATTTCATTTGTCAATTATACCTCAATATACCTGGAAAAATAAACAAATTGGTTATTGCCAGGTTGGAGGAGAGGATAAGGGTCGACTACAAAGAGGCCACATACGGGGAGGTTTTGGGGTGATGCCATCTTCTACATGATACTGTGCTGATGGACATATGACTCTATGAATTAGTCAAAACCCATAATTACTAACTTAACTTTATGGAAATTTAAAAGTGTGTGTGTGTGTGTGTGTGTGTGTGTGTGTGTGTGTGTATCGGGATGTTGGGGAATTCCTGGATGAGATGCAGCTTGTGACATGTGAATCTAACCTCATGAAGGAGAGGAGAAAAAAGGGGCTAAACAATTTTCAAAACCAGCTTTGACAGGAGACTGTAAAGCTAAAAACAAAAAGAATTTTGTAGAAACACTGTATGGTAATTGGTAATTATTTTCTCTCATAGGGATTACATGTTAACAATTCTGAAACTAATTTTCATGTAAACTAAGGTGGATAAATAATAAATTGAACATTATTGAATAATAAATTATAGATAATGGGAACAGGCTTCTCTCACTGTTAGAATGAACTTTTATATAAGATAAATGTATCTAAATCACATGATCAAGTTTAGTTACTGAGAAAAGAAGTAGGTTAACAAAGTAATAATTTCTACACTGTTTTGACTATAATATTTTGCAGGAAAGATTAAGAGGTGAAAAGACAATGCTTGCCACTATAGATTAAATTATAAAGTCTTTTGTTGTTGTTTTATAATCAGAGCTAAAGTCTGGAGATACAAAGTTTTCAAAATACAAGGGAAAGGGAAGAGGTGTCTGCAACTTATTAACTGATTATTTATTACACATTTTCAAGTAGTGCTACCATTATTCTGCACTCAGCACTGATGACTGAAATACTTTGAAGGAGCCATAAATTATTGAACAAGATTAATTTCCACTGTACATAGCACTACCTCAGATCAGAAGTAAAATGCCAAACATTTCTAGATTATGCCAGGAGTTTCAGCTGCTTTATAGGACTAAGAGAACTGGACATATAGGAAACTGTGCTGATTTACACCAAGTGAAGGAGGCCGCTCCCGCCTGTCAGCAGTCACACTTCAGTGAAGTGTATTGTTAATTAAGTGGCCACCTGCACTTATCAGTGAGTCATTACTGAGGACCAATATACTTGTGGAGGAAAACATCTTCATTTTGTAAGTACTCACTGAAATTTTCTCAGACATTTTCAGCATCCTGTGAACTGGTACAGTTTCTCTTGAAGTTCAAGAGCAAAGCATACACAATTAAAGACAGACTATCCAAGAACACTTAAGGACCCGTGTGCTACATTCAAGGTACCAAATTCTCATTTCCCCTTTCAAACTCATTCTCTTGGAATTATAGCGCTCTTGTAAATATTAAAAGGACCATTCAGTGTCTTTGAGGAGAAGTGTGCTCAGTGGGAGCATTGCACTGGGGTACGAAAACAAAGCCGCCTTTTGCTTCAGCTTTCCGAACATCAAGAAAATAGAAACAACTGAGAGAATGGTTGTCTTCTGGGGTCTTATTAGTGCCGTGTAAAATTCTTTGATCCTTATGGAAGAAAATATGCACATCATTGTATGCAAAAAAGGAGGACAAATTAGCCATGTATGTAGCATATTCAGAACAGATTCAGCTTTACTAGCTAGAGTTAAAATGCTCATAAAAGCTACAGAACAGACATACTATAACTTAAAAAAGTTCTGTGCCCCTACCCATTGGAAGGGATAGAATTTAATTCTAAAGTATAGCCATGCACTGCATGAGGATGTTTCGGTCAACGACAGACCACATACATGACAGTGGTCCCATAAGATTATAATGGAGCTGAAAAGTTCCTATCTCCTAGTGTCATGGTAGCTGTCATAACATCACAGCTCTATGCATTACTCACATGTTTGTGGTGATGCTGGTGTAAGCAAAGTTCCAGCACTACCAGGTGTATAAAAGGATAGCGCATACAATTATGCACAGCACATAATACATGATATTGATACCAAACAACTCTATTACTGGTCCATGTATTTACCTTAATATACTTTTTATCATTAGTTTAGAGTTTTTTCCTTCTTATAGAAAAGGTTTGCTGTTAAACAGTGTGCCATGTTATGCCAGCAGCAGCCTCATGCATGTCGTGTTTACTGCGTTTCTTGATTGCATCATGTTCTCTTGTGCTTGATTTAATCGTATGTTGTTTTGCACAGTAACCTGCTGTACGGGCTTGTAGCCTAGAAACAACAGGCTATACCACAGAGCCAAGATGTGCGGTAGGCTATACCACTAGTTTTGTGTAAGTGTCTCTATGATCGCAGTATGATGAAATTACCCAGCAACCTGTGTCTCACAGAACTTACGCCATCGTTAAGTGCTGCATGACATAGTGATGAGGTCAGGAACTGGAGTTAATAAATATTACTTCAATGAGCTCTTTTTTCATTTGTACTTTTCAAATCCTGTTGCATAACAAAAAAATCCCTACGACACATTTGGTTGTGTCTTACCGATGCTCAGACTATGGGTGTAAATGTTACTGTAAGTTGTATTATTAATCCACCATCCCAGAGGTGGAAGAATGAAACAGACAGGGCTGTAGAAAGTTGGCACAGATCTAATAGAAAGTAATGTTGTTTCGTGTTTAATGCCAGAAGCTGGAATTGTTACTGCTATTATAAGAAAGGGGAAAATAAGCTTTCTTTGGAAATGAATGCACCACTAGCCCCAGGGGGGACATGAAAACACTGTTATCAACAGACAGTATTACACAAAGAAAGACGTTGAATAAGCCCACCTTTGTAATAGGAAGTAAGAAGGCATGTGGGAAAGGCTTTCCAGTGCTGGGCCGCAGCTATATCTGAAATCAAGAACTCAAAGTGTGAAAGAATGATATCTGTCTATCTTGGGGAGAGTTCCTGTTGCTTACTGGGGCATGGGGCTGGGATCTCCTGGGTGAATCATCTTCCCAGCAAAAGAATTGGTGTAGAATAATAATGGGATTACGTTTTTTTAAAGGACTTTCAACCTCTTTTAGAGTTTTTTGGAGCAACCCTGAAAAGTTGTCACTAGTTATGGCTAAGGCCTGCCAGAAACTGCAGATCTAAAAGAGCTAGCCATGAAACATGATTAAATCTTACTACTAATCTTCCTACATGACTTTCTTTCCTTGTGTCTACAGTGTGGTTGTTATGCAAACAAGAAGCTCACATCTGTTTGAGGCCTTTGCCTGATTGTATGAAAAAACTGTCAGATGGTGGCCTAGATAATAGATACATGAAGGCTGCTGGGGGACAATTGCAAAGCCTAACACTGGCAGGCACATTTATAACAGGGTAATAAGTAAAAATTCATATCTAAATTTGGAGCATCGAAAGCATAGATTAAATGGAATGTCATTCTTATTCCTCTCTATCAACCTTTTCCCCTTTGCCCCATATACATTTTCTATCTCTCATCCCTGTGTTTCTTTTTCCCTCATCTCATTTTATTTTACTCCTTTTATCTGACCCAAATTGAACCTCTGTATTATTTGCTATATTGGTTAGAATTGTGCTCAATTGCAGGCAATGACAGTGGCTTCATCAAATAAGAGTTCACTTCTGAAGTCAGGAGAGAGGTTGTGGTGGGCCTGTGAAATAGTGCCACGCCAGTTATGTCAGAAATGCCCCAGCCAGCTGCAGTTTGCTTCCACATCATCCGTAGCATGTAGCTTGCATCCTCGTGTTTCCGAGATGCTGCTATATTTACAGGCAACTTCTCCACATGCCAAGGGAAAAAAAAGGGGGAAGGAGGGAAAAAAAAAAGTCAAAAGGAATATGTCAGCTGAATCTTGATGCTTTTATAAACAGTCACACCTGTTTACATCTCATTGGTCAGAAATGGTTAAAATGGTTACGATGGAACTGAGACAAAGCTGGGATTCTCCTTAGTAAAGATGAATGGTTTGTAGTAGACAGCTAATGTGCACTGCAGTGATCCTCGTGAGTTAATACAGTTTTCTGCCTACTGTTTTAACTATAATTGTACAGTTACATTGTGATCTCTTTAATTAAAGTGACTGATTTATTATACAGTCCCTTTCTTAAAAACCATTAAAAATATCTGATACTAACTCATTATATAGTGGTGATTTTCAAAGTTTACTAGCACCTAGAAAGTCTTGTTAAAACACGGATTGCTGGGCTCTACTCCCAGAGTTACTGATCCAGGAGGCCTGGGATGGGGTCTAAGAATTTGCATAACTAACAATTTCCAAGTGATGCTGATGCAGCTGGTCCAAGGGCCACACTTTAAAGGAAAACATTTTGAAATTTTGCAGGGAGATTTTAGAGTTCATTTAGGTTCTCAAAGCCAAGCTTTGGTGGATTATGCTTTCTACCTCTTTCTGGTTATGACATGTTCTTTATCTATTGAATGAGATAATGGGAGAACCCAAAAATGATATTTTATGTATTATTTTTAATAACATAAACAATAAACAGTTATAACCTTAGTGCAAGTATTTCAGAAGAAAGCGACAAAGAGCCCGTGCTGACTGCTGAACCCAGGCTCAGTCCCTTCCATAGTGATGAGCCCTGTGCGTAAGGTGATGTGCTTTTTCCCTATACCCTTTATATTCAATTATATTTAAATTGATTATATATTACCTATTTACTTAAAGTATAAATGTTATTATACTATATGCTTTTTTCCCATGAGATTGCTTTTGTCTGCTTAACAATATCTTAGATAGTTACGTAAAATATGACTTAAAAATTAGAAATGCAGTCTTTGTAAAATAGCAGCATTCCACCACTTATTGAGTGTGGGCTGCATTACTCCTAGAAGTACAGGTGTAATGCAAATTGTAATATAGAAAATGCTCACACCATTCTCAGTTCATATAGAAGATGTCTAAATAAACTCTGTGTTTTAATCTTTAGATAGGTCTTTTGTCTCTTACACTGGGAAAAAATGAGGCAGTTTATTAGTTTTTCCAAAGTTAACTTGGAAATATATTTTTAATAAATGCTTTAAAATAATATTGATTTCATTTTTATGTTTATAAAAGTGACATGTTTACTATAGCAAATTAGAAACATGAAAGTATAAAAATTCAAGGAAAATGATAAGCAATCAAACACTGAGTATAACAAGTATCAATGTTTTATTTGCTTCTAAGGTTTGTCTAACTTTATAACATCTAAATACATGAAAATATATATGAATATGTATTTTGAATTGTACTGTTATACATTTTACTTTTTTCACTTATTCTTTCCTGTGTCATTTAAAAATTTTAGAACCATGACTTAATATTTCTGTAATATTCTGTCTTAATGATACTTTATTTTCCTCCTTGCTTATTAGACATTTACTTTGTTTTAATTTCCCATCCCTGTTTGTTGTCATAAACATTCTATTCTTTGTGATTATTAGGCTAGATTACGGACTAGTTTCCTACTAGGAATATTAACTCAGAGGTTGTGAATATACTTATCTCCTGATGCATATCATCAAATTGTTGTCTAGTGAACAAGAGTTCCAAAACTGATATAATGTTGCCAGCAATAAATATCATTTAAAAGCGTAAGTGAAAAATGTTATTCTCTTATATTTTACTTTACATATTTTTTATTACAAATGATATAGATGATCTCCCTTAATTGATAATTCATTTTATTTTGTAATTTGTTTTATTTTTTAATGGAATTTCTTTTTGTTTTTTTTCTATTGACCATTTTTCATTAAAGTACTAATGAGGATTTCTGTAATTATTTATTACAGATTTTAATTTGTTACCCTTCATATTTCTGAAAATATTTCTGTTTATCATTTATCTTTCTTTTAGTTTTATGTTCTGAAAATATTTAGTCAAATATATCAACATTTCTATTGCAATTTTTTAAACCACTTTACTAAGATATGATTGGCAAACAAAAGCTGTATGTATTCAATGTATACAATTTATTCAGTTTGGAGATAAGTATACACCCATGAAACCATCACCACAGCCCATGTCATAACTGTGTACATTACCTCCAAAAATGGCTTCCCTTTCTATGTATGTATGTATGTGATAAGAACACTTAATACATGATTCACCCTCTTAGAAAATTTTTAGATATATAATACAATAAGATATTGGTTTTTTTTCACATTTTTCAAATTGTGTTTATTAAGAAAATACAATTAATGTATTTTTTACATTGTCAGGATAAAACTTAGTTGACATTTATTGATCAGCTAGTATGTGACAATTGCTCTACATTACATGTGTTACTTTTTTAACATCATAGTTTAGCTATTGTTTTTTATTATTTTTTATATTAGTGTGAGTTGTACAAAACAACATAATGATTAGACCTTTACACCCCTCACAAAGTGATAATCCCCCCGTCTACTACCCTTTTGACATTGTATATAGCTGTTACTATATCATTGACTATATTCCCTATGTTGTACTTTATATCCCATGAACATGTGCATAATTATATATATATATATATTTAATATATATAGTTATATATATATACTAATTAATAATATTATTAATTTAAATATATATATTTAAGCTTCAGGTGTACTGTTAACTATAGGCTGTAAGCTATAAAGCAGATTCTAGGACTTATTCATCTTTCGTAACTGAAACTCTTTACCTTTTAACAAACTTTATATCTTTCTATATCCCTATAGCCCCTGACAACCACAATTCTTCTCTCTGACTCTATGAGATTGATTATTTCAGATCCCTCATATAAATGGTATCATGTATTATTTGTCCTTATGCGTCTGGTTTATTTCACTTAGCATAATATCCAAGAGGTTCATCACACACCATGACCAAGTGGGATTTATCCCTGGGATGCAAGGATGTTTCAACTTATGCAAATCTATCAATGTAATATACCACATTAACAGAATGAAGGATAAAAATCATATGGTCATCTCAATAGATGCAGAAAAAGCATTTGACAAAACCCAACACCCTTTTATGATTAAAAACTCTCAGCAAATTAGTTATAGAAAGACTTTACCTGAACACAATAAAGGCCACATATGAAAAGCCCACAACTAACATCATACTCAGTGGTGAAAGATCAAAAAAAGCCCTTCACTGAGATTTGGAATAAGCAAGAGTCCTCTCTCGCCACTTCTATTCAACATAGTACTGAACGGCTCTAGACTTACAGAAAAGTTGCAAGGATACTTCAGAGAGTTCCTGTAAACCCGGCATCCAGTTTCCCCTAGTATTAATTTCTTTCATTAGTATAGTACATTTGCTAAAATTAAAGAACCAATTTTAATACATTATTAGTAAAATCCATACTTTTCCTTAGTTTTTACCTAATATTCTTTTTCAGTTCCAGGATATCATTCAGGATACCACATTACATGTAGTTGTCATGTCTACTTCAGCTCTCCTTGGCTGTGACAGTTTCTCAGACTACTTGTTCTTAATGACCTTGACAGTTTTGAAAAGTAGTGAGGTATTTGTAGAATGTCATTCTATTGGAATTATTTGGTATTTTTCTCGTGATTAGTCTGTGGTCAAGCTTTTTTGGAGAGAAAATTTACAGAGTTTTCATCACATCAGATCATATTATGGCTATAATTTATCAACATGAGTTACTGATGCTGATCACCTGATTGAGACAGTGTTATCAGGTTTTTCCACTGTGTAGTTACTTCTTGTATTTCCTTTTCCAATAGAGGGACGTCCTACAAATATCTGAACAATTCTCCTCAAAACTCTCAAGTTCATTAGAACCAAGTAAAGTCTCAGAAGCTGCCATAGCAAAGAAAAGTCAACAAAAACATAACAACTGAATATAACATGGCTGGAAGTAGGTATGCACAAGCCCACACTTAAGGAGTAGGGAGGTATAGAGTTACACTCCACCTCCTTGAGGGCAAAGTGTTTATATAAATTATTTAAACATCCATAGAAACTGTGACTGTTTTCTTATACTACGAGTATTTTTCAAACTGTGTAAAGTAATAGTACCTTGTTTTTGGAAAATGAATTTAATCTCTCATCAGTGAGAGAATTTATGAGCCTTCATGGCCTTTCCAGAATGAAAAGTACACAACCTGAGGCTCACTGAGAGGAAAAGACAGTGAATGAAGACATATGCATCACTTAGATTGATAGGCTTATATCGGGGCATATACTTATGTTTACCTACAAACATTTGAAGACAAATTATATCTATACATTTGAATAAGACTAAAAGATGACAAGATGAAAATTACTAAAATGTCAAAATTAGAGCGCTAAAGATCACTTCAGAATGCATACTTCTGTTGCCTGTTTTGTTGACATTCTTGTCAATATGTAGGGGTATATTATGGTTTTAATCTGTATTTTCCCACTAAATAATAGAATTGAAAAATATTTGTTTTTGTAAATTTATTGGATACTTGGATATCCTATTTTTTGAAAAATTTGTTATATCTTTTGCTCAATTTTCTTAAAAGTTGCCTTCTTGTTGATATATAGGAATTCTTTATATATTTTGGAAGAAAGTCTTTTGTTGAATATATGTATTGCCAGTGTTGTTTTCAAATGTGTAGTTGTATTTATAATTTTTAATGGCACCTATTGATAGAGAAGTTTTAAATCTTAATATAGGTGTACACATGCATACACACACATGCATGTGCACATTTACTTTGTTTTTGGTGTTTTCTTATGCACACTTAAGAAATCTTTGGTTACACCTCAATCACAAAGATGCATTTTTCTATAGTTTCTTCTAAAATCCTCATAGTTGAAATTTTACATTTACATCTACAATCTATCTGAAATTGATTTTCATGTTGGAAGTAGAAGTCAAGGTTCATTTTTTTTTCTTATGGACATTCAATCAACCCAGCAACGTTAAAAAAAAAAAAAGACCATTTAAAAAAAATTTTTTTTATAATACAATTGCATGGAAGTGATCTTGCATATGTCAATATGTGCCATTGATTTATTTGTCTATAGTTATGCCAGTTTCACACCATAATACATAATATATAGCATTATTTTAATTAAGGCAGTATGGTGCTGGTATTTGGTAATTTAATACCTCCAGCATTGTGCATCTTCATGACTGCCTTGGATATACTTGGACTTTTGCTTTTTCATGTAAAATAAACTTACCAGTTTACACACACACACACACACACACACACACACACACACACACACAAAGCTTCTGAGGTATTGAATAGAATAACATTGCATTTGGAAGATCAATTTGGAGAGAATTCCTATATTTGCAATAATGTTTTCCAGTCCATAAACATGATATTTATTTAAAAATATGGCATATCCCTTATTTATTTAAATTTAAAATATCTTTCTCATTTTTATCTATATCTATCTACCTACCTATTTATCTATCTATCTATCTATCTATCTATCTATCTATCTATCTATCTATCTGCCTGCCTATCCATCCATCCATCCATCCATCCATCCACACATATACGACATAAACATAAATATATGTGTGTGTGTGTGTGTGTATGTGTGTGTATGTGTGTGTGTGTGTGTGTGTGTGAGCGTATGTTACTTTATAAGTTTGCTCACTTTTTATTAGCTTTATTCGTAAGCATTTGATATTTTCTGGTGTAATCATAAATAGTATATTTTCATAATTTTTTATAGATTGATATTGATATAAATAAATACATTAAAATAAATTACAAAAAATATCCAATATTTTACCTATGACAGTATCAATTTTATGTTATTAAGCATAATGCATTCAACTCGAATCCAATGACCTAAAGAACAACACAGTGAAATGACTATATCACCACAAAAGCTTTGAATTATTTTATATATAACTTTGTATAATGTGTATGCATATTTGATTGTATCCTCTCCTTTTTATTTGTACCTGCTCAATATGAGGTGTTTCTTTTAGCACCTCAGTTAGACTTTAACTATATTTGAGGGTAAGAAACCTGTCTTACTTTTCTGCATTGCCTACAGTTTGAATGGGGTAAAAAATTTAAAAAATCAGACACTTGTATATATATTAATTGGTTAATTATACTGTACCAATTTTAATAACTTAAGAGTTCTCTTGCCCTTAGATATGGAAAAAAATTATAATGTAAGCACTCTTAAAACTTCTAGTAACACCTCAAAGATGGAGAGCACTTAAAATTATTCACAAAAGGATTTCTGATCAAGATGGCTGAATAGGTAAATGTCATTCTTGCCTCCTCTCATGACCACATCAAAATTATAACTAAAATACAGAACAACCATCTTTGAGAATTGCCTGAAATCTATCTGACCAGAAGTCCTACAACTAAGGACATACAGAAGAAACCACCTCAAAACTGGTAGGAGGAGCAGAGATGTGGAACGGCTGATCCCACACCCGCATGTGGCAGTTAAATATCAGGAGTCATATCTCGTTTGCAGAGGTCACCCCTAAGGAGCAAGGGTTCCCAGCACCACACCAGGCTCCCCAGCCCAGGATTCCAGTACGAGGAAGAGAAGTCACCACTATTTCAGGCTGTGAAAACCAGTGGAAATTGTGGCTGAATGAGATGGAGGATGGCCAGAGTCCCAGGCACTCCTCTTATAGGGCTCACACAGAGATGTACTCACTGATGGATTCAGTTGTTTGGAGCTCCAGCACTGGGGCAGCAGCTTGAAGGTGCCAGGGACATATGGGGTTGAACTGAATTATCTAGCTTTAGAGCATGGGTTTGAGGGGCAGATTTCATCCAGACAAAAATGCTGGGAGAAGGCATTATTTCTTTGCTGAACCCTTCCTTATCCCAGCGTATAACATATCTAAATCTCCATCAACCTGGCTAGTGTTTACTTCACCCTGGTGATTTCCTGAAACCCACTCAACTTGCAGCCTACACAAGACACCTCCAGTGGCTTTTCCATGCAAATGGCCTGTCTTGGCCCATGCTTCAGATTTTGCTCCTAAAATTTCTCAAATGTTTACAAACCCCAAACAAGCAGCATCTGGCCTCAGTGTGCCCCGTACCTCTTACTAAGCAGCCCCAAGCATGGCACTAGTGGCAGCTTTCTTCTGTTTGCAGCTCAGCCTCTCCCAGGCACATATAACACCAGCATGAATGGTGTCCATCTGCAGATCACTTTAAAGCTCTACCATATGGCCCCAGGCAGGGCACAAGCAACAGCTTATCTTGACCTGCCATGGGACCCCCTCTCAGGAAAACCAGGGCTGGCACACCTTGTGGCTGCCTTTGTACTGCCCTGGAACACAACCAGGCACCTCTACAGATGACACGCCCAAAGAGCAGGCAGGACAGGCACCAGAGTCCTGCTAAAGTGAATCCTGCACCATAGGTTCAGGCCCTGAACAACAGTTCCTCCATTGTAGTCTTGGCTTGTCCTTACAACCAACCAACCTGAGAGTCAATTCCTCCCATTACATGCAAACAGCAAACAAGGCTCAACTACAATAGGAGGGCACACACAACTCACATAAGAAACATCCCTGAAGTACCCAGCTCAAGTGACTAGGGAGACTGCACAATTAGGCCCCACCAGATACCTACTATATAAGGCCACTCTACTCTACATAAGACCAGGAAATATAGCAGCTCTACCTAATACATAGGTACAAACACAAGAAGGCAGCCAAAATAAGAAGAAAAAGAAACATTTCCCAAATGAAAGAACAGAACAAAGCTCCAGAAAAAGAACTAAACAAAATGGAGATAAGCAATCTACCAGATGCAGAGTTCAAAACAATGGCTACAATGATGCTCAATGATCTTACTGAGAACTTCTGCAAAGAGGTAGGAAACATAAAAATGGAGTTAGAAAATATAAAAAAGAACCAGTCAGAAATGAAGAAACAATAACTGAAATAATACATGAGAGGGAATCAACAGCAGATAAGATGAAGTGGAGGATTAAATCAGCAATTTAGAAGATAAGGTATCAGAAAACACCCAATCAGAACAGCAAAATAAAAATAAAAAAAAGATAGTCTAAAGGGCCTCTGGGACATAGTTATGCATACAAACATTTTCATCATTGGGGTACCAGAGAAGAGACAGAATGAGGAATTCTGAAGCTATTTGAAGAAATAATGACAGAAAACGTTCCTAACCTGGCAAAGGAAATTGATATACAAGCCCAGGAAGCACAGAGAATCCCAAACAAGATGAACCCAAATAGGCCCACACCAAGACACATCATAATTTAAATGCCAGAGGTTAAACACAAAGACAGAATCTTAAAAGCAGCAAGAGAAAAGCAGTTAGTTACCTACAAGGGAGCTCCTATAAGACTGTCAGCTAATTTCTCAACAGAAAATTGGCACACAAGAAGTGATTAGCATGAAATATTTAAAGTGATGAAAAGCAAGGACCTATGACCAAATTTACTCTGCCCAGCAAAGCTATCATTTAGAATCAACAGACGGATAAAAAAAAATTAAAAGAGTTCATTACCACCAAACCAGTATTACAAGAAATGTTAAAGGGACTTCTTTACAAAGAAAAAGAAGAAAAAGTTAAAAAAATATGAATAATAAAATGTCAATAAGTACATATCTATCAACAATTACTTTAAATGTAAATGGATTAAATGTTCCAATCAAAAGACATAGGGTGGCTGAACGGATAAGAAAACGAGACCCTTCCATATGCTGCCTAGAAGAGACTCACTTCAGATCAGAAGACACACACAGATTGAAAGTGAAAGGATGGAAAAGATATTTCATGAAAATGGAAACAAACAAAAGCTGGGGTAGCAATTCTTATACTAGACAAAATAAACTTTAAAACAAAGGCTATAACAAAAGACAAAGAAGGACCCAGTAATCCCATTTCTGGGTATGTATCCAAAGAAGCACAAAACACTACTTCAAAGGGACGTGTGCATCCATATGTTCATTGCAGCATTCTTTACAATAACCAAGATATGGAGGTAACCTGGGCATCCATCAATAGGTGAATAGATGAAGAAGTGGTAGTACATATATACAATGGAATATTACTCAGCCATAAAAAAGAATGAAATTTTGCCATCTGCAACAATACGGAGGGCCCTAGATGGTATCATGCTGAGTGTAGTAAGTCAGGCAGAGAAAGACAATTGCCATATGATTTCACTTATATGTGGAATCTAAAGACCAAGATAAAGAAACAAAACCAAAACAAACTCATATACAGAAAACATTTTGAGGGCTGCTAGATGGGAGGGGCATTGGCGGAGGGGGAAGGGGAAACAATTAAGAAGTACAAATTGGCAGTTACAAAATAATCATGGGGATTAAAATATAGTATATCAAATATAGTCAGTAATATTATAATAACTATGTATGGTGTCAGATGGGTCAGAATGATCATTTCATAAGTTGTATAAATGTCTAATCACTATGTTGTACACCTGAAAGTAATATAATATTCTATGTCAACTGTGATTGAACAACAAAAAAATATTTAAAAAATATATTCACAGTTGCAATATATTATTTTATTTGCACCTTTCATTTTTATGGTGATTTTTTCAAGTTTTGGTATATAAAACACATGGTGGGCACATAATATGATTCCATGGAATGACATCTAAATGATATTAACTTTAGTACATTTGGTGGGACAGACTGCTTGACACTGTAATTAAACAAGCCATACTGAGCACTTACCGTGTACCAGGCATTGTGTAAACTGTGTTTCAAAACATTTGAAGAGATTACACTATAATGACTGAAGGCATTATGATTGTTCATTTGAGAAGAGAAACCAAAATTCCAACTTGGCTGCAGATGGAGAATCTCAAGGGTTACAATTTTCTCTACATTGATTTTTATTCAGGAGGTTTCATTTTAATTTGATGCCCCAGTGCATCGGATACGAAATAACATATGGCCTAACACATATGGATTATTGTAAGAGCTTCCTAGTTTAGTTTTTGCCCTGGAGGCTCACCCTATAACCACTCCTGCGCAGTGTCCTTGTATCAGATTAACATCTTCCAAACACAAATATATGACTTCTCTCCTCAAAGCTTCCAGCTGTCCCCCACTCCATCCCTGCCTACATCACATCCCCTCTCCTTCTTTCTTCAGGATAAAATGCAAATTCCTTAATCTAGCCCTTTAGATTCACCATTATCCATTTCTACCATACTTACCCAATTATTCCCAGGATGCACACTCAATTCCTTCAATGGATCATTGAACATGGACATGTTCATGTTAAATCTGAAACCTCTGCCTGTCACTCCCCGCCACCCTCCCTCCCCCCAGTTTCCCAATAGAAATAACTTGCTATCTTTTCCACCTACTCCAGTGATTTCTTAGTCTTTCTTCATCAGGGGCCTTACTAAGATTTTGACAGAAGCTATATCCTCCTCTGAAATTTATCTATGCACTGGTTGATAAGAAATCTTGATACATCTAATCCTAATTACCCTCAAGACCCAACTGCCAGACTCAAATTTCACCTCCATCATGACTTCTTCAGCTACATGTTGATTACTTCTCTAAATTTCTACAGCAGTTAATCCTTTGATCACAGTCCATGTGTACTTTGAGGTTCTAAAGGACAGTCTTTTACATATTTTATAGCCCTCCTCATATTTAGCGCAAAATATTTTATTTGCACTTGTTAGGTGAATAAAGATCTTTCTAATTACAATAAATAGTGTCAAAATCTCTTGGGGATATGAAGCAAATAAAAAATATTTTAAGATCTGTGGTAGTGTTTCCTAACCTTCAAAGTATTCCAGAACAACTGGGAAGCTTTAAAATATCCATTCTCTAACCTGAAGATTCTGATTCAGTATGTCCAGAAATGTCATGAATTTTATTATTACTGTTTTTGTGCTTCCCAGAGAATTCTCATCTGTTGCCATGGCCAATAACTGCTCTTTTCCAGGCTGACAATAAATAGACCAACCCTCAATAATAGATTTCATTTATAGTATTAAAAAAAAAGAATATGCAAAATTATCATGTATTTTTAATAAAAACCCTTTACTTACAATTTGTTCCACAATAGTTCAATCAAATTATGCTTAGATAGTCATAATAATTAAAGATTAGTCATAAAAACCTACTGATATAAGGTGCTTATCTTCATCTAATCTGTTTGTGCAGTTAAGATAGTTCAGTGGGTACAATGAAGAGAAGTTTAAAATCCCATGTTGAGAACAAAATAGGAACTTAATAAATACGTGTTGATTGATTAACTTAAAGTTTATTCTATATGGTATTTTTGAATTCTGCTTTTTGAGTATTTATTTTCTAGTAATTTTTTTCCATCATTGCCATGGCCCGGAAGGTAGATTCTTCTCAAACCAACAAATATTTTTCTGTATTACAGTTTCGTTTTTATTTCTTTTTGGAAAAGCAAGTAATATAAAAGTAGTAGTGTATTTTGTGGAACTCTGCAGAGAATGTTAGTTGTACAAATAGAGTTATATCCTGAAATATGACAACTATATATAATAAATGCTTTTACAAAGTGGTTAACCTATAGAAAGTGGAAAATAGGGCCGGCCGAGTGGTGCGATGGTTAAGAACTGGCTTGGGACACCAGAGAGCCCCGGTTCGGATCCCACATATGAGGGCCAGTGACACTGCCCTCTACAGCTAAGATGCTGAACAACAGCTCGACCTGGAGCTGGGTTGTCGTGAGTCGCCGGCGACGGCGTAGGCTGCAGCCCCTGCTGCAGTGGGCTGCTATAAGCTACCATGTGTAGCCAGCAGCCAGCGTGAGCGGCCAGCAGCCGCAGTGAGCGGCCGTCCAGAAGCCGGCGACTGATCTGCCTCACCCGGGAAGAGCGCAATGATGGTGCCAACTTGGGCCAGTGAAGCAACGTCCTCCACAACTAGATTGAAGAACAAAACGACAGCAACTTGTCTGTTCCCCTCCCCCAATTCCCCAATAAAATCTTAAAAAAAAAAAAAAAAGAAGTGGAAAATAGTCTATCCCTAAATATACTAGGTAACTTTCTTTCTTATCTACTTAATTTTAGTAAACTACATTGAGTACTTTTTCCTGAAATATGCAATATTATTTTGTGTATACACACATATATGTGTATATATCATATACATATAAGATATATACACATGTAGTGTATAGTATATATATAGTATATAAATACAGTATGTGTATGTAGAATAAATATTCAGGTTTTTGGTTTTCCATTTCATACATACATATATGTGTATACACGCACAAATGTGTGTATGAATAGCAGACATTTGATCCATGCCAAAAAGTCTTTGATATTTGGCACTGTCCAAAATATTCATGGAAACATTTAGTCTGTGCCAAAGGGTCCTTGATAATTGGTTCTGTCTACAATGTCCATGGTTAGAAAATGTTCTTGAGTTCAAATAGCCCATAATTTTTATTTATACTTCTGTGTATTAACACATAAAAAATTCTATCATATTTTAATGATCCATTAATTGTGCTGGGGTTGTATTGCCAACAATAACTGTTTTTTGGCTTTGTAGCCCAGCTGGTAATGGAACATGGGGTTAGGAAGATGGGTTGGCATGGACCAAATGTCTCTATGGCTGTTTTGGATGGGACCAAATATCAAGGACTTTTGGGTGTGGACCAAATGTTTCAGTGGATATTTTGGACAGGATCAAATGTCTGCAAGGGTATGGATAAAATAGAAAACCGAACAACCTGAATATTTATTGTAATAAGAGCCCTAATGCATATCACTAAGGTGACATCAGGATGTATTATATGAAGTGTGATCAAACAATACGGTGAATGTTTAAATTTCAAAAAGTGTATTACAGTAAAAGACACATTGCCATTAATTCCCCTCAAAATACTCCCCCTTGCTTGGAACACACTTATACCATTGTTCTTGCCACTTTCTGAAGTAGTTCTGGAAGTCCTCTTTCATGAATGTCTTCAGGTGCGCTGTCATGGCTGCCTTGATGTCCTGAATTGATTCAAAACATTTACTTTTCATAGTCATTTTGATTTTGGGGAAGGGCAAGAAGTTGCACAGTGCCAGATCTGGTGAATAAGGTGGATGAGGGCACACTGTAATGTTTTTATTTGACAGAAATTGCCGTATACCAGAAACAATGTATGGCATGGAGCCTTTCCAATATGATCACAAAATATGGTGAATGCTGCTGCAAAATCCATCCAATGGAAAGGCAGGGATTTTCAATACAGGAAGTGGCATGTTAAACCTTAGTAATTGTGTGACAAGTTTCAATTTGTTTGGTGCAGTCAGTCAGGCGTGAGCTATGGTTGAGAGAAGGTGTGTTTTAAAGTGTGCCGTAAATCATCCTCCTTCATGACAATGCTCCATGTCACACGTCGTTTTTGGTATACGGCAATTTCTGTCAAATAAAAACATTACAGTGTGTCCTCATCCACCTTATTCACTGGATCTGGTATTGTGTGACTTCAGGCTCTTCCTCAAAGTCAAAATTATTCAGGACATCAAGGCAGCCACCACAGTGCAAATAAAGACACTCACAAAAGAGACTTCCAGAACTGCTTCAGAAAGTGGCAGTAATGATGAGATAAATGTCTTCAAAGGGAGGGGTATTAATGGCAATGTATCTTTTACTGTGATGCATTTTTTTATGTAAACATTCATTTTTTTTTAATTGGGGAATTAGGGGAAGGGGAACAGATAAGTTGCTGTCCTTTTGTTCTTTAGTCTTGTTGTGGAGGACGTTGCTTCACTGGCCCAAGTTGGCACCATCATTGCGCTCTTCCTGGGCGAGGCAGATCAGTCACCGGTTTCTGGACAGCCCGCTCACAGCGGCTTGAGGGCCGCTCACGCTGGCTGCTAGCTACACACGGTAGCCCATGGCAACCCACTGCCACAGGGGCTGCAGCCTACACCGTTGCCAGCAACTCACGGCAGCCCAGCTCCAGGTTGAGCTGTTGTTCAGCATCTTAGCTGTAGAGGGCAGTGTCACTGGCCCTCAT
>NW_017731504.1:3372807-3381156 GCF_001890085.2 Hipposideros armiger
CTGGCCCTCATATGTGGGATCCGAACTGGGGCCCTCTGGCGTCTCAAGCCAGCTCTTAACCACTGCACCACTCAGCTGGCCCCACATATTTTTTTTATCACACCTCATATAACCATATTATCACAGAGAATACTGAAGGTCCTATAAAGTTAAATATCAAGACAATGTTTTAGCTTGGAGAAAAGCTCAATCTCAGCTTCTATAGTTTTCTTGTTATTAATGAGTATTTTTAAAACTTCTGCTCATCGGCATATTTAATCTCATCATATTTGTAGTTATCTTTTTGAAATTATCATTAGAGAAACTATAGAGCAGGTTTTCAGAAGGACAGCTGTTTTTTTGTCTTTAGTACATCATTCTCTGTACCTTTTCTCTCTCTGTTTTGGTATGACCCTGTGTCACAAAGATAATTTAAAGGTGATGCAGATTAATTCTAAGCAATATTTGGCAAATAGCTTTGTCATTTATCAGTAATGGGTATATACATAAAGGTCTGACAATTAAGTTCGCTAACTTGTTGCACTGATGTTACTAACCTTTTTTGATATCAGAGGCATTATTCATGATGAATTTGTCCCAACTGGACAAACAGTTAACCAAGTTCACTATTTGGAAGTACTGAAAGGGCTGAGTAAAAAAGTTAGACGACCTGAACTTTTTGCCAACGATTCATGGCTCTTGCATCACGACAATGCACCAGTTCACAAGGCACTGTCTATGAGGGAGTTTTTAGCCAGCAAACAAATAACTGTATTGGGACACCCTCCCTACTCACCTGATCTAGCCCCCAATGACTTCTTTTTTTACCCAAAAATAAAGGAGATATTGAAAGGAAGACATTTTGATGACATTCAGGACATCAAGAGTAATATGAAGAGAGCTCTGATGGCCATTCCAGAAAAAGAGTTCCAAAATTGCTTTGAAGGGTGGGCTAGGCACTGACATCAGTGCATAGCTTCCCAAAGGGAGTACTTCAAAGGTGACCATAGTGACATTTAGCAGTGAGGTATGTAACACTTTTTCTAGGGTGAGTTCGTGAACTTAATTGTCAGACCTTGTACATGTGAAATTCAGTGGGAGGCAACTCTTTATGTGAATATTAAAATGTGTTGCATGCAATGCTGTCAGTCCTGGCAGGCAAGAATAGAAAAAGAAGTTTCACCAAGGCTGAATGGTTTAGGTTCCTTGTCCAGAGTGAATAGACTATTGTGATACCTGTTTAATATCTCATAAATTTTGCCTCCTTGCTTGTGAGGCTTGTTCTGTTTTTATTTAAGAGGTTTGTCCTCTTAGATACAAATAGAACGTTTCCATATATAACAAGCAAGGAACTCAATCTTGAAACTTTGGCTGATGTGTAGAATGGATCTCAGAGTCCCCACTCTTCTTTTATATGAATCCACAGCTCCATCAAACTTATGACCCTTTAATTACTTTGTATTTTTACATATTTGCTCCTGCTTATTTCACCTAAAACTCCCTGTCCCCTACTTAGCATGTAAGACCTAACTCAATTCTCAGGTCTTCTTATAAGTTTCCCCTGATCCCACTTAGTGAACTTTTATTCCTCTTAACTCCCGTAGCCTTTACTTTTGACATAACATAGTTAGAAATTATATACTGTCTGTTACTGACATTATCATTACATTTTTGCTTGCCCCACTTTGCTGTTTCCATTTCTACTCTTTGAGTACAAGGTTTGTAATTCATATTTATTTGCATTCTCCTTAATATCAAACAATATCATTCCCATGAAGGTTAATTAATAGGTGTTGGATGATCCATATTTCATGGTAAATAAAGTCAAGCTCAGTTTGTAACTTCTAGATTAAAAGTGGCAAATGTTTACATGTTTTTATACTTGAAAAACATTTCTGAAATTCTACATGTAAGTAAATGCTCTGTTCTGATCCCCTGTTCTGTCAAAATCATGAGTGGTTTGTTCCCTACCAGCTGTGGTATAATAATAGCAAGTCCTGTAGCAAAAGTAGGATCCAGTTATGGAAGTTAAAACTGGCAAAGAATTGTGGTTCTGCAAACATGTGTTCATAAAAACACATTGAAGTTCCACAATGATTTATTTAAAATTTTCTGTCTAAAAGTAATTTACATCCTCACTTCAAAAAATAGTCCTGAAGTAGTATAAATGTTTAAATGACCTAATATTGAAAAAATTGACTGGTGTTAATGAATTAAGTGATATCAAATTCTTGTGATCCAAGCATCAACCCATCAATTAGTTTCCAGATTTGTGAATTTGGCACCATCAGGATTTGGCTGAAGTCCCCCAATTCATGAAGACAAAGTAGCAAGCTGCCAGAGTATAATTCAACCTTATTATCATGCCTCTAATTTCTTTTAGAACAAGTTACCCTATTATATACATAGTTGCTCCCACATAGAAATATAATCTTTAATACTTTAAAATATCATAGCCATGAGGTGAAGGTTAATGGTAGAGAATATAGCATTCATCTCACTAAATAGTCACAAGAAAAAAAATAATAAAACAGAGTAAAATGAAATCATAGATTAGTTCTCTGGATTACTAATATACTTAAACCCTGAAAGTGTTTATGATTTTGAGTTTAAAAGCATCCTAACATCACTGGATTTATATTATGTGGACGAGGCATGGAGTATCATTTTCTGTTGTGATAATAATCATATTGAAGCTGCAGCAAAAAATGAGAATAATGACTGAAAAATGGACAGGTTCTCATCAACTCCAACATCATTGCCTTTATATGTCTTTAGTACTCTCTATTCAAGATCTGAATAATGAACTATTTTCAACATGAAACATAGCCTGTTTGGATTCATGGATGAATAGTGAGCTTCTTAAATATCTCATGTCAAAACCAGGGTAAAGCATTTTAAAACTAAGCATAATGGGAATGGCAAAATCTCCAAGATTCAAATATACATGTATGACATATGTCTGAGACTGAATGAAGTCCTCATAAAATTTATCAAATTTCCTCAGTCTGGACTAGTTGCATTTTAAGAGCTAAAAGAAAAGGCACTTTCCATATTGTAATTGTTAGTAAAAATTAAGTCATGATCATTGTATTAGAAAATTACACTTAATTGGTTGTAAAACTTCCAAAGAAGGAATATATTCTACAAAGCATAAGTCCAGAATTGATATTGTAAAACTAGTTTACATAAATCAAGTAGTTTTATGTTTCTAGCATTCGTTATCCTTTAAGGTTAACTTTCTATATTTTTATCAGCAATAGGATTAACTTATTCAAGGAGATTTTTTTTTAAAATAAAACCTTGTTTTTCAGTGGCACAAATGACAGCTACTTCAAGAGTATACTCTTGTAAAAAAGAACCCATGCTGCATGTTGTAATAATGCTACTTTAAGCTGAAATGATATTTTAGAAACACAAATAATTTGGTCATTCTCATCACTTTTGGTCTCTTTATTTTGGAGGTGATTCACAAAAAGTCTAAATGATTTGCCCCATGACTCACAAAATATTAAAAATGATGTTTAGAATAGTCAGCAATACTATGTCGTTCTGAGCAAGGAATATCTTTATAAAAGGAACCTGTTGTGCTTAGTTCAAGCTTTTCCATAATGAGGACTCGCCATGTCCACAGACATGTTTATTTTGGGATGACACGCTTAAATTGAGCCATCACCTACTCTTCAGTAACTTTCCATTTGGAATAGATCCAGTAACCACCCAGAAAGTTGCTATACATATCTAGACTGGCACATATCTCACTACAGACACAGTGGACTCTAACAGGATAAGAATGTCACAGAGCTACTGCAGTAGGTCATCAGTGAAGCATGTAATGGAAAAGCAGTGAGACTAATCCACAGTTACAAAAATAGAGTCATAAAATAATTTAGGCCCAGTTCGTCTCTAAAAAATGTTGAGAAATAGCTTCACATCTTTAAGGGATGTGTATATTTTTAGGCTTTTCAGGTTTAATAGCATAGCATCTTAGATGTGAATGTGCTGTTTTTAAAAATATATACCACAGAGTGTAATGGTAAGAGCTCAGGCTCTGCAGCGAAAAAGACTTCACCTTGGGTTTTAGTGGTGGCTTACAATCTTCATGAGTTTAGGCAAGTTACTTAAACTTGATAAGTCTTCATTTCATCACTGATAAATTTAGTAAGGATATCAGCATCACAGAGGGATTCTAAGGCTTAAGAGAGATAAATAATGTCATGTGCTTAGCACAATGTCTGAAAAACAGCAAGTGTTCAATAAGTGCTAAATATTTTAAGATGGCCAATGAAAAGTTCACAGTTGACAAAGAGGCAGAACCCACATAATGATACTTACTCACTAAATTCAATCTTCTTAATTTAGTAATGTTATGTACTGCACTGATAATCACAGCAGAAACAAGTAAACTATAAGTTGTTTTTAATCATTATCCATGTAAATAGATATTTCCCACTATTCATCAAATAAAATGTGTGATGATTTAAGCATAATACGTCCAAGAAAATCATTTAACTTCATTGTTAGGACTGCCCCCCAAATATCAACTTATGTTATGGACCTTTTGTATTTAGTAATTTAACAATCTTGATTCAGCTTCTCACATGAGGAAACAAAGATACATGTATTTGTTTTATCATGCAAATGTCATGTCTAAAATTATATCAAATATTTTTGGAGATTAAATTTAGTTCAGTAATATTTAACTGGTTGAAAATGTCCATTGTTGCACACCAAATTTCTTCTTCCAAATTTCTATGGAAACACATAGTAAAAATACAATTTAAGGAGCACCATCTTAATATAGAAAATGAATTAGTGAAAATTAAGGAATCAAGTTCGAGTAAAGATGCATCATTTGTTATTGTGTATTTGGTGGCTCTGATAAAAATTTCAATGAGGCTTTAAAACTTAGGTAATTCTTTAGAAATGTGAGTAATACTAAGTCTCATATTATAGGGTGATTTTGTTTTTGTTTAGCATTTATTTCATAATTATAAACTCTACAACCTAACTAGAGTTGGAGGGGGAAAAGGAAAATACAGAACCCAATGAACTGCAATGAGAGCACAAAAAAAATGTGGGATGTTCTGAGTAGATGGTGGTGAGGAGTGCTCACCTAAGCTACAGAAGAAGTGGTCTGGTGGTTAAGACCCACCATATTCTTTGATATCTCTGCAAATGGTGAGCCCTTGGGTCTCCTCCTTCCAGCTATTTGCAGACAAAGTTCCAAAGACAGCCGAAAACTGTCATGCCTTGAGCACTGGATAGAAAGGATTTGGTTATAAAGGGTCCTCTTTTCACAGAATTATTCTGGGATTATAAGGTGATTTTTAATAATGTTCCATAATGAGAGACCAGTTGCAATTTATTCCTTTCTAGATAGATATTTTTCATAGAATATGATAAGAATGGCTATAATTTTCCCTGCAAACAGTTGCTAATTTGAGAGTATCTATTAGAGTAGAAGGTAGGCTTTATACTTATTATGTTATAGAATAATGTATTTTAATGAAAATCATTCAAATTAGTAAAACACCTACTCTGATTAAATTGGCTTAGAATGCTGGTGACCTAATGTATTGAAGTTTGAATTAACTCTAGAGAAAAGTGTGCATAAAAACATTTGAAGAGGGGTGTAGGGCATATCAGAAACATTCAGGCTCACGGGAAGTGAGTGACTGAATTTGGGTTTGGGATCTGAGCTAGGAGAGTAGAGCTTATACCACAGTTTGGTGGGGTAGGACATCTTATAGAAAAATGTAGTTTTTTTTTTAAGATTTTATTGGGGAATTGGGGGAGGGGAACAGACAAGTTTCTGTCCTTTTGTTCTTCAGTCTAGTTGTGGAGGACACCGCTTCACTGGCCCATGTTGGTATTATGATCATTGCGCTCTTCCCGGCTGAGGCAGTTGGCTGCCAGGCATTGGACAGCCACTCTTGGCATCTCATGGCAGCTCATGCCGGCTGCTGGTCACTCACGGCAGCCCAGCTCCAGTTCGAGCTGTTGTTCACCATCTTAGCTGTAGAGGACACAGTGTCACTGGCCATGTGGGAACTGAACTGGCAGCCCTGCTGCTCAGAGCTCACGCTCCCAGCCAACTCTTAACCAACTGAGCCACTCGGCCGGCCCCAAATGTATCTTCTTTTGATTAACTTGTCTAAGTGTCTCATTGCCATGTTTTCTCCAGTGCCTTTTTATTTTATAAAAACAATAATCAAGGGAGTATATGACCTAATTTTTTTACATTTTTAGGTGTATGAGTATATGCTCAGGATATAGCCTTTCTGCTCTTCTGCTTTTCAACTATGATTTGAGGGCATAGGTGTGTGTCATTTAATGCCAATATAAATAACCAAGACAAATTTGAACAAGCATTTTTTTCTTGCCTTCAGTGTCCAGAATAGAATTATAGATTGATAATAATCCTTGATTCAAAGCATACACTTACCATTGGTACATGCATGACCTATTTTTATTTGTTTAGTTAGTTATTTAGTAATTGATTTTATATAATACCTATCTGCAAACCCTTCATCCAAAGAAAGAACTACAACTCTGAAAATAATTTGCATGTAATCATATGAGTATATACATATGTATGTATATACATATATACACATATACACATATATGTACATATATACACACATAATGATGTATACAAATATATACTTTCTACTGTTTTATATATATATGTAAATATTTTGTGGAGACAATACACAAATCTATTTATAAACATTATTGTATTTAAAGTAGCATTTTACATTAGTTATTTTCTCAATCCATAAATATGAGAAATACAATCACTATAATATCAGAAGTGGGAAGGAGTCCATGTAATTTCTTTACAAGAAATTTGTCTCAAGGACCTGTTATATAAAACTGATAAAATGAGTAGATAATTTCATATAGTACCTAAACAAACCTATATCAAAAAAACCATCAACTACTATTACTAATATAATTGTGCAAAGAATGCTAATTAGAAATATTGTATAATGATCATTTAAAGACGAATATTATTCCAAGGGTCTTTTCACATTTTGAAAGTAGATAAAACTAGAAAAGAAAAAAAGGGCGGGGCAAGGGGGATGACCTCTTCCAAGAACCTCATTAGTCTCTATATAATCCTTATATCTACCTTTCTTCTCCCCATTGTAATTAATTCACTCCAGTCAAACTCAATTAGCTAATAATCATTTTATCTTTCTGTATCACAATTTTGATTTGATTTAGTATCTTTAATATTTAGGAGAAATGCAGAGTGAGTTTGTGCAAAAATTCAGTACATTAGTAGCTGTCTCCTCCTCTTCTAGTATTTCCTCTTTTATTTCTTGCACTGACTCCAATGATCTTATGCTTGAAGTTGCATTTGTAACATTCTCTGGGGAAATTATTTACAGATTGTTCTGAAGCAGGCAGCACATCAGGAAAATAGTTGCTCATATATGTGTGAAAATAAATAGCAGGTATGTCAAGATATTTGGCAGGAAATGTGTGAAAGCTGTATTTCTTTAGATGGAATGTGAGTGGGGTCAACTATATTTAGAATTTCACCTGATTGTGCTTATTTCATTCAATTAAAACCAAAATGAAAATCTTATTTATCCAAAAGAAGTTTGGGTGAGTTATACTAACTTTTTAGAGCCAGTAAGGTGATATTCACTTCCCAAAAGGTAAAGGCAGTGTAGACAACATGTCTGGCATTTAATTTCCACTCACAAGTTCAGCAAAATGGAATTAATGTAACCATCCTTAGTAGTTAAATGGCAATGACTTAAACACATTTACATTCTACTGTGGAATGGGAATGATTAAGAAAAAAATAAAATAAAAGCCTAGATTGAATAGTAGATTGGCCTGGGTTTCAGTCCACTTTGTCACTCGCTGGTTAGTGAGTTGTTGGAGTAAGCATCTAAAATCCTGTTTGCTTTTTTTTATTGGTTTTCCCACTAGAAAGCACAGACCTGTGTCTCTTGGATCAAACAGGAAACATCTCAGGGAAGAGCTTTGGTTAAACTGGCCTACATCAATTGTCTACATATGAGTCCAGGGAGATGGAACAGTGTAATTGACAACAGCCACTGGAGTGCCATGGCTGAAGTGAAGAGAGGGATCTACTCCCAATAAGTAGATGCTAATCAAATAAGGGAGAAGTGAGGAGTATAGGAAAAAGTAGATATCCACTATGTTAACAAGGTTGTTGTGGGAATTATGAATATATAACCAACACTGGCATATATTAAGCACTTAAAATGTATAGATTTTGTTTTCTTTTTTTTTTTAAAGATTTTATTGGGGAATTGGGGGAGGGGAACAGACAAGTTGCTGTCCTTTTGTTCTTCAGTCTAGTTGTGGAGGACATTGCTT
>NW_017731504.1:3381301-3400524 GCF_001890085.2 Hipposideros armiger
CACAACAGCCCAGCTTCAGGTTGAGCTGTTGTTCAGCATCTTAGCTGTAGAGGGCAGTGTCACTGGCCCTCATATGTGGGATCCAAACCGGGGTCCTCTGATGTCCCAAGCCAGCTCTTAACCAATGCACCACTCAGCCGGCCCTAGATTTTCTTTTTCTTTCATTCCATACCTTAAAAGATGGCATAATGGCTAGAATGACCCTAGCTTTTTAGTTCTACTGGATCTCTTGTCTCTGTAATCAAACTGGGTGTATTTGATCTATTCAAGAATTTCCTTGAAATCCAAGTTTGTTTAACAAAAAAATTAGTCTGCAAGGAAGATGATAGCATGATGTTGTGGTAGATAAACATACATTATTGGTCATGCAGACTTGAATTCTAATCTTACTTCTGCCACTTGCTAGCTCTGTTCCCTTGGGCAATTAATTTTTCTCTAGCTCAGTTCTCTCTTATATAAAATAGAAATGAGGTAATTTTAAGAATGCAATGATATTTATGAACTGTTTAGTAGAATGATCAGAAACCGATATGCAAATGATAGTTATTATTAGGATAATTGTGGAGTTTCTTTATTTTCTAAGGGATCCTGTCCCACCTAGGAGAACTTGATGCCCTTAAAATGGTCAGCAGATATTCATTGAACATCATTCCTTGGTGTTCTTAATATGTAAATATTTCCTATGCAGAGATACAGGCAGGGTTTTTGTTTTGTTTTGTTTTTTAGAGGAAAAAAGACAAAGGCAGTGTAAATCAATGAGGGGCAAAAGAACAGTTCAGCTGTGAATTCCAATTTCAATTTTTCCATTCACAGATTTTATGATTTTGAAGCCCATAGTTTCTTCCTTCATTCTATCTGAGCCAGTCTTCTCATCTGTAAATTTGAAGTGAAACACTGTATCTTAATATCATAGCTTGCTTGCAAAGAAGTAATGATAAAAGCTACTATAAAAAGTCAATGTTTATAAGTGAGCTATAATTAACCTATGGGATCAGGTTGTTAAAAAGGACATATGGTATACTGAATGTTTTTATTATTCATGTAAATCAAAGTAGGTCTTAAGCATTTGAGTGAAACTGAAAGTTCTGATACTTATTAAGTTTAAAAAATAAATTTCATAGTGAGGAAAACACTCATTGATACACAAAGGTATCTCAAATATAATCTTTTAACAAGTACTTAACCTTTTAACAATACTCTGTCCCCTAGGTTGGATTATGCATATGTGGGAAATAATAAAAATATATGTTACTTAATTTCGTGGTGCATATATTCTGTTGGGAAGGAGGAATTAGAACAGAAAGAGTCAGTGGCTGAGGCAGTCATGGGAGTGCATTGTTCAGATCTGCTTTCATGAGAGAACTTGCTAAAAGGAGTATAGTTAACTGACAGCCTGAGCTGCAGTGTTCATGCTGAGGCTACTCTCTCTTTGGGCTCCTCCCAGCTAATAACTGCATTGTGGGGGTACACCAGCCATTGCACTGCTCAGTATATGAATCATCTAATGGGCAAATTTTGCTCTGGGGCTTCCCATCACCCAGCAGAAACCATCCTTTCTTCTTCTTTCTTCTTCTTTCCCTTCACTGGAGTCTAACCTCCATTGATTTCTGAAGGTTCCTCCTACTCTCCTATTCCTTCCCCTTTAGTTTTCACAAGTATTTCATCAATAAATCTCTTCCATGACTAATTTCATCCTGGTGTCTTCTTCTCAGAGGAAATTCACAGATATAGTATCCAAATGAACATTAAAATCAATGATTCCTAGATTGGAGTCCTAGTTATATAGGGACATTATAATCATAATGGGCTTTTTAGTTCTCAGAAAACCACATGTTTAATTTGAATAGTTATGAATAAATGCTTATTTACTAGTCACAATTAGTTTGCTAGAAAGAAAAAATGAAGTAGTCAGTGTTTTGTGTTGCCCTCCTGTCCACAATCTTGTTTTTGTAATGAATTTTCAACCTCAGCTCTTCAAACCCTCATCCCAGTCACAGCTGATTGGACCAAAGGCCTTACAGTCCCTGGAAAGACAGCTCTTGTCTTAGGCTGATGTAACAAAACTTACTTTAGGAATAATATGTAGAGTAAACATAAAGACTGTAATCTATGCATGGTGTATCCTGGAGCTGGAAGAATATATACATGTTAGTTGAGTAGTTTGGCTTGAGTTCTATACAAAAGTATGACAATCATGAAAAGAAAAGATAAAAGCAGAGAAAAGATCATAAAGACCCTGAGAGGTAGAGAGAACAACCTTGGTTTTCGTTTGTTTTATTTTCTCAATTCTATCTCAGGTCACTAAGTTTTGTCTGCACATCATTCTTTGTTAAGTGTCAAAGAAACTTAAGTATTTGAATGTTCATGTAGTTAGGGTACAGAGCATAATTTATTGGTAGTAGAAGGTAAGGTCAAACTAATTAAGTAGAATAAGTTACTGAGAGTCAGTGAATCTGAGGATGAAATGTGAAGTGTGGAATTTATACTAGAGACAACATGGAGTCAATGAGATTCAGAGATCCTTTTAGGAAGTAAGTGAAGATAAATTATAACCCTATAAGTCAAGGAATGACATTATTCATTCCTGTTCAATACATGCTCTAAGTATTGTTGGGGATCTAAGGTCCTAGCCCTTTAGAAGCTTATCATACAATGGGAGAAATTCAAGTACACAAATAATATTAATATTAATAGAAAACAGTGTAGTCAACTGAGTCTTAGTTGATACAAATAGGGAGTTTTAAGGAGAGTGTTTAAGGAAGGAAAAAATATCATCACTTTGATGTTTATCAAGGTGGAAGATGCTGACATTTGAGATAGATGTTTAGTGATAAATATTAACTTTATAGACATTTTGGTGGAGGAAGCTGCATGAGCAAAGCAATAAAATACATGGATTAGAATTAAGCAAAGAGTAATTCATTTTGTTGAAAACAGTTTCTATATGGAAGTGGCAGGGCAGGTATAGTCTATTGTATGGAGAGTCTCAATGTAATTGTTAAAGACTTCCTGAAATTAGAATTGGCAAAACTGAATGACTAGTGGTAAATGATAGACAAAAAAAGAGAGTATTCAAAAACATTTCTAGTTAGAAAAAATTTAAAAATGGTAGTCCAATTGACTGAAACTAGGAAATCAGGTGAAAGAATAATTTTAGAGAAAGATTCAGTAGTACAGATGTGAAATAATGAAACATTTTGGGCAAGAGTGATAAGATTGAGAAAACTAGTTAGGCTTCATAGAAAATTTAGAGTTAGATTTGTTTTTCAATATCTAATCCTCACTTGTAAACATTTTCTTTCATGCTTTATTGCAGCCTCTACCACTCAAGAGTCCATATGCTTTCCACCTTTTATTTTATCTAATATAAACCCTTTCACTACAGTTTGAATATATTTGTATAAATATCTAATTCTCCCCAAGATTATTTATTTTAACCTTATTATTACTCCCTGTAAGGAATGTAGAATATCACTGATCAAGCTAAGAGAGGTATGCTTTAGCATATTAGGAAAAAGCCTTCCCATCTCCACTAAAATGAAACTGTAAGATATCCTGCCAACTCTGCCTATACACAAGGTTATCCATGGTCTATATGTAACTTAAAAATATGGAGGAGGAAATAAATTTGGATGTGTAGATCGAAGATGTAGATTTGAGGGTCATAAGACATAAAAGGAAACTAATTCATTGATTCTACAAATATTTATTGTGTATTTCTATGAGCCAAGCACTCTTCTAGGTGATGGAAATACAGTAATGAAAAAAGCCACAGAAATACCTGCCGCTTTAAATTTTACATTCAAGAAGAAAGACAACAAAAATATATACATTAATAAGCAATTAAACATACATTAATAAATATGTAAATAGCTTTATTCAAAATTGATTAGTACAATGTACAGTAGAGAGAGGGAATGGAAGGATGGGAAAACAGAAAAAATTTGTAATTTTAGATAACCTGAAAGACACCATTAAGAAGTAACTGAGCATGTTTAAATACAGTGTAGGAATGCACCATGTGTAAAATCTAGAAAAAAGGGCATTTTGGTAGAGAAAACAACAGTGTTGTCACCACAGTGACAGCTATAAAAACAAGTGAAACCTGTCGCTGCACCTGTTCCTAAGATTATAACTGATAGTTCCCTTCTACACCACCCATTCTGTATTTCCCTCATTTTAGACTGGCACCACAGCTGGTCTAAGCACTAAGTTTGCTTACTAGTGTAACCTAGACAGTCCCCAAGAGTTTTAGGCCTTAATTGTCTTGTCTTGCTGAGCCATGGTTGTAGCAATTGCCCATTTCCTGTATCAGTGGGCACAGAAACACCAGCCAATTCCCCAGTGAATCCCCTGTGTTCCAGGCATAGCTCTCCCTACACCCATTGCACAGGATCAGCCCTAGCTCTTGAGGATGCCTAGAAGCAATTACCCTCTTCTCCTGATGATAGCACAGTTGGAATCAGTGGCATGAAGAGGTCAGAGAGACTAAAGTGAAGTTGCAACTTCAGGTTCAGTGAGACCCTTGCTATGTCTCCAACTGAATTGTTTCTACTGAAAACCAGCACTTCTAACCAACAAGAGCCTAACATCATGGGAATGGAAAGACAAATTCTGTAATTGGTTAACTGGAAGTGGAAGTAAAAGAGCCAATCCTATTTCCACCTCTTGGTTCCCAGATCCAGGTATTCAATCTATAGAGAAAAAAGTACTGTACATCACCTGTTAGTCCAATGCATATACTATATCCTGGAAGACAGTGCTTCTGTCTAAACAGTGTTATCCCTAATCTGGCTCACTAACTGAGCCTTTAACAGACCATTCTTCTGTGCAACTTAACCAACTGCTTCTAAGTAATGGGTTATATAAGACTAGTGTACCCCATGCTGTGCACTCATTATTGTCCCTAATATGATTTGAAATGTATGCAATGCTCTCCAGCAATATTGTATGGAATACCATGTTAATAGATCAGCTATTCTGTAAGCCCTCAGTTAGTGGTGCTCTCAGTGGCATTGTGGACAAGAATGACAAACTCATATTCACTGTAAGATTAAATTCAAATGGGAACAAATCACTGTCCCCTCTAGAAAATGGTCCAGTAACATTCACTTTCCACCGAAATAAAGCAAACAAAAAATCCCACCCAGATTTGTCTTCAAGGGATGATGCTGTATCGATTACTCAGCCTCAATCTCAGGTGGCAAGTGGGAGGAAGAGAGAAGTAATGGTATTGGGTCCATCTGTATTCTCCACGTCTATCTCTATGGCTGCTTTCTTCTTTGTACCAGCACTAGATGACTGAAGAGAAATAGACTGACATCTACTAGATGGGTCATTCTACCCATATGGAAAGTTTTTTTTCTGATTTCCCCTGTGGTACATACTCTATAGTAACCACATGCTCTGTGGCTCTTATCTATCTATGTCTATCTATTATCTATCTATCTATCTATCATCTATCTATCTATCTAT
The DNA here is from genome assembly GCF_001890085.2 of Hipposideros armiger. NCBI lineage: Eukaryota > Metazoa > Chordata > Mammalia > Chiroptera > Hipposideridae > Hipposideros > Hipposideros armiger. Next base: position 3,386,777 of record NW_017731504.1, read on the forward strand.
CTATCTATCTATCTATCTATCTATCATCTATCTATCTATCTTTTCCCCCAGAGATTCTTGTCTCTAATCTTCAGATTCTATTCCTTCCAGAGCCTTGATCAAGCAGCAAAAACTATTTCCCTACAGCTGAGGAGTTTGTGTATCTCCACACATCAACCAACTTTCCTCCTTATAATAATCAAGTCTGCACACTTGGAGACTATTCTCTCATAAATCATTAAGGCAAACCCTGAGTACATCTGTAATGACAATTACAACAGCTAGAACAATGTACTGCAACTATATATTAGCCACTTTTATTGTTTTTTTCCCTTCTTTGTCAGTTGACAATATGAATTTCTCCATTAAGTTATAGTTTTCCTTGAGGAAGAGGCATAGATACAATAGAAATAGGTAACATGAAAGTTTGAGTCACCTGTATATATAATTTTTTCATGCTTTTTTAGATCTTCTTGGGCCCAATCCAAAATACACCATTTTCATTAAAGAATGGCCACTGTGCCTTCTTGACTACCTGGTAACACTATAATCGATTTTGGTGTATGTTTTAATAAACCCAATAGTTGTATTTCATTTTTAACTGGACCCCTCAAGTGTACCATTCCCACTTTCCTTTTCCCCTAAAAAAAGAGAATATAATTTACATTAATATAGCAAATTGAATTTTTGACCATTTCTTTTATTTTGTCTTAATATCATACCATTCCAAAAGGTTTGGCTGGCAACTGAAATCTGTTCATAAATGTGACAATGCCACTAGATATATTATCCAAGTTGTACCATGACATGGCTTTTTAAGTAAAAGTAATAGTTGCAAGAGTTTTACTGCTTACTAATTACTAAATATAGATAACTCCAGACTGTCCAAAATGTTATCTCAGAGTCCAAGAGATGGAATTAAATCAATTTACCATTATTAGCACCTAGAATCTTCAGTTATAATTGTGAGTCCCTAATACAGAATGGTTAAGAAGATAAGCTCTTGTGTTGGGTATGTGTGACCAATTGAGCATTCACCTAGCTTTGTCACTTACTTTCTTTTGTCCCCGGCTGTCTTTATTCTCTATGTGTTTCTCATTTCTTGCTTATAAAATTAGGATAATTATAATAATCTCATGCACAGGATTGGTCATGTGCAGATGACACATGATGAATGCTCAATGAGTTAGTGTTATTTGATTATCTTTGGTGTGAAGTTTTTTCATATTCATGTTAGCTCTATGTGAAATAATCTAGCCACCTAATTGAAAGCCTTTCTCCAATGCATCTTTTTTTTCTCTTCTTTATCCCAAAGTGTGACTCATGATATAAAGTCCACTCTGAAATATCATACATTATGATATGTCTATCTATATACTCTACAATTTATTAAACACCTTCAGTGTGCTAAGAGTTGGTAATATCATCTGAGACCCTATACCTATTTTACCCAAATTACATTAATATACAAAAAAAAAATTCAAAGAACCTAAATAATAATTACAGCTTCAGCTCTCCCATTTAAAATGTCTCCACTGCAATATATTGAAATTGTATAAATAGATTTAAGTCAAGAACACATTGCTTCTGGGAAGATTTATATCAATGTGTTAAAAATGATTATCTCTAGGTGAATATTATGGGTATTTTAGTTTTACTCTTTTGTATTTATTTTATAATTATTCTAAAGTAGGTAATTATTTTAAATAAAAATAATTTTAAAATATAGTACAATATTGCCTTTACCTTGATATTGTAACTTTGATTATGTTGCCACTTAAATGTGCTCTATATAGTGATTAAGCCAGATAAAATTTAAATGTAAATAGTATTTAAATAAATCAATTATAGATTAATAGAAAATATTATATAAATACAAGACAGTATGCACAACTAGTGATTGATGGAAAATGAAAGTATTACATCTACTTGTATGTCTAGAGCATAGCCTTATGACTTTCTATAAAATACATAAAGCATGTCCCTAGTGGCTAGTAGAATTTAGTACTTATTAACCTCATAAAGATCTCACTGTCTCTCTCTCTGTAAAAACTGAATCAAAATAAATTATGTAATTTCTTAACCTTTTTTTGGACAATGATATGTATTTTTTAAAATTTTGTTGAGAAAGTCAAAACCACTGTTTTGGAGCTTGTGTTATAGATCTCCTTTATGCTATTTTGATAATGTACTAAGTGAACATATCATGGGTAATTTTAACATTCAAAGTTTGAAAGAAAAATTTTTCTTGAAACTGAAAACTCTAAATACTCAACAAAAGACTTAAAAAACAATTTTATGCTGGTGGCGGGGTGTTGGTAAAACACCTAGAGGCTGTCACTTGGTCCTTTTTTTAAATGTGGCTTTCTTTTATTTATTTTTTAATTATTTTTTTCAGTTACAGTTCATATTCAATATTATTTTATATTAGTTTCAGGTGTATAGTATAGTGGTTAGACATGTATATAAGGAATACAGTGATTTCCCCTGATTAGTCTAGTACCCACCTGGCACTATACATAGTTGTTGCAACATTATTGACTATATTCTCTATGCTGCACTTTACCAAACCAGAATCTAAATTAAAAATAGGCTTTTTTTTAGGAATTTGATTTTAAGTTGGGCATTTGTTCCAAATTAATTGCTGTTTTTCAGTGTTTATACAATGCATGTGTATTTTATGTCTCTCTTGCTTTGAGGGCTGTAAAGCAAATGAAAAATAAAATAGACTGCTCTGGGTAAGAGTCAAACTTTTTGGCAGACTCTTAAGTAACAAGGGCTTGTTTTTAATCAAGTTGTATGCTTTAGTCTCTGCTTTATTTTCAAGCTTTGAACCAATGCTGTTTAACTTAACTGCCCATCCATCTTCTATGTAAACTTACTGGTTTTTAAGTGATAATATGTTATGAAGAAAATAGAGCCTAACAGTAATTTATTTTAACCTTATTATTACTCCCTGTAATTTAAATGGCCTTTCCTTAGAGTGTTTCTATTTCTAAAATAGATTTCTATTCATGTCAACATTATCCATTGTGTCATAGAAAGCAAACAGCGAATTTCTCTTTTTTCTTTTTTATCCACTCTATTGACTCTTGCCCAGTTTAATCTTTGAAATGTTTGTACTGTAAACATTTTCTTACCTACTTCATATACTGTTTTGTCTCAGTAAGTGAAAACATGATAATTTCTATCCTCCATATCATTAAAACTGATTTTTAAAATGACAATCACATTTTCATGTTCTGAATAAAGCTGTGACACAATAGTATAGATAGGAGTGATATGAAGCAGAAAAGCCTCATGGACACTTGTCTGAACTCAAACCCTTTGGTATAAAAATGTCAGTTTTGGTATGATAACCCCAAGGAAATGAAGTAAGTACACTGTGATTAATCACATGACTCTCTCCTGTAGTACCCTCCTGGGATACTGTGGACATAGTGTTAAAAGGCAAATCTAGGGCCGGCCGAGTGGCGCGATGGTTAAGAACTCGCTTGGGATGCCAGAGGGCCCCGGTTCGGATCCCACATATGAGGGCCAGTGACACTGCCCTCTACAGCTAAGATGCTGAACAACAGCTCAACCTGGAGCTGGGCTGCTGTGAGTCGCTGGCGACGGTGTAGGCTGCAGCCCCTGTGGCAGTGGATTGCCATGGGCTACCGTGTGTAGCCAGCAGCCAGCGTGAGCGGCCAGCAGCCGCAGTGAGCGGCCGTCCAGAAGCCGGCGACTGATCTGCCTCACCCGGGAAGAGCGCAATGATGGTGCCAACTTGGGCCAGTGAAGCAACATCCTCCACAACTAGACTGAAGAACAAAACGACAGCAACTTGTCTGTCCCCCTTCCCCCAATTCCCCAGCACTGTTCCCATCCCCCCAATTCACCAATAAAAAAAATCTTTAAAAAAAAAAAAGGCAAATCTAGCAACTAGCAGTTGTCTTCAGGTGTTACCTGTACAATGTCAAATGATTTATCATGTTTTCCTAACAAAAATAATCTAAATGCATCCCTCAAACAAACCTATGCCTACTTCATATCAATCCCCTAGTATTGCTAAATTACTGAAACAATAAAAGAGGGTTATTTTAACATGGACACACTTTTTTTCTTTTTATTATATTTATGTTGCCCATTGGAGAATGAATAATGGATTGAATTGGGAATGGATGAGTTCAGTTTAGAGAGAAAAGTTAAAACCCATGAATATAAGCCAATTTCAAAAATAACCATTTGAACCCATTCATTTCTCCCAGAGGTTAAAAGTGCTTTTGTATAAGTTATTCTGAGAATCATGAGCATCAAATACCTATTTCTACTGGGGTCATATGTAAGTATGTTTACAATTCCTATGAAACATTCAGAATTGATAATGTTGATAAGTTAGTATATATTGGGCTAGTAGAATACAAGAGTGAAAAGATAATACATGTTTCCTAAAAATTTATTCTCAATATTAATACACTGCAAAAATCAAATCTGATTTAAAGTCACCAAAGGACAACATCAGAACCAATATAAAACTGCTTTCTATACTCTGATAATACAATGCATAAAGTCACGTAATCATAGAGATTAAAATTCTGCTTCCCTAATAAATTGTTTGTGTCCAAGCTGGGCTAAACAATGACTTGTAAGTAATTTCTAACACAAAATATTTCAAAACCCCTCTGAAACTTTGAAAAATTAGAGTTGAAAATGTAATCTTTTTATAGTATAACAAATATTTTCACATTCAGAGTATACTAAATTGACCACAACTGAACCAAACACAAAAAAACAGAAATATCCTCCAAATTTAAATGTAATTAATATTTTAAGCCTACCTATGAGAACAAAGAACTTACAATTTATATACATGAGGTATGACAGTGAAGTTTGTGAGCTTGTTGCAAACATATTGCTAACCTTTTTTGATATCAGAGTGGTTATTCATTATGAATTTGTACCAAATGGACAATGGTTAACCAAGTTTTACTATTTGGAAGTGCTAAAAAGGCTGTGTGAAAAAGTTAGACAAAAAAGACCTGAACTTTTTGTCAACAATTCATGGCTCTTGCATCACGACAATGCACCAGCTCACATGGCACTATGAGGAAGTTTTTAGCCCATAAACAAATAACTGTATTGGAACACCCTCCTTACTCACCTGACCTAGCCCACAATGACTTCTTTCTTTACCTTAAGATAAAGGAAATATTGAAAGGAAGGCATTTGATGATATTGAGGACATCAAGGGTAATACAACAACAGCTCAGATGGCCATTCCAGAGAAAGAGTTCCAAAATTGCTTTGAAGGGCGGACTGGGTTCTGGCTTAGCTTTGGTGCATAGTCAGTGTGCATAGCTTCCCGAGGGGAGTACTTTGAAGGTGACCGTATTGATATTCAGATATGGGATATGTAGCACTTTTTCTAGGATGAGTTCGCGAACTTAGTTGTCCGACCTCATATGCTAGATGGAAACACTGACACAAGTCAGACAGGAGTGCAGTAGTGAAATGTTGAGGGCATCTTTGGAATGTAGCTTTCAATATGCTACCAGTGTGTGGGATCCACTGGGGTAGAACATGATTTTAGAAAATGATTACAGATTCATATAAAGCAAACTATCTATAATTATATAGAGATTAAGATGATATGGATTATAAACTCTCATTCTCTAGGATATATGATCATGTCCACATTGTATCAAAAGATATGCCCCTCAAAATAATCCGAAGATTACTTAACAGTTCTATGGAGGATTTACTTTTCCTTTCATCCTTGGAAATTTCTGATATTGATCAATGTTAGAGAGAAGTCACATAGGTAAATATTGATCTGCTACAATAACAACTGGATAAATTTGATCATAAACTATACTGTATTTCTGATTTTTTAATTTCTTAAAAATTTGTCCAAATATCCATTTTAAATAGTATTAGAAAAAATGTTCTAATTATTTTATTATCCCCTATCACATAGGACATTATCTGATGATAGCCTCTGAGAACATTAATAGACAAACTACTCCAGAGGTCACAGGTCAGAAATTCATAGTTTATTTCATGTCAAGTCACAATTTATTAAATATATTTAAAACTCAAAGAGAGAGACATGATATAGGCTAACACAGTTAAGATAGGTTGTAAATGGGAGAAGGGCCCCCTACAAGAATTCTGGATTTTACAATGTTCAAATGTCTGGTATCTCTTTTTCTTGGCCATCATGCCCTTCCCTGATGATAGTGTGATTTTGAGAACCAGAGTTTAAGTATGTACAAGGAGCTCATAGACTAACTATTCTAGGGCCAATGATACACATTGTTCTTTCAGAGAGGTACAGAGACAAGTAGGTGCCAATTTGTCTGTGAAATAGCCATGGGTGTTATCTGCCTTTCTGTGGCTGAATGTATCTGGGGCCATAATTAAACTATACTAGGAACTGTCAATGGGTGATGGATATAGGAATGAAATAGCAATTTTCAGAAGAGGAGTTTTCTCAGAGTCTTCATGGGATCACTGAAACATGTAAGCATCTGAGCCATTTGTTTTTAATGAGTACCACTTAGCTTTGAAGATCCATGCATGTTAAGCATAACTTTGGATAAAAAGCTTATGTCACCTTTTTGATTAGTAAAAAATAGCAGTATTGATTTCACGTATCATCAACTCTTTAAAAACACAGTGCATATTCTATGTTACCTATAATATTTTATCTTTGGATTCTAGGATTGCACAGTCAAAATAAGTGTGCCATTGGCCAATGCAAACCAAAAATGGCAAGTCTGAAGCCTAAACTATGAGAATTTGTAATATGAAAAATGGCCAGGGCCACAAAATAGATATTGGACTTACTCTGACACATGCAGGTATATTTTACATACTGAGTCTACTACACCCCACCCCCCATTTTTGTATTACTCCTTTGAAATTCCTCATTTTCTTAATATCCTCAAAACAGTGAAATAATGACTGACAGCATAGAATTGTGTACCAAATGTAACTATCTTTCAAGAATAATAGCAAAATATAGACTTTTAAAACAACAGAAACTGGGAGATATCACCCCCAACAGACAGGAACAACTAAAAGATGGAATTCAGGAAGAAAAATGATGCTAAAAAATAGATCTGATATATGAGATAGTATGTTAAACATGAAAAATCAAAAGAATGTATAAATGTGTGGATTAAACTAAAAAATAAGAATAATTACAAATTTATTAGGTTAAAAGTAGAAAATGCAAACTACAGGATAACCATAATATTGTATGTCACCTATAATTTTATATCTATATATATAATTTTATATTTATCTATCTATATGTATATATATCTATATCTATATCTATATAATATATCTATATATCTATATCTATATCTATATCTATATCTATATCTATATCTATATCTATATATATAGATAGTCACGGGATATAGAGTATAGCATAGGGAATCGAGTCAATGGAATTGTAACAGATATACATGATGACAGAGGGGCAATAGATTGGGGGTTGGGGTTTATCACTTTGTGAGGGGTGAAATGTCTATTACATTGTTTTGTACACTTGAAACTAATAATAAAAAAATTGTAAGTTGTTGTTCTCTTAAGTAGGTTTAAAATATTAATTACATTTAAATTTGGAGGATATTTCTGTCGTATGTGTTTGGTTCAGTTGTGGTCAATTTAGTATAATCTGGATGTAAAAATGTTTGTTACACTATAAAAAGATTACATTTTCAACTGTTTGTTCACCCTGTCCTGGTGATTCTGAGACACTGCTCCACCCAACTTGCAAGCATATGCAAGCCATGTGCCTGAAATAGCCAGCCTTGCCTCATGCTGCAGACTTTCCTAAAATATCACAAGGGTTCACAAAGCTCAAATAAGCAGCATCTGGCTTTTGTGTGTCCCATACCTCTAGCTAGGCAGCCCTAAGCCTGGCACTAGCAACAGCTGGCCTTGGTTCTTGGTTTGGCCTCTTTAAGAATCTTGAAGCACAATGCAGGCAGTGGCTATCTTTGTGGCACATGCCAGGTGGCCCCAGTCAGGGCACACACTGTGGCTGAGGGTCCCCTTCCAAGAGGTCCCAGGGCTGGCACACCCGTAGCCACCTTTGGACACAGCTGGAGCCTCACCCGGATGCCTCCAAGGACAACACACCATAAGGGCAGACAGGGCAGGCATCAGAGCCCTGCTAAAGTGAATCTTGCTCTGTAGGGTCAGCCCCTACACCACAGCTCCTCCACTGTAGTCACAGACAGTCTTCACAACCAATCAGTGTGAGTATCAATCACTCCTATTCATGTGCAAACAACAACCAAGGCTCAACTATAACAGGAGGGCACACACAACACACACGAGACACACATGGAGCACCTGGTTCTGGTGACCAGGGAGACTGCACCACTGGGTCCCACAGGACACCTACTACATAAGGCCACTCTACTAAGACTAGGATACATAACAGCCCTACCTAATACATAGAAACAAACACAGGAAGGCAGCCAAAAGGGGGATACAAAGAAATATGTCCTAAACAATGGCAGGGCAAAGCTTCAGAAAAAGAACTAAACAAAATGGAGACAAATAATCTACCAGATGCAGAATTCAAAACACTGGTTATAAGGATGCCCACTGATCTCAGGGAGAACTTCAACAAAGACATAGAGAACATAAAACTGGAGATAGAAAACAAGAACCAGTCAGAAATAAAGAATACAATAACTGACATGAAGAATACATTAGAGGGAATAAACAGTAGATTAGATGAAGCAGAGGATCAAATCAGCGATTTAGAAGATAAGGTAGCAGAAAACACCCAATCAGCACAGCAAAAATAAAAAAGAATCCAAGAGAAAATGAGGACAGTTTAAGAGGCCAGGACAACACCAAGTGTACTAACATTTACATCATATGGGTACCAGAAGAAAAAGAGAGAGAGCAAGAGATTGAAAACCTATTTGAAGAAATAATGATGGAAATCTTCCCTAACCTGGTGAAGGAAATGGATATTCAAGCCCAGAAAGTGCAGAGAGTCCCAAACAAAATGAATCCAAAGAGGCCCACACCAAGACATATCATAATTAAAATGCTAAAGATTAAAGACAAAGAGAGAATTTGTAAAGCAGCAAGAGAAAAGCAGTTAGTTACCTACAAAGGAGCTCCCAAAAAACTGTCAGCTTATTTCTCAACAGAAACTTTGCAGGACAGAAGGGATTGACATGAAATATTCAAACTGATGAAAAGCAAGGACCTATGACCAAGATTACTTTACCCAGAAAAGATATCATTTAGAATGGAAGGACAGATAAACAGCTTCCCAGAAAAGAAAATACCTATCAACAATTACTTTAAATATAAATGGATTAAATACTACTATCAAAAGACATAGGGTGGCTAAATAGATAAGCAAACAAGATCCCTATATATATTGTGTGCAAGAGACCCATGTAAGATCAAAAGACACACACAGACTGAAAGTAAAAGGATGGAAAAGGATATTTCATGAAAATGGAAACAAACAAATAAACAAAAAAAACAGGAGTAGCAATACTTATAACAGACAAAATAGACTTTAAAACAAGGACTATAACAAGAGACAAAGTATGGCCTAGTAATTCCACTTCTGTGTATGTATCTGAAGAAACCCAAAATGCTACATCGAGGGGCTGTGTACATCCATATGTTCATTGCAGCATTATTTACAGTAGCCAAAATATGAAGGCAACCTTAGTGTCCCTGATTGCATGAATGGATCAAGAAGAGGTGATATGTGTGTGTGTGTGTGTGTGTGTGTGTGTATATATATATATATATATATATATATATATATATATAATGGAATATTATTCAACCATAAAAAAGAATGAAATCTTGTCATATGCAACAACTTGGGTGGACCTAGAGTGTATTGTGCTATGTGTAGTAAGTCAGACAGAGAAAGATAAATATCATATGATTTCAGTTATAAGTGGAGTCTAAAGAAAAAAATAAACAAACAAATGAAACAGATACAAACTTATAGCTACAGAGAACATTTTGATGGTTGCCAGGTGGGAAGAGGGTTGGGGGGTCAGTGATAAAGGGGGAAGGATTAAGAAGTACAAATTAGTTGTTATACAGTAGTCATGGGGATGTAAGGTATAGCTTAAGGAATATAGTCAATAATATAGTAACTACGATGTCAGATGGGTACTAGATTTCTTGGGGTGATAGATGGGAGGGGAGGTTGGGAGGCAGAGTGAATAAGGTGAAGGAATTAATAAATACAAATTGTTACAAAACAGTAACATGGAGATGTAAAGTAACACACAGGGACTATAAGCAAAGATATGGTAATAACTATGTGTAGTGAAAGGTGGTACTAGACTAGTCAGGGATCAGTTCTTAAACTATATAAATTGCTAACTATGCTGTACACCTGAAACTAATATAAAATAATATTTAATATCAACTGTATTTGAGATATTAAGAAAGGGGGTAATAAGAGGTTCAAATTTCCAGCTATAAAACAAATAAGTCCTGGGGATGTAATATACAGCATAGGAAATATAGTCAATAATATTATAATAGCATCATATGGTGTCAAATCGTTGCTGGACTTATCATGGTGATAAGTTCTTTAGGTATATAAATGTTGAATAACTATTGTGTACACCTGAAGCTAATGTAATATTGTATGTTAGTTATATTTTAATAAAAATCTTAGAAATAAATAAAGTTTAATAAAATCAAACAATTACAGAGGAAAGAATTGAAAATATAGATAGATCAATTGATAGATAAATAGATACTAGAAAAAATGGAAAGCACAAATTAAAATTGTAGAAACAAATCCAAATACATCAATAATCACAATCAATAAAAATGAATCAACTTATCAATTAAGAGACTAAAGATTGTCAGATAAATGAAAATACTTAGTAATATGAAGTTCAGAAAAAATGTGTCTAAGTTTAAGCTAAGAAATTTTTGAAAATTAAAGTACACATAGGAAAAAATATCAAGAAAATGCTAAGAAAAAAAGAAAGTTAAAAGAGTTTCTTAAACAAAACACAATTTAGAATAGAATTTAAGTCAAAAAGCATTGTTAGAAGTATAGAGTTTTGTTATTTATGAATAAAATGGTCTCACTTACTAGGAAGAAATTCTAGTCACATACAACTGATAATGGATTACTAAGATATATAAAGAAAAATTGAACCGATGGATCCTCTAAAACTGTAAGAGATTGCAACATACCTCTCTCAGCAATTGATAGATGAAGCAGACAAAAAGTTATTAAGGATCTAGATTGTTTTAACAACATAATTAGCCAAAGTTCCCTAAGCTATATATGTATGATATCATAATAAACAAATACTCCATCTTTTCAGAACAAACTATAAAGCAGATCTTAGTGATATTTAAATAACTTATAGTGTATTTTCTGACTACAATGCAGTTAACTTACAAAAGATTAACAGAATAACTATAAACAGAAAATTAGAAAAATTAGAAAACAACAGTGTAAAAACAGCCTAATAACTCAAATGTGAAAACTAGAAATCATAAAGGAAATTTTTAAATGCTAATATTTAATCATAAAAATATTATATATAAATTTGTTGTGTAAAACTAAAGTTGCATACTTAAATACAACTCTAAATATTAAATATTTTTATTAGAAAAAAAGAAAGGTGAAAATGAGCATCATGTCTAAAGTCAGCAAAATAAAAATGAAATAAACAAAATGAAATTATATTTAGTGAAATAATAAAGCAGAGTTAATATTAATGAAATAAGAAAGCAAAAGCTACTTTCAAAAGATCAACAAAGATTTGTTGTTTTGAAAACTGATAAAATTAACTAAACTGACAAAAGTTATCAGAATACAAAAAAAAGATAGAAGACATGAATACATAATAATAGGAGTGAAAAATGGAATAAGACTATAGATGAATAAATGAATAAAAAGAAGAAAAGTTAAGAACAACATTATGCCAATCAATTTGAAAATGTGGGAAACAGTCACTTTTCTAGAAAAATATAACATACAGAAGCTGAATTAAGAGAAATCTCTTTCTTTCTTAATTCTATATAGTCAATTAGTAGTTGGATACCTCACAATGAAAAGACTAACCCTGGATGAATTTATAGAAAATTCTATTAAACATTTATATGAGAGATATTTCTAAATTACTCAAATACCTTCAGAGAAGAGAAATATTAGCAATCTGAATGCAGTAGTGTACAAAAAAGTAATTCATCATGGACAATTTTGGCTTATTCTAGGAACACAATGTTTTTTTTCATCTTAAAAATATTTTGAAATATTTTAATGTAATTTAGCTTATGAAACAGTTAAAGGGCAAAAACTATGTCATTTATATATGTACAGAAAATATATTGATAATATTTATCTTCTCATGAAAAAAATTAGCTTTTGCTAAGGAGCCAGATTATACCATTAAGTCAGAGGAATACAGGCCTTTGAGTTTTAGTTTGGAGAAAGCCCACCACACTTGCTAATAGTTCTGTCCAGAATGCCTCATCCTAATCTTTACCTTTTTACTGGCAAGCGTAGAAGAGACATCACTGATGTATATGCACAACAGAGAAGACTAGTTGTCTGAAAAGCAATATTCCTAGAGGCCTGAAAAAAAGAAAAAAAAATGTGAAGGGAACACAAGTGATTCATGTTAGAAAAATAAAAAAATTAAAACAACCTGTTCAGGAAGGAGAAGGCAGAAGAAATGAAAGCCCTGAAGTTGAAGAGTGCAGGAAATGTGGGGAGGTAATGAGGTAAGGCACTCTATTAAAGGCAGAGAGGAAGTACTTCTTTCAAGTCTGCTCCAAGGCCACCTTCAGGAAAATCTTCCCTTATTATCCTATCTAAAATAGACCTTCCCCCACCTCTGCTTATACCCAAACCCTGATTTATTTTTCTGCATAGAGCTTATTACTACTTGACATTATGTTAGATATATTTTTCTCATCTCTCCCTAATAACATGGAAACCTTGCAAGAGCTGTTTAACTGTCTGATACATAGTAAGCACTCAATATTTATTAAATGAATGGATGAATATATGTAATAAAATGAGAAATGCAAGGTACTAGGGGAGAAATGATTAGAAAACAATCTAAAACTCTTTGTTTCACTATCCTAAACAAACAAACAAACAAACAAACAAGGCAGTGAGTGACTTAGCCTGCAAACACCAGGGATGGCAGTGTAAATAGTACATTATACTAAAAATAACTGGAATGGCAGTGATGGTGGCTGGAGTTGTGCTTCTCAAGGTGTGATCTACAGAAGACCTACATCAGATTTATTTGGGGGCAGCATTTCACAAGCATGTACCACTGCCCTCTTCCTCTCTCTAATGTGACTGAGTCAGAAAGCTAGGGAGAAGGATCTCAGGTGAAGGAGCTCAGAAGATATCATTTAAATAACCTCTGGCTTAGATATACTCAATAGAAACATGTCTCTTGTTTTCATCCATCTCATTTGAGGTGGTTACGTGTCAGGAAATGGAGAAGGGAAAAATGGAATTATCCAGCTTTCTATGTTATCTATTGATTGAAAGTTAAAATTTTTACTTTCTCTAGATTAAATCTTTTAAAATTTTTTCTGTGTCTTTAGCGCTTAAAAATTGTTTATAATCTGGGCCGGCCGAGTGGCGCGATGGTTAAGAACTGGCTTGGGACGCCAGAGGACCCCGGTTTGGATCCCACATATGAGGGCCAGTGACACTGCCCTCCACAGCTAAGATGCTGAGCGACGGCTCAAACTGGAGCTGGGCTGCC
>NW_017731504.1:3400758-3474628 GCF_001890085.2 Hipposideros armiger
CAAAGTCCTCCACAACTAGACTGAAGAACAAAAACAATAGCAACTTGTCTGTTCCCCTTCCCCCAATTCCCCAGCACTGTTCCCATCACCCCAATTCCCCAATAAAATATTTAAAAAAAATTGTTTATAATCTGATATCACACTTTAGTTATTTTTTGACAATTATTCACAGGTACAGGACATGCAGATTGGAATATCTATATAATCCTTATTCTATAACATCTGGCTAGATTTAAAAGAAAAAGATAATACAAGAGTGATTCAGTAGCTATTATAAATTGCTATGTGTACTGTATGTATACATTATTTAATAATCAAAAAAGCCTGATATGAAATATTATTCACATAATATTTTGCTTTATAAAATATCCTTTAAACATTTATTGAAATGGATATAGATAAAAATGTTGGGGGCATTTTTATTGGGAAAATAATTGTTGCCCAGGAAAAAACAGTGTAGTTCTAAAATTAAGGAGATTGTATAAACATATACCAGAGCAAGAGAATGAATGAAAAATATCTAGAGATATTAAAAACACATTTAATGTGTTTACAGAATAACATAGTTGCCAGAACAGCTAATTTGCACTTATGGAAATCTAAAATATAAGTAAGAAAGAATGATGAGGCTTCTGCTCTATTTCTGTGCTGGTCAGACTACCTCTGGAAAGTTATGGGCAGTTCCTAGAGCTAAGCTCTGGGATGGACATACACAAATCAAGTGCAGTAGGGGCTATTTGACCAAGATGGTGAAGGAACAGTTGCAGGAGCCAGTAATGTTTAATCTTACGCTCCAGGAATACTCCATATTGGATTTAGGATTTGAGTCATAATAAGAACAGAGGCATAGGATTTATTTTCAAATGGTTTGAAGGCCACTTCATGGAGAAATTTGTCCTATGTGGCCTCAAAATAAAACTAGAGACAATGGGAGGAAACAATAAGAACACAAGAACGTAGATTACAGAGCATTGATCAAGATGAATGATTTGCATTAAACAATATAGTCTCCACTGGAAGTCTTCAAATACAGGCTGGGTAACTTTGGCTATTTTAAAGCCTAACCCAAAAATCTACTGGGTGGTAGAGCATGGCCCCTGCCCATGAATTTGTGACTCCTTAACCAGTAGAATAGGGGGTGATGCTGTGACAGCTTTTGGCCCTGGCTTTAAGAAGCTGGCAGCTTCCACTTTTATCTCTTGGGACACTTGCTTTTGGACCTCAGCCACCATGCTGTGCAGAGAGCTGAAGCTATCTGGGGAGCCCCAGATGGAGAGAAATGGACAGTCAGCTGGCCTTCCAAGCCTTGTAATTGAACCATCTAGCAAATGTGTGCTCCAGCCCTTATCCAGCTGCCCAAGATTCTCTTAGGATACTTTCCTCTAATATCCCTGTCACCAAGAAAGCAAAAGTTAGTTCTCTTTCTGATTTATTTTGATCTTAATTATCCTTTCATTTCAGACTGCCTTGAGGCTGTCTCCTGCCATCTCCTAGTCTCAACGCTGAGACAATTCTTTGCATTTCTGTCTTTCTTGGATGGGCAGCACTTACTAAAAATGGCTTCCTCTCACACCTTTCCTTATTAGTATTTAAACCTTGATGAAATTATGCTGTTTTCTTTTATTCTTAATGTCTTCCAAGGCCCTATCACATGCCTGATATTCTTAGTTTTTCCTTAACCCAATTTAAAAGCTTCCCTTTTTCATTTTATTCCTCTTCCATTTCTATGGAGACAGCAGGTCTCTGGCTTAGTTAACCAAAAATCCAACATGTCAGAAATTCCATTTAATAACAATCATTGGCAGATGAAAATTCCATGTCTCTACTTTGCAGTTACTACTGCTATAACATCTAAAGATTTGTCTTCGAGAGAGAGGAGAATTTAGTCTGTGAGTTTTAATTTTCTTATAAAGAAACACTTTTTATATAAAGGCAGCATAGTTATAGAACAGTCATTACTGAATTATTATTTTAAAAGATAGTATGGTAGTGTGGAAAGAAAATAGGCTCTGATTTAGGTAGAACTTGATTTAATTCTAGCTTTTCTACCTACTGGCTAGGTCTTTTCTGGATTTCTCCACGTCTCAATTTCTTTACTTGTAAATTATGAATAACATACCCACTTTGTCGCATAACTGAAAACTGATTAAGATAATGTATCTAAAGCTCCAAGTATAGTTTTTAAGTCAATTGGCATTTTAACTATCACAATACAGCTTTCACCATTTGATAAAGCTGACACAGTTTGATATTGAAAGTTATGTAAAGCATCATACGTATTCAAAATAAATAGTGATTAATTTCAACACAAAATGTTGAGAGCTGTCTGAGATAAGGGTGGAGAATGACAAAGACTCAGAAACTTCTCATTTCAAAACTATTATTAGGAAAGTTTGGACTCCAGTAGCTTTGTGTATAGAGTAATTATTTTAGAAAATTACTGACATAAAGGTTAGATTTATGGGCTCTCTTAAAAGGAAAAATACATGAAAGGATGTAGAATATATTTCAGAGATAACTTAGAGTGTTAGAATTGGTACAACAGCTAGCCGAGTGGCTCAGTTGGTTAAAAGCTCACTCAATAATGCAAGCTCTGAGCAACAGGGTCACTGGTTTGATTCCTGACCCGAGCTAAGCTGCCAACAGGTGGTAGGATAGCTCAGCTAAAAAAAAAAAATAATAATAATTAAATAGGCACAAAAGCAATAAGTAAATCAACAAGAAAGATGCCACGCAATGTAGACTAAGGAGGTAAAAAGAGTAAGGAGAAAGAATGTTTTGTTTTAAACAAAGAGAGACATTCTTGAGGAAAATTATTATTTTGCCATGAAAGTGTATTAACTGTGATTTTTAACTCAATTAAACATTTTGAGTCATGTTTGACCAAGGCATATCATAGTGTAGCTAACTAGCCAGTCTAATATCTATGAAATGAAATGTGGATTTAAATATTATTGTGAGTAACTCTGGAATTGGCACTTAAATCCAAAGCATTTGTGAATTACTTTGAAATTGTTTTGTTTTATGGGTATTACTTTGAGGCATTTTTGAAGAGAAAACAGAGATGGAATCAGAACTCATATTTAATCTCACCCTTCACTGTAATCACCTGTGAATAGTGGAACTACCCAGAGTACATGCATGCAAACAGTCTTGCTTATAATTAATAAGTACCAAAATTAAGTGTACTCATGACAAATGAAGTACTAGAAAATTATAACATCTGGTATAATGACTCAGTTCAAGGGATGGGTAATGAATCGTGAATTATGTACTAAAGCATACATTGAACATCAAAAATAGATTATGATAAAAAATTAAAATGTAAATTTTTGAGAACAAATATAAGAGCACTTATTAAAGTACACCTTTATCATACATTAAGGTATTGTTCCTTCAAATGTTTCCTGATAGAAATTTGAACTATTATTCATCAAATGGAATCAACATCAAAAATTTGTACTGTCTCCTTAGTTTAGAGATGGAGTTAATCAATTTTTAACATGTTAAAAAATTTTATGAGCCCATAAACATCGCTTTAGTAGTTTGAAATAAGCTAGGATGGGGTATTTACACCACAGACATTGGTGAAACACTACAAATTAGGGCTTCTGCTTCCTTGGCGAGCCAGTTGTTAAATATTTACCAGCACACAATTGGTGAGGCAAATCACATTTTCTATACTATCACTGATTAACATTTGTAGTTTACTGTTAGGAAAATTTTCAGCAGGTATGCAAATTTGTAGGTTATATTTTATGAATGATAGGTAATACTTATTACTGTTATTTCTTTCTATACTCTTTAGCCATTCTTGATTAAAACAATATTTAAAAGAACCTGTGTTTTGAGAAAGGTCAACAACAGTTTGTCCCTTTTCTCTTTTCAAACTATCAGATAGAGAAATTAATATCTGAGACTGCAGGCAGAAGAATTGATCCTAAATTCTTTTTTTTAATTGTAAATTAAATCAAATAATAATAATAATTTCCATAGAAATCTTGTACTTGGACACACAGCATTCTTTTCCAGAAACAAATGTTGACTATCCCCTTAGTCTAAGGAGTAATATTCATTCGGAAAACAGCAAAAGGTAAAACTGTTTAGGTTGACATACATTTTTATGTGTTTTAAAAATATAAAGGGAAACTATTTCATATGAATTGTATTGATATTCTAGTACCTACAAAGTAATTTTACTTTCAAACTAATAACATTAACTGCATCTATATAAGAACCACTTAATGTTTCTAAGAAAAAAATAGTGGTCTAGGATCCACATATTTATGCGAAACATTTACTATTAGCCTCAGTGGAACGGAACCAATTTTTTATTTGTCAGTTCAGCAGTTAAAAAATTTAAGCTAATTTTCATCTGACCTGGATTTTAAAGATTAACACCTGATTTGACTAATGAGTAGATTGGTTGACATCTTATTAAATATAAAAACAGAGAATGCACGTGGCCAGAGAGCAATTAGTAGTGTAGGAATGAGACTTTGCCATGGAACTCTGTATTTAGAGGGTGAAAAAAGTTAAACTAAGTTTCTAAAAGATAGTGGACAATTTACCATTTCCTTCCTCACCCCGATGGCACCCACTTGCTCCATAATGTATTAACATCATCTGCTCTGCTATATATTGTAGCAAACTTTCTTCTAGATCTTGTAGCAACCTTTTGGAGTTGATGAGAGATATCAACAGACTCATGCCCTAGGCCTCTTTCCTTTCTCTCTCCTTTCTTCTCTCCCCTCTCCCACAATTCAAGTTGATATACGTTATCCTAGAAGCGTATTGTTTTCTTGATTCCTACTCAACCCAAATCATTAATTATAATGCTATTTGTAGCTGTGCTATTGGTGGCAATATTGCACTAAATATGTATTTAAAGTTTAAGATCTTTCTATAAGATTATAAGTTAGGTAAATCTGGGAAGTCAGCAGCTCCTACAAATTGTAGAAGAATTTATGGACAAAAATCCCTAACTTAGAAAACAATGTTAGTTCTACTGTACAAATGAATCTTTAATATGTATTGCATATTGTTTTAAGTGTTTTTTTATGTTTAAACTAATCAAGTTTTCATAACATCTCTATAGGATAGTTTTCAGTGACATTCCCATTTTGTAGATGAACTTGAGGCACAGAGAAGATGAGTATTTGCTTTAGTTATTAAACAGATGTGCAAAACGCAAAACAAGGAATCTGGCTTTATAAATCATGTTCTTAACCATTATTTTGTACAGTTCATCTCAAAAGGACAGATTATCTCAAGGTATTTTAGAAAAAAACTCAATTCATAAGTACATACTTGGAAATCTGAATAAGGAATAATTACATTCTGCCAGTACCTCAATTCCAATCTGTGACTGTCTGACTGGTAACTCAAAAAAAGACAACGGCTGAACCAGAATGTGTCCAGACTTGGAGATAGCAAGACATGGGATGAGCAGTTGGGAACACCTGATCTTAATAAGCAGGGCCTTTTGGAGAAATGCTGCATGTTTATTAGAGTGCCCCTTTTTTTCTTTATTCCTCTCCCATTATCCAAAAAGCCAGAAAACAAGCTTATAATCACATAGACAGGAGAAGAGGGCATTTTTATTTCTGGAGAAATGAAAATGTTTCACAGGAGAACATAATAAAATGTGAAGCACAAAATATATCGCACTGCCAGATTCATCAGCCTACAGTGAACCCTAGCAGTTGATGAACTATGCCTATTCAAAATGACTCAATGCCTCACTCTACGGTACAAACATATAGTCAAGAATCAACAGATATTTATAGAAAACCTCTAAGAGCAGGTTAGAGAGCAAAACCAATTAAGTTTATAATGAAATGTAAGGGAAACAGAGACAATGTATGAAAAAAAATTTTATATAGGAAGCATAACTCATATTCTCAGTGAGGTTTTTAAAAATGTATTTCAACCTTGAAATGAAAACATGATGTTAGTTAGAATACAGAAAAAATCATGGAACAATGAAAGCTTTAGGAAATTAAAAAGCTGATAGCTAAGGAAGAAAATTTAGTGAAAGTATTAAAAGATACAATTAAAGAAGTGTCACAGGAAATAAGGAAGTTAACAAAGAAAATATAAGAAAATTGTGGATCAGTCCAGTGGGTCCAATATCTGACAAACAGGTGTTTCAGAAACAGGGAAGCGAAATCAGGAGGGGAAAAATGATCAAAGGTATTATGAGAAAATAAAAAAAATGTAAGGTGTACGTTTCCACTTGAAATGTCTAATGAGAACACAATGAATAAATATTTTTAATAGACATTATGGTAAAATTTAAGGATGTACAGGATAAAACACATGTCCTAAGAACATCAAGAAAAAGGAAGCACATAAAAAGAAATAGGAATCCTAATGGAGTCAGACTTCTCAGTAGCAATTGGAACTCCTAGAGCATAGTGGAACACTGCCTCAAAAGTTTTCTAAAGAGAATTTGATAATTGGCCAACCTACCAACACAAGGGAGAGTGTAATAATAACATTTTAGAAGAGGAAAAGACCACAAACATTCATATCACTTGCATACCTTCTCAGAAAGCTACAAGAGAATGGGCTCTACCAAAGCAAATATGTAAACCAAGAAAGAGGGAGGAATAGGTTCTATGGTAAAGTACATTAAACACAATAGAAAAGAGGAGACAATTCCTAATATGAGAGCTGTCTAGAGAGTAAAGATCCTGATTTGTTCATGAAGAGAAAACACTCCAGGAGAGAGGCCTCTGTAAAACAAATAGAATAAGTATATTCAACAGTTTGTTTATGTTGAAAGTTATATGACTGTGGAAGGACTTGAATATTGCAAATGAAAATGTAAGCAGTGATTAATTTAGAGAAAATAGAAAGGCACACAGGTAAAGAAACATAATCACAGACACTACTCTGTTGTAAATTATACATTGTTTACTGTTTTAAACAGCTACCTTGAGATAATGGGGGAAGAGAAAAGATATGTAAGAGAGCAAAATGTGCATTTTTCATAATAGAAAGTCAAAAGAAAGACAAACTGGTACGTCAAAGGAGGTTTTTGTTGCCAGTCAGCTGCTTTCACTTGCCAGAGTGACAGATCCCATTTGAATCCTGCTATTAACATAATATTCACTATTTGCACTCTAGTTGGGGAACAAATTTGTTGCTTCTTCTCTTTTCTCCAATTTTGACCCACTGCCTCTGAGCTTAACCTGCTCCTTTCAATACTCCTAAGCTGGTCTCAGGACACTGATGGAGCTGTCTTATCACATAGTACCTGCTTTTGATAATGCTATAGACATCAAATTTCCTACAAATTTTCCTACATGACATTTGCCAGATCTAGTCAAGAAGCTATTTTATATATATATATATATATATATATATATATATATATATATATATATATATATATATATATATATATATAATAAATGAAGTATTTAAAGTATTTATCACCTAAGAGTGCTGGTACAAACTGCAGTAATAAAAGGAGCTTCAGTGTACGGAGGTAATTTCCAAGTAGAATGAGTGTTAGGAGAAGATGAAAGAGAAAACTGAAGTGATGTATATTGTGCTACACTTGAGAACCTCACTTGTGCTCAGTAGTAGAGGAAGGAAAAGAAATTGTGGGTGCCACAAAGACCAGCAAGATGAATAAATTGAACATAAATACAAGAGCAAGGTATGTGTGTTTTGAAATGTCCACAGTTGAAGAATTCTAGGGAGCATCTGTCTGGATTAAAACCTTTTAAACCTTCCCTGGAACAGTTTTCATTACAGTTACAAATATTATTAGGCAAGATTGAAACAGAAATGTTAATACACGTCAATAATTTCCTGGAGTAGGAGATGGGAAGGTAAATTTGGCTTGACCACTGATCAATGACATATCTTTAGCTGATAAACATGCCTCACTATGCCTTATTTTTTCCTCTCCAGGTAATTGAGAATACCATATAGAAATATTTGAAACCAAAATTTTAAATCATAGATCCATAAAAATCTAAAGTATATCATTGATGAGTGAGTATATAACTGCATTCAAAAGTATTCCTTGGACTCATGTCTTGTTAGGGAGACCACTTTATAGATAGTATAGAGGCCTGACCACTGCACTATACATCTGAAGCTGATGTTGAATAATATTGTACATCAACTATAATTTTATATACATGTAGTCATGGGATGTGGAGTAGAGTGTGAAAATGGAGTCAATGGAATTGCAATAGATATGCATGATATTGGGAGTAGGGGGGCAGTGGAAGGGAGAAGGGGGTTGTTACTTTGTGAGAGGTGAAAAGGATAACTATTGCATTGTTCTGTACACCTGAAACTAACAATAAAACTAAAAACTTAAAAAAAAGTATTCCTTGGTAATATCTTGGTGATTATAACTGACAAATTATTTGTGGTCCTTACTCATTGCCCTCACTTAGATCCATTTTTCTGTATGTTGAATGGCTTTCATTGCAAATAGATTTCCAGAAGATTTATTAATCAAAACTCAGTCCATTCTGTTTCATTATGTTAAAGAAGTTTTGCCTCAAATCTGTTTTGTGGAATAAATTGGGAACTAATTCAAAATCTTTAGCCACCCAAGATAACAGCTGAATTTTGGAAAGCTTTTCAACTGTCATTCTATCGCCTTAACATTTAGACTTCAAAAGAACTAGAAAATGTTTCTTTTTTTCTACAACTACACAGATTTAAGGACAAGCAACAGATAGAGGCCCCCTTGGGTGCCATTCCTTTCTCTGTAATCATGGTACAAAACTCTCATATATGGCCCTCACACTAACTTAGATAAGTAAAATTTTTAAAATGGTGAAAAGATTATCAAGTAAAATGAAATTTAATTAGACATTGGTACAGATGTTCTCAAGTCTGTGCCTAACCTCAATTGGGAAAACTGATAGAGCAGCTTGAGGATGTGATAGTGCTATGACAAATTACTGAGTTTAGATTAAACCTGAGACTTCCACTTATGAACATTATTGACTGGCTGGTACTAGACCAATCATTCTGCCAAGAACAATTAGAAAAGTTGAATAAAAAGGCAAAATGTCTGTTTGAAGATATTAAAAACCTACCCAAGCAAATAGAACTTGAGGAACCCAGAGCCCTGAATGTACAGCTATGGGGTTGAACTGTGCCCCAACCCAAATTCATATATAAAAATTCTAACCCACAGTACCTCAGAATGTGGCCTTATTTGGAAATAAGGCCATTGCAGATATAATTAAATTAGGATGAGTTCTTATTAGAGTACAGTGGGCCTCTAATCCAATATGACTGGTGTCTTTATATGAAGAAGAAATTTGAAAAAAAGATACACACAGGTAAGATGCCATGTGGAAAAGAAAGCAGAGATTTGGGTTATACAGCTACAAGCCGAATAACACCAAAGATTGACAGCAAACCACCAGAAGTCAGAGAGAGGTCTAGAACAGATCCTTTCTTCACAGCCCTCAGAAGGAACCAACATTGCCAACCATTTGACCTTGGTCTATGGGCCTCCAAAATTTTAAGACAATTTCTGTTGCTTAAATTACACAGTTTGTGGAACTTTGTTACAGCAGCCCAAGCAAATTAATACAAGTAGGGAAGCACATTTAAGTGCCATGTTTTGCCTCAAAACATTTTCTGAGAAATAAATGGTGTGAGGCCAAAAGTGAAAAAAAAAAAAAGAACTGAGCAGAAAAGAGTAATAAGGAAAACTGAGCAGAACCTGGTATTCAGATCTTTCAAAACAGCCTAGTTTGAGGGACCAAAGTTTAGGAGAGAAAGTAAAAACACCGATATTGCTTAGTGTTTTTCCTTTCAAGGTATTTGACTTTTAAGTGGAGCAAGAGAAGAAGAGAAAAAAAGAGGCAGCATAGTTGCTGGGAAGACAAGTGGGACTATTGACAGTCTTACATACTGGAAAGATCCAAAAAATGGAATTTGGGATCCACAGTGGAAAATCCACCAAACTTTCACTTAGAGATATAAGACAGAAGATGAACAGGAAGTAGATAAGTCCTCAAGTTTCAAATTAGTTCAATTTCAGATGGAAATTACTGTGATTTTTCTCTATTTTAATTCTCTGTCAAAAATAAAAGTACATCCTCTCTGAAAGAATATAACATTAAACAGAATTTCTAAAATTTCTTATAAAACACATCCAGCATTCAGTTAAAATTTAACAGGAAAGCTAGAAAAATTTAACAGAAAAAAATATGACCAAAACCCTAAAGGTTACACAACAATAGAAAGAGACCTAGCAATGACCCAGATATTGAAATTATCAGGTATAGGCTTTTATAAAACCTTGATTAATAATTTTTAAAAAGACAAGATGAAAAACATCACCAAGATTTTGATTCATTAAAATGAATCAACTGAAAATTCTTAATTGAAAATGCAGTAATTGAAACTAAGAAGTCAATAGATGGCTTTATCAGTATATTAGATATAGCAGAAGAGGGTGTTAGTAAAGTAGAAAAAAACCTATATAAATTATTCCAAATAAAACATGGAGAGGAAAAAATAAATGAAATAAACATGTAAGGCCATAAGAGACAAACAGAAAAATGAGAAAGTTAATATATATTCCCAAAATAAAAAGAAACAGATTGGGACAAAACAATGTTTGCAGAGATATTCACCAAAGATTATCTAAATGAAAGAAGTGAGACTTCATGCCAAAAATTCAAGAAGCTCTATGAACAATAAATAATAATAATAATAATAATAATAATAATAATAATACACAAATACATTATAGGATATCTGATAGAAATCAAAGACAGAGAGAATAAATTGTAAAAATCAGTCAGGGTAGGAGATGCAGGATGGTTTGGTAGATGAGAAACACAGTACTGATACAGGAGACATGAAAATAACTCCTAAACCAAAACTATGTAAGGTGAGAAGGTGATGGTTTGACATCAACAATAAGTTGAAAGAAGTAGCAGCCTAGAATTCTATAGCCAAAAAATATATTCTTCAAAAATAAAGCCAATGGGCTGGTAGAGTGGCACATTGGTTAAGAGTTGGCTTGGGACACCAGTTCTGAGCAACAGGGCCCTGGTTTTGATCCCACATGAGGGCCAGTGACACTGTGCCCTCTACAGCTAAGATGGTGAACAACAGCTCGACCTGGAGCTGGGCTGCCGTTAGTCACCAGCGACGGTGTAAGCTGCACTGTGGCTGGCCAGCAGCAGGCATGAGCTTTCGTGAGTTGCTGTGAGCCGCAGTGAGCAGCCGTCCAATGGCTGGCAAGTGACTGCCTCACCCACAAAAAGCGCAATGAAAACACCAACATGGGCCAGTGAAGTGAAGTCCTCCACAACTAGACTGAAGAACAAAAGGACAGCAACTTGTCTGTTCCCCTTCCTCAATTCCCCAACGCTGTTCTCTCCCCCAATTCCCCAATAAAATCTTTAAAAAAAATTTTAAAGTAAAGCCAAAATAAAAACATTTGTAGAAAAATTGATTGAGAAATTGTAATTGATAAAAATCTTAAGTAAAATATTAGTAAAAAACCTTAAAATGTCATAAGTCAGACAGAAAAAGTCGAGAACAATATGATTTCACTGATATGTGGGATATAAAACTGAAAGCAACCAAGGAACAAGACAAACAAACAAAAACTCATAGACACAGACAATAGTTTAGTGGTTACCAGCAGGTAAGGAGGGAGGGAGGGAGGGAGGTGGTAGGTGAGGGTAAAAGAGATCAAATATATGGTGATGGAAGGAGAACTGACCCTGGGTGGTGAACACACAATGTGATATATAGATGATGCATTACAGAATTGTACATCTGAAACTATGTAACTTTACTAATATTGTCATCTCAATAAACTTTAATTAAAAAAAAGGCCTTAATATGTCATGAAAATAAAAAAATAATACACCATGACCTAGTGGAGTTTATGCCAGGAATGCAAGGATGTTTCAATATTAGTAACATCTATTAATAAGATCTACCATATTAATAGTCCTAAGGAAAAAAATTAACATATGTTTATCTCCATTTAGTATAATTGTTGATATTAAGGGAGGTTACATCAACTATCTTACTATTTCTTTTATATTTGGTATACTTTTTATTTTAATCCCTTTTTTTTGGCCTTATTTCAAATTAAGCATGTAGTTTTATCATCCTATTTACTTCTTCTATTAACTTGTTAGTTATATATTATTTTACTCTTCTATTTGTTTCATAGATTACAATATTCTTGACATAGTAGATTCTATATAAATTATTGCCTTTAACACTTCATTTATCAAAGTGAAAGGATTTTAGAAAACTTCTTCCTTTACTCATTTCTATCTTTTATGTTATTATTCTCATGTGTTTTAATTCTACATGAATTATGCTACTTTTTAAATTGCTATTTTGACATACTCTGGACAATCTAGTCTTGTTTGATACAGCAAATAGTCATTTATACAGAAGGTGCCAAAAAATGTAGACACATTTTAAGAAAAAAAAACTATTAAAATTTTAATAGTGTATACCAATAACAAAAAAATGAATACAAGTCACATCTGACTTCTGCAATTACAAGAGGTGCTCACAGTGGTTACCATCAGCGTTCAGACACTTCTGATTACATGGCAAACTAGTGCTTGAGCAACGTTGACCAGTGTCCACTTGTATACATTTTTTTGGCACCTCCGGTATTTACCCACACATTTACACTTTCTGTTGTTCTTCATTCTTTACTGCATTTCTGTAGTTTCAGCTGGGAAGTTTCTACTGAGGTTTCATCTCAAATAATTTTCTTCTTTTGAAAAAATTCCTTTAGTACTTTTTGTGTGTGCATGTCTCCTGGAGATTAATTTCTGTTTTAATTTTAATTTTTTTATTTGAAAATAATTTCAAAGTTACTGAAAGTTGAAAGAATGGGATTGTAAAAACAATAATTTATCCTTTATCCAGATTCACCTATTATTATTATTTATTCTTTCCCTTTTTTATTTGTTTTATTATGTGCTCTCTCTTTTCACACACACACACACACACACACACACACACACACACCAATGGACACACATACACATGTAAACATTTTTTCCCCGTAATCATTTGAGGTTAAATTATATACATTATGGTGGTTTACTCCTAAACACTTCAGTGTGTATTTCCTAAGAATAGTTATATTCTTTAAAAAAACCCCAAAACCAGTAGTTATCAACTTTAATATACTAAAAAATGATACAATACATTAAGCTAATCTTTGGAGTAAGAAAGCTGTTCACTCAGAAAACAGAAACACTCTTTTTTTTTTTTAACCATTTTTTTTTTAAGATTTTTATTGGGGAATTGGGGGGATGGGAACAGTGCTGGGGAATTGGGGGAAGGGGAACAGACAAATTGCTGTCGTTTTGTTCTTCAATCTAGTTGTGGAGGATGTTGCTTCACTGGCCCAAGTTGGCACCATCATTGTGCTCTTCTCTGGCGAGGCAGATCAGTCGCGGGCTTCTGGACGGCCGCTCACTGCGGCTGCTGGCCGCTCACGCTGGCTGCTGGCCACACATGGTAGCCCATGGCAATCCACTGCCACAGGGACTGCAGCCCACGCCGTCGCCGGCAACTCAGGGCAGCCCAGCTCCAGGTTGAGCTGTTGTTCAGCATCTTAGCTGTAGAGGGCAGTGTCACTGGCCCTCATATGTGGGATCCGAACCGGGGCCCTCTGGCATCCCAAGCGAGTTCTTAACCATCGCGCCACTCGGCCGGCCCCCCAGAAACACTCTTAAGTGCTTTCATTTCATTCACATGGTACCATAGCCAATTTTCAAATTTGTGTTATAAGTAGAATAAAGTTTATTCCTTCCAGCTAAAATTATAAACACTGTTTTCTAATATATCAAAGTACCATCTTTACATAGTTATATGAGAAGAAATTCTTAAGTGTTTTTTCTGCAAATATCATTATCTCTTTAGAAAATTAAGGCAATATTGACCTGTTTTAGGAAGCATATATAACTATCTTCCTTACTAAAATATATAACTTTATTCCTAGTGGTCTAGAATTCATTCTAATCATCTCTTGTTGTTGCTGATTTTTAAATTTTTTCCCTCGTTTTTCTTTTATTTCATCTTTCCCAAGAGAAAAAATAGGAAATGATATTCTTTAATAAAGAAAAGAGAAAGCTGAAACAATTTGCTTAAATTCTTCCAGGTTTATTGGGGAAACATGAAACAGATTTATTAAATATCAAAGACTATAATTTCCACTTTATAACATAAATTTCTCTGAGACAACACACTATGTGTTTTGTCATATAAGAAGTATAAGATCATTATTTATTTTATAAAAAATAGACTGAAGTACTTGTTCAAATTACTTACAGTTATTTTCCTTTTCAAGCATTTTTCTAGCTATGTCTCTATTAAGATGTATCAGAAGCACATTAGGTATACAGTACGTACATGCCAAATAAATGAACAAATGAATGAATGAATGAATGGTGTTACATTATAATACTTGTCGAGGTTCAGAATAATTAACACTGTTGTAAAACATTTTTAAATGGGAAAAGAGGAGAAAGCCCCCAAACAAAGAAGGAATGATGAGCTTCCAAGACTATGCAATTTAATTCCATTTTAAGCCTAAATTACGATGAGTTGCCTGCAGTCTCAGAAAGTTACTTGCATATTACAGCAACCAGGATTTATTTATTTATCTAGGCATGCTGAATGGGGCTATCGGTTAATGTTCCTCATCGCTATGCTTTGTTCCTCATTTATTTTTATGTCCATTTCTCTCTTGAGAGTACCATACCTGTCAGCAGCTTCAAGAAACCTGGAGCTGACCAAGTACTACCCAGTGCCCTACACTTGAACCTCCCCATTCATCAATGGCCAAACCAAAACACAGCTCCATCAGGAAGATTTTCTTGATCTCCCCAAATGGAATTGACCTCTCCTTCATCTGCAACTTCCTGGCACTTGGTTTCTCTACTAAGCTGCCGACTGAGTTCACTGCCATTTTCTCTACTTCACTTTCTAGTTTAACATTAAAAAGGACCACTATTTCAGAAGAAGTGTACATTTCCTTGATATTTCATCAGAGCTACAGATGAAAAATTTTACTAGTGAAGACTATTTTAATATTTTAATTTAACTCTGGAACAGCTTTTAAAGCTGTGCATATCAAGCCAGAAATAGAGAATTGCAAAGGACAGGAATGTATGTATTTGTTTTTCAGTGGAAAGTGAATCAATTTGTCAGTTTGGTGTAAGAGACTCAAGAGTTCAGAAGTGTAAACAAGATAAAAATCATGTAAAGGAAGGGGTACACAAAGGATAACAATATAATGGAGAAGTTTGGGGACTTGGTGGTAATGACGCTACAGCTAGTGGTAGTAGGGCAGTCAACAAAGAGAGTAACTACTTTTATGAGGTAGTGTGTGATTAATAAGAGGACTGCATATTCAAAATATATCAAAGTTGAATCTTTTATAGTATAACAGTTTATATTCTAGAGTCAATATATTGATACTCCTAAAAGCAGAGAGATGCCTCAGAAAAGCAGATGTTAGAATAGAAAGGCGAACAGAATAATACACACAAATATTAAGAGGGAAAATAAAAAGGGAGAATTATGACTATTTCATAGGAATTTCTTACAAACTTTAATCCATTTACTTTTAGTTCTTTGTTCTGTCAATGTTATTTTTTTTATGAGGTCAGGACAAGACAGGGTAAAGAAGCATGGAAACAAGATCATAACTTCTCTTTAAAAAATCAGGAAACTAGACAGTTCATTTTCACCCAAATCCTACAGGATGCAACACAATTCGCATGACTTTATCCATCAGTGAGCAAAGGTCTTGCTCTGAGTTTGAAGGCCAAAAAAATGCAGCCTTTTTGATGGGTAATGAATTCATCTTTCTCCTAGAAATTCAGGACACATTTGTGCTGCTTTTAATATAAATTAGATTAATCAGAGATTCATTTATTCCAACAAAACTGTTGAGGTCCTGTGAAGGAGCAACTGCCTGGGGATCTGAAGGTCTTTAGTTCAAATCCCAGCAGAGGGAGAGCTCTTTCCTCATAGACAGTGAAAAATATTGCTAGAAAAGAGCAGAATTCTCAATCCAATATTACAAAGTATGGACTAATATTTGTATATCTTCACTTTTTTACATTATCTAGTACAATATCAGTAAATGGTTCTGGAATTAACTATTATAAGGAATTATAAAGCATAGTTAAAAACAAAATTCAAAACAAAACAAAAAAAGAGACAAAACTTCTTGACATAAAAATATAGAATATATAGAAATTTTTTAGGAGGGTCTACTCCTCCTTTGACTTCCTACCTCTACCCTGATACACTTGTTAACATACAAGATGTTTTGTGTATCTAAGTTACCAATGTGGGAAGAATATTTTTATGCAGGTAACCACCTTGGCCCTTTCATATATGCTTTTCTACTTCATCATCTCTAGTCTACCCTAAGTCCATTTTTGCCTGACTTCCCAGTCAGGAAAGCTTAGGAGACATGTTGAAATGTTCAGTGAAGACCTAGATCATGAACCTGGTGGTTACAGATCATACATAGCTGTGAAGACCTCTCTACTCTAGCAATCATCTTTCCTCTGAGGGAACTTATGACCTGTCCCTCCTTTTCCATTTTTCTATGCTCTGGGCTATTAAGTGGTGCCATGAGATGCCGTATCAGAAATCACTTGCTTTGTTCAGGCTTCCTGCTGATTTTGTTTCAGAGATGTGGTGTACAACCATCTCTGATTCATTAAGTAAGAATGTTAAGGGAATGTGTACCTGCCCTCCCAAAACATGTTCTAGTGCTGACAGATAATAGAGGGTGAGGCCAAGAAGTTCGTTTTTGAAGTACAGGAAACAGTAGAGCAAAGTTTCTCATTCCACTAATACAGTTTATAATTATTGCACTGTTAAAGGGACTTTTCACAGCTTTAAAAGTAAGGAAGCAGAGCACAGTTTCAAAGGAAGTCAAAAGAAGTAGCAAAATTGAGGCCTGGTGTGCACTCTTGGTCAGGTGGCCAAAGCTAAGGCATCACCGGGTCTACTCTAAACTCATACAAATAAATTATTGCCAAGAAATTTTTACAAAGAGTATTTGGGACATCCTTCCATGTGCTCCTTGTCAATTTTCAGGGAAAGCAGGTATTTCCAATTGAACACATAAATCACCTGTCAAAACCTGGTTTTCTGTACAAGGTTGATAAATACTGGAACGCAGATGTAGTAACAAATATGTTACCAACATATCCATATGTGAACTATTTTGGAATTATTGTTTTTCAGTGCTAAAAATGTTTCATGTTGGAAAAGAGCATGCAATGAAATTGACTGAGAGGCCTACGTTTCAGGTGAGAGGGTCACAGCATGAGTTATAGAGGTAATAATGTAATAAGGCACTGTGGTTTAGTGCCATTTGTGAGGGAAAAATAAAGTACCCTTGGCCTTTTATTTATCTTTTTTTCAACTGTGGTTAGAAAGTCATGATGACTGTTGGGCGCACAAACCTGTCCTTCAGTGCAAGAGAATAAAAGAAGGAGGTATAAACAAATTGACAAAAAAAAAAAAAGGCAAGGAAATCAATGAAATCACAGTGGGGCTTAGAAAGTTGCTTGTCATTACTGCTTAGCAGAAAGGCCAGTGGTGGCTCATAGGTCATAATGACATTTGCAAGCAAAGATTTCAGCTACGTGTCCCCATGTCTTGAGCCATGTTCCTTTCTTTTGAAATGTTTTCCCTCCACTTGTGACTTCCATGGGCGTGTACTTCTCAGATCTCCCATGAAGAGAGAACTAGTAGTGACTGAGGAGTCCTGACAGCCTCCAACTGTCACTTCTTTGGGATCTAGCACAATGTTCACACCAATGCCTGGGTTGCTCCAAGCCAATGACTGACTGTGGCTGTCCTGTAATGAACAATCTTTGCCCTAAAGCTTTCCCATCACCCTGACTCAAACCATAACATACCATTTTCTATACCATCTATATAATAATGTATTATACTGACATTGGTATTTGAAGTTACACCTATTGAAACAGGAAGAGTAATGCTTTTTAAAACAAGGTAAAAATTGAAGAAGTGATTATACTGTATGAGAAACATAGCATGAAACTAATTATGGCTGAGCTAGAACAAATAGGAGAATCAGTCATCCACTTTATTGGACTCTAAAAGTCACAAAGATGTCCTTAAATATCCATATATTAATTGTAAGTTACCTCTCAACTACATATTTATAGATCTTTAAATCAACAACATCCCTGAATTTTGTTCACTTTCTACAGTTGGGATTTGATTCTTGAAAATCAAACTGATTGCCAGCCCAGCTCTGGAGATGCATTCTGGCATCATTTAACATAATGTTGGTGAGATGTGGGAAAGAAAGATATGCATTTTAGGGGTAGTATGTACACAAGATGCAAATGAAAGAGATCAAGCAAAGCAAAACTGGGTGATTCTAATTTAGTGCTCGAATTAGTTTTGCAGATAGCTAGACACTTGTCTCTCATTTTCAATCACTCCTCTGTAGAGCACTTTGATGGGCTGTCTTGATAGCAAAATTATAGGCAATTAAATTTAGAGGGCTAATTTTTCCAATGATTTCAACTTCAGAAAAATAAAATAGGAGAATAACTTAAATACATCTTATAAAGTGAAAGAGTATTGTTTCAAAGGATCAAACACTTTGTCTCTTAGAGAATCAAAGGGCCTACCTGTTGGCATTAATCACATTTTTCATGAGAAACAGAACTTTTCAGCTCTTGTGATTTCATGACAGAGAAAATGATTCAGCCTATGCTATAAGGCTTGCTCCAAGATGTGAGGATGGAGAGGTATTTGGCAGCAGCTGTTAACCCACCTGCAGAGAAAACTTCAGTCTCATTTCATCTGTTGAATTGTTCACATGATTCAGATTAATGTTTAATTGTTCACAATTAAAGATACTGTCTAGTCTTCAGAGATTGTTCTATAAAGACTGTTGGAGAGCCTGCAGGGACTGAATGTTAAGGCGCTCTCCCTGGTTAAATACTGGCTCACATATACATGACACCTATTCAAGAACATTCCCTAGGCTAACTGAAGCAACATAAAAAACTGAGTTAAGAAAAACTTGGCTATCTTTCCACACCTGCCTCTGCAATAGCAGTCCTAAATGCTGTGTTTATTTGCATTTTAGTTTCTATGCATATTTATGGGAAACCATCACTGCAGCATCGAGATGTACATCTAAATCTATGCTTTTCGCCAGTTTAATTTGTCCTAAGAAACATGGATCATAATACCTGCTAATGCTACAATGCATTGGATAGGGTCTCTTTTATCCTAAGACTCAAGTGCATCTCCTTAGAATGCACGGCTGCCAATAACGTATTCTGATTTCCACACCAGAAAATAATGCAATTGAAATGACTGAAGGCAAAGAATATTAGAGAAAAGCACATGTATGAAAATTGAAATGTAGCAATACCAGCACAAATCAATGTCTGAATGGACATAGCCAATGCCATGGCTTACTATTATTTTAATTGTAAGGGAGAGAAAATAGGTTTTTAATCACAAAGGAACTCATTTAAATAAGTTTCTTAGGGGAGTGTTTAAGCTGAAGATATTTTAGAAATTCCAGGTTAAGTTTTCTGGCAGATATGCTGGGTAGAGCTGTCAGTTATTTTACACTAACAGACATAAAAAAAATGTTAATATTAGGTTTCTTGCTTATTTTAGTTGAAGTTGAATTTTTAAAGGATTTGAAGTGTGCTTTTGACGTTCAGTACCTATTAGAGTTCTCCTTAAAAGAATGTAATTCTCATGTGTCAGGATGGTAAAGATTATATTGTTTGCTTGAGGGACAGCTATTCAGCCTCCTCGGTAAATATAGTGTAAGAAAAAAACTTTGAAATTGTACACATCCAGTTATTTTTGGAACTATTCAGGTCAGCCCAGGAAAGCTATATTTTCATGATTTTATGTTTAAAGCATGTGTAAAAGGGACAAATTACTGATAAAATAAAAACATGCAATATTAGAATTGAGACTTAAGAATAAATAAGGTAACAGAAATACAACCAGTAATAGCCCTGAATATAAGTTCTGAAACATTCACATTCAAACAACACTGAGAGATTAAGTTATTAATAATCACAATAAAATAATGGTAAAATATGAATTGAAACATAATTATAACAATAGCTCTCCATGATTTTAAGCTACAAAATGAACATTGCTATTAACTCATCATCATTAAAATGTGGCAAATGTGGAAAGAATGTGTTATTTTGCCAGCCAGAGGATGTTACAATCTCTTTTTTTTTAATATACTAAAGGTGTATAATCTTGTCTTACTGATTCCTTTGTTATACATAGCACACTTTGAAATTATGTCAGTCTTGCCAAATGATCAACGTATTGTATTGAAAATAAAAGGATGAATTATGGGGATTAAAATATTCTTTTCTGTTAGTTGTATGAACCTGGCCAAGCCATTTTAAAATTTTCTATCTTTTTTCTTTTTTAATTTTATTGGGAAATTGGAGGGGAACAGCATAGGGGAATTGGGGAAGAGAAACTGACAAGTTGCTGTCCTTTTGTTCTTCAGTCTAGTTATGGAGGACGTGGCTTCACTGGCCCGTGTTGGTATTGTGATCATTGTGCTCTTCCTGGCTGAGGCAGTCAGTCACCGGCCATTCGACGGCTGATCACAGCAGCTCATGCCAGCTGCCAGCCAATCACGCTGGCTGCCAGCCACTCAGGGTAGCTCAGACAGCCCACTGCAGCCCCACGGCAGCCTATGTTGTTGCCGGTGACTCATGGCAGCCCAGCTCCAGGTTGAGCTGTTGTTCACCATCTTAGCTGTAGAAGGCATAGTGTCACTGGCCCATGTGGGATCTTAACCGGCGGCCCTGCTGCTCAGAGCTCATGCTCCCAAGCCAACCCTTAACCAATGAGCCACTCGGCCAGACCCTACAGTTTTCTATTTTATTTTTTTTTTAGCCAAGCCATCCTGCCACCTGTTGGCAGCTCAGCAGCAGCTCAGCTCGGGCTGGGAATTGAACTGGCATACAGTTTTCTATCTTGATTTGCTCATCTACATTAAGTATAGGCTGGATTTAGCTTATAGCCAGGGTTATCCCCAGCTCTCAAAAGCTATCACCCAATAAGTTCACATTACTTTTTAAGGGCATTCACAACTATGTCATGCTAATGAACTAATAATTAACAAAATAATATCGTATACACTGAAACACTTTATTTTTCACCAAATGAGAGGTATATAGCGTGGATCCCTATGATAGAATTAGCCACAAAAGTAAAATGGTTGCGTACGTGGCAATGTACAAGTTCTGTCAATTCCATTGTTGGGGAAGAATTGGATTTTAAAAAAAAGGAAGGAAACTCTGGGAAAGAGGATTATGTCAGCATGGTTAAAGATCTAGGCTGGGACATAAGAGTTCAGTCCCAACCCTGATTCTTCTACTTAACTAGCCTTGTGTCCTTGAGCAAGTTATACTCATACAACCTATCTGTGCTTCAGTTTCCTTATCTGTTCAATGGACTAATAATAGCTCCTATTTTTACTCAGTTGATATGCAGTATAAGAAACTTTACAAATAAAATACATTTAGAAAAGTGCCTGTCACATAATAGTCAATTATTATTAGCACGTATATTATTATCATTATTTCTGACACACCCAGAAATTTCCACTAATGGTACTGGTAATTATTTAAACCTATGGGCTTTCATTCATGAATTTTAAATCTAAATATTTGTAAGCAATATTAACAAACATTTTCTGTACTTGGTTTATAAACAGGGAAACTGTGATCCAGAAAGGTTAAAAAACAAGCATTATAACCATGACGATGGTTAGTGACCATGTCAAAACCAGAACCCACGTCTACCCACTTCTGTTCATTGTTTTTTCTTATTATTATTTTACAGTTATCTCGATACATATACCATTCTGGACCTTTCTATTTCTATTTAAAATCAGATATGTTTGCTTATGATGCTTTAGATGAATCAATACAATGATGCATTAGTCCAATAGTTCTTTTTTTGAAGTCACTCTCTAAATGATTATGTCTTTTTATGCCTAAAGACTTACATCTGATTTGGATCTTTGCACATATTTATTGTTAATTTTTAATAGACTTAATTTTTTAGAAAACTTTTAGGTTCACAGAAAAATTAAATGGAACCTACAGCGTTCCCATATATTCCCTGCTCCAACACGTATATAGCCTCCCCCACTGTCAAACCCCCCACAGAGTGGCACATTTGTTATAGTCTCTGAATATACATTGACACATCATTATTACCCAGAGTCCACAGTTGATATTAGGGTTCACTGGTTTTGTGCATTCTATAGATTTTTGACAAATGTATAATAACAATTATCTACCATTACAGTATAATAATTTCACTGCTCTAAAAAC
The DNA here is from genome assembly GCF_001890085.2 of Hipposideros armiger. Classification (NCBI taxonomy): domain Eukaryota; kingdom Metazoa; phylum Chordata; class Mammalia; order Chiroptera; family Hipposideridae; genus Hipposideros; species Hipposideros armiger. The sequence continues at coordinate 3,423,186 of NW_017731504.1, forward strand.
TCTGTGCTCTGCCTATCTATTCCTCCCCTCCTCCGCTCCCACCTAGTTTGTATTTACTTTCATCATTCATTTTGCCCTAAGGAAAAAAAAAACAATTTTGATTTGGCTTATGAGGCATACTTGAAGTCATCTCAGCGCTTGCAGGTGTTTCTCGTTTGCTGGAGCACAATTGCTTGGCTTACTCAGAATTGACACATCATACTTGACATGTTATGCCCTTAGTTGGGATATTTCAGGATTATTTTTGTGAGAGTTATGTACTCATATATGCTCATAAATTGATAAACAAGTATTTATTGAGCAAGTACCCACTGTACTTAACATATTGATAGATAGCTACGGTTTCCAGATTGAATCTAGACCCAGAATAGGAGCAAGTGGTCATGAGGGAGGTAGGATAATTACCTTCTAATAATTTCCACATCTTCTGGAATCTGTGACTATGTTACCTTACATGGCAAGAGAGACTTTGCATCTGTGATTAAGGTTACACACCTTGAGATGTGAGAGGGGTTATCCAGGTGGGTGCAATTTAATCACAGTAATCCTTAAAAGCAGAGAACATTTCCAGCTGTGGTCAGAGAGAGACATGGCTAAAAAAGAGTGGTAGGAGAGATGTGGTGTTGCTTGCTTTGAAGAAGGAGGAAGGGGGCCATGAGCCAAGAAATGTGGCCAAACTCTAGAAGTTGTGAAGGGAAAGGAAGTGAATTCTCTTGTAGAGCTGCTTGCCAGAAAGGAAAACAGCCACATTGATACCTTGATTTTAGCCCAGTGAGACCCATATTGGACTTCCGATCTACAGAACTGTAAGATAACAAATGTGTGTTGTTTTGAGCCAATAAGTTTGTGGTAATTTGTTATAGCAGCAATAGGAAACTAATTCAGGTCGAAAATTTCACCCTTTGAATTTGAAATGCAATGACTATGTCAATGTGTATTTCTCTAAGTTCTCTTTGCTATTATTGGCACATTCCTCATTTTCTCATCACTCCTACTAATAACTGAAATATAAGACAGCCATGCCAGCATATTTTGGCTATCTGAACAATAATTCAATTAGCAAAATATGCAATATAACAAACTTAGTTTCTTAATTTACATAGTGGAACACATTTAAAAATAACCGCCATTGTCCCAACGTATGGGTGTCCTTTGCCTTACCAACGGGTTATTTTAATTTTTGAGAGGTGGTCCTCTTTTCTAAAACCCCACTTGAGGGTATGGTTTCTTATCCATCCAGAATCAGCAGAGGTCTCTGCCATCTATGGGTTATCTTTGGCTATGCACTTGGCGTTCTTTGCACTCTTCATAAATTGAAGGAAGAGAAGGGAAATAAGTTTTTCTATAAACAAAGTTGTCTTTTGTTTTCTCTAAGGGTGTTATCATTGTCAGCCCTCTGTTTTTCTCTCTCTAGTTTTTTACTTTTCTGTTTAATGTCTCTCTGAGGTATTGTTGCCTATTATTCTGCCAGATTTTTCTCCTTTACTCTCCTTTATAATCTTCTATAATGACAGGCGAGTGGCTGTATTGAAGGCTCACTTAATATAAAACAGCTCGATTGCACCAATGCACCAAAAGAGGCTGAGAACCAGCGTAGCTCTAAATCACCCCCTGATAAGGAAGGTATTTTGGATTGAAATGTCTCTCCCCAAGTTCATATTTTAAAGTCCTAACCCCAAGAACTTGAGAATATGACCTTATGTGAAATAGTGTCATTGTGGATGTAATTGCTGAAGATGAGGTCATACTGGAATAGGGTGGGGTCTTAAAATGATATCACCAGTATGCTTATGACAAGGAAAAATTTTGACACAGACACACAGAAAGAATGCCATGTGAATATTGGAGTTATGCTATCACAACCAAAGCAATTACAGAAGCTAGCATTACCGAACAAAGCCTGGCTGCCATGCATACATAGAAGCCAATACTATGACATTGGCTTTTGAGAAGAGTCTTTATTGTGAAGTCGATAGAGGGTTTGGGTGGAATTTAAGGAGTTAGGGAAGGACAGGCTGGTATGTGGAAGCACTGGGACGGCAGGTTTCAATTCGAGGGTTTGGGAATTTGACTATATATGGTAAAATATAGCAAAGGGCTTTAGCACCAGATCTTCCTGGATAACAGACCTTCATTTTTAAAAGGGTTCCGGTGTTCAAGTTCTGGTCATGTCCCGATCCCTTGGTTCTGTGGGGGTGGGGATGTGTGACTTTGTTTCCGGGTGTGACTGGAGGTCAAAATTCTCTCCTCTGTGCATGCTTTGGCTGCATGACTTGCATTTTTGGACTATTGTCTCTGAAAAGCAACTCAGTAACTTGTTGGAAACAGGATAGAGCCTGTTTGAGGGTTTTATGGTTACACTAGGGAAGAAGCTTAAATCCTTCCTTAGTGCTTTCAGAGAGAGCATGGCCCTGCTGGCAATGTAATCTCAGACAGCTAGCCTCCAGAACCATGAGACATACATTTCTGATGCTTAAGACACTCAGTTTATGGTATTTTGTTATGGCAGTCCTAGCAAGGTAACACAGAAGATCCTATAAACTCCCCACTCATTCACATGGCCTTTAATACAAGGGTAACCACTGCTGTGCTCAAAATTTCATATCTAGAAAGAAAAAAAGTTCATGTTCTAGGTTCCTGCCATTACTTACCTCCACAGTCTCTGCCTCTTTGTGGCACATATGCAACTTTTCTCAGGACATTTAGCCTTGAAGTCTTAAGAACGTCTTTCTAGTACTCACAGCCTCTCTAAATGAGGGCAGCACATAAGATCTTCCAGAAAATCCTTAATATTTTAACATGTTTGATTTACTTAGATGTAGTAATTAAGTAGCTAGTTAACACCATTAATTGCATCAAGCAAAACATAGTCCAGCACTATGGATATTCATAAAACTAAAGGAAAATTGGACCCACCGAGTGGCACGTTGGTTAAGAGTTGACTTGGGAGCACCAGCTCTGAGCAGCAAGGCCCCAGTTCAGATCCCACATGAGGGCCAGTGACGCTGCACCCTCTACAGCTAAGATGATGAACAACAGCTTGACCTGAAGCTGGGCTGCCGTGAGTCACCGGCACCGGCGTAGGCTGCAGCGGGGCTACAGTGGGCTGCTGTGAACTTTCAGGAGCTGCCGTGTGCCGCCATGAGTGGCCATCCAATGGCTGGTGACCAATCTGCCTCAGCTAGGAAGAGCGCAATGATAATACCAACATGGGCCAGTGAAGCAACGTCCTCCACAACTAGACTGAAGAACAAAAGGACAGCAACTTGTCTGTTCCCCTTCCCTGATTCCCCAATGCTGTTCCCCTCCCCTAATTCCCCAATAGAATCTTAAAAAAAAAAAGAAAACCTAAAGGAAAATTAATTTAATAACATGTACCCCACATCAAGCCTCATTAACCTATTAACTGTGCGCTGTATCCTAAAAAACACAGTTCTAAGCATAAACATAAAAGGCAGCTCTATTATGAGAAACTAAATCTTAAGAAAAGAAGAATCAAGGTTGGAAAAAGAAAACAACGGATTATGCAATTAAGAGTATCGGAAGGAAAAGAAGTGTTAAATGTATAGGTATTACGTCTTTTCAATTAAAAACATTAAATAAATTCCTAGCTTTTCATGACTATTTCCAAAAAATCAAGCAGAAGTCATATTAGCTTTAACCAACTTTTAAGCTTTTGGCATTCCCTTCCACATTAAGCAATATTATTAAGCCAAAATATTTGCAAGTCAGAAACCTAGCATTATAATTAATACTCCAACTTTTCCCTTAGTTATACCATCAAACCCACCAGAAAGTCATCTTTATTGTTCCATCCACTTCTCTTCATCTCCATTGCTTCCACTGTCCTCCAAACTATCATTGCATTTCCTTTGGATCCCCAATTGTCTGCCTAACTTGTTTCTCTGGTCCCACTCTTGCCTATCTATAAATAACCCATTTCCCTCACAGATACCAGACTGATAAAAAAATCAGATGATATCATTCCCCTGTTTAAAACATGCGTTGAACAAACCTGTCTTGTGTTTTTTCTTAGCTATATGACAAAACCAAAGGCCTACAGGGTGAAGAAAGCAATATGGATAAATGAAGGAGGGTGGAATTGAGACACTATGCAGTATGTAGTAGTAAGTATAGAGTAGTAGCAAAATGGTGTCAACCGAAGGTTGTCATTGCCAATTCAATGCAACAGGAGTCCCCAGTTTGGGTTTTCATGAGGAAGAGAGATTTTATTCAGTGAAAACAGCTCATTTGTGATACAGCTCGGATGTAGAACAGCAGGACTATGAGACAGCTCAATAATGATACAGCCCAATTATGATACAGCATGCCTGTGAGACAGCTCAGGCAAGGCAGTCCCAGTGTGACACTCTGGTGTTGCAGTGCAGCTCAGCTCCACTCCACCCCACTCCTGCGGTGCAACTCTTCTCTGTTCCACTCCGCTCCACTCCTGTGATGCATCTCTGCTCTCCTCCACTCCACTCCTGTATCACGGCTGTGCTCTGTCCTGGCAAGATGTTTCAGTGTTACAGCTCCAGCCAGGTAACACAATCTTTGGTGAAAACTGAAAGTATGCTTTCTGAGCCAGAGGGGAGCTGATGTATACAGAGAGAAGTTTTTGCCCCAGTCCCTGATTGGTCTGTTCTCACACAAACAAGGACTCCAAAAAACACTGTCCTGATTGGTCAGAATGCAACTGCTGTGATTGCTCTGGGAAGATACTAATGAGGATATAGTTGCACAGCTCCAGTTGAATTGGACTGTCTTAGTCCTATTGGTTGAAATATGATTCAAGGAAATTCTTTATAAGGGTTGGCTCAGACCACAGGAAAACAGTGCAAGCAAGCACTTCAGTGCAGGAGGCAGGCAGTGTAGTTCAGGCATCAAATGGTTCAGTGCAGGCTTCTCTCTGAAGTGTAGTTTATGTGAGAGGCCCGTTCAGCAAATCTGTTTAAATTTGAGCCCAGTCAGCCACCAGGAGCCCTTCTTAACACTGTAGATTCATTCTTGGAGCTAACAATGGAAAGTGAATTCCCTATCTAAATGGCACGATTTTTTTGGAAAAAGTGGTGTCAGTGTTGCTAAATTTGATTTTTCAAGAGAACGTTAAATGCAGTTTTATGTAAAATCTCTCAATTTTGAATATTGAAAAGTATTTCAGTTTATTTTCCAAAGCACTATTTAGGTCAAATAAAACAAGTATGTGGACCAGCTCCAACCCTTAAGCTAACTTAGCAAATCTGCCCTATACGTGCTTGGGGTCACACCTAGCTCAATAGTAGTTTACCAGTGGTGGTGTATATGATTGTTGGGGGAGACACTCCAATCTCCCTTGCCCCGACCAGGAGCAGGTAACAAGGGTCTGTCAATAATTTGATAATGGAACCAACTAAAAGTTGATCTACTTTTTGTTATCATCATGCACCAGCAATTCTAAACAATGTCCTTCCCTCCCAGGCAGACTAATCTCATACCTTCCCACCTGAATGTGCCACCGTCCAGTACCTTACCTCTTACCACTCCATCCCTCACTTATCATGCTCCAGTCCCATGGCCTTCTTTCTGTTCCTCAGAGAAACTAAACCTCTTCTTTTACAGGGACTTTTTGGTTGCTATAACATTCTAATTAGAATGTTCCTCTTTTATCTCTTCAAATTATTGACATCCTCATTTTTCAGATTCCAGCTTAAATTTATTTTCTTCAATAGGGCCTTTCTGAATCTCATAATAACCCCCATTATGCATTTCTTTTAGATCACTCTGTTTTATCTTGTCATATTTGACATTGTTAAAATTATTTTGTTTATTTGTTTTATTTTATTGGGTTGTCGGTAAAGTTATGATGCATTTCATCAAGTTATGATGAAAAACATAGAAAAAATACGTCATGACTTTTTTGACAACCCAATATATTGTCTGACTCATCATCTCTTCCACCCCCAACTCACATTGGAATATAAATTCAATAGGATTGAGAATAGGAATCTTGCCTTTTAAAATATTCACCAATTATCCCCAGTGTCTAATGCATTCTTTGGTACAGAGTTGGCTAATGAATATTTCTTAAATGAATGCAAATGTTAACATTTCCAAATACCAACCTAAACTATATGTAAAAATGCATATATGAAAGGAAGCAGCTTTGGTACAATTTACCATATGACCTAGATAGGTCTGGTCTCTCTTGAAGCAACTACATTTTATTCTGATGAATGGCTTTCATGCTGGTTTCATGTAATATGTGAAAAAATTAGACAGTAAATCATACTATCAAATAGTGAAAATGGATGTGTACATTTTGATCTCAGAGCATGCAAATCCATAGGACTTGAATAACATTGGAATGATTGTATCATTAGAGTTAATAAGGCTAAGTAAAGCTATTATTTGCCCCAAAATGATGATGAAATTTCTCATATTTTTAAAAATTTAAGAGATTACCTTCACCTTGACCATTCTTTTGAGTTTCTATCAAATGGAGATTTGAATAGTATAGCAAGTTTAATAACCTTCATGGTATTAGTGTTCATCTTAACATAAGAGCTTCAGCGTCTTTGTCTTTTATTTCATGCCTGTTTTTATTAGAGATCAATAATAAATTTCAAAAATAATTGAAACTCTAGATAAGTTAGCTAGGCATACCAACCAATTTTATTTTTCCTTAACATATTGGAAATGCTATATTTTGCAAAAATAGTTTCTGTGTGGTAATGATAATACATATATTCACAGGTGAAATGTCAATACTGGGTAGAACTTTGGGAATTCCAGTGCAGCTTCATTAATAATGTTTCATTACCATTTAATGATGTAGTTCTAGTGAAACTGTTTCATAATACAGGAGAAACCATCTATTGGGCTGTCAGAAAAGTCATGATGCATTTTTGCATTGAAAAACATAGAAAAATACGTCATGACTTTTCCTACAACCCGATACAAGACACATAAGCAAAATTTGTATTTTGACATTTGCTGTCTTTGATCTAGCTCAAATTCTCAGAAATAGACTGAAGATAAAATTTTACCAGAAAATGACAAGGGGTATGAGAGGACCAGAAGGGCATGAGTTCTTGCATCGTTTCTCTAATTGGAATCAGGACCCCTTAGTCTCCTCTCTCCATTTCAACCTCGGCCAATGTGTAATCATTCTTTTATGTTTCTACTCTACGTATATATTCCATGGATTACTCTCTCTTTAGGTCCTTCCTGCCCCTACTTTAATTAGTGATGTTTTGTTATTGTACTTAATAAAGGCTTTGCTTTACACATGCATTTTAGATATAACAAGTATGAAGTCTTCTAAAATATTTAATGCACCAAAATTATTACATTTTATTATTTTTTTATTTTTTATTTTCTCTAAATCACACAAAATCAAACTCTGAGACTGCATGTGCCAGTGTGATTGAGAAGTATGGTCAGATATTTTTCAGTGGAGGTCTTTCCAACTCAGTGCAAGAATATGGAGACAAAGCCTGTGGTCAGCAGTCTATCATATTCTTGGCTAAAATATTTATTGTCCAGGTCTAGGTTAAAATATTCAACACCTGAGCATGGTGGGTTCTGCTGACTTTTTGCACACTCTGTGCCAAGCTCAGCCTAGTGTAGTTCAAATGTAGGTCAGCCATATCTATAGCACGCTCTGCACCTGCTGCAGATCCCTCATAACCTGGGGAATTTGAAAACAAAACAAAACTGAATAGCAGTGTCTAAATTGTGTTTCAACAGGATGTTTCATGGAAAGCTACTTTTACACATTTATAGATAGTATGTTTTAATTTTTTTTTTTAGCTGAGCCATTCTGCCACCTGTTGGCAGCTCAGCGGCAGCTCAGCTCAGGCTGGGAATCAAACCGGCGACCCTGTTGCTCAGAGCTTGCACTCTTGAGTGAGCTCTTAAAATGTTTTATTTACCAAATAACTGCAGGGGACATTGGATTAAGCAAATGTAACAACACTTCTTCATGATAGGATTTCTTAAATATATCCTTTGGTATGGTAATATTACATTTGCAATTTTCAAGATGAGAAAATAGTGACCATTTCCTGAAATTATGTGACTACCAAAAATTTTTGTATTAAATCAAACTTAACTAGCATTCTACAGAATCCTCTTTGGGACTTCCTAAAGTAGGATGATTGCATACTTTTGAAATATAAGAATAATTGCACATTTTTAAGGACCACATACAGTCTATTACCTTGCTACTCAAAATCTGGTCTGAGGATCAGAACTGAACAACTTTCAAGGCAATTCTTATGCCTTTTAACTTGAGGCACTCTTCTATAATCCCAGGTTATTATTTCCCAGTGAAACTTTAATCTGTGAGAAATAAAAGTGTTTTCTTAGGGTACATCAACCATGCCAGTTTATATTAAGATGTCTCACTCTGAAGAAAGAGATATTCTTTCCTTATCTCCTTATCTCTCATCTTCAGTAGAATTCACCCCCAACACACACACACACACACACACACACACACACACACACACACACGGATCAAACACTCCCTATTTGGAGGCTACAGAGAATTGAAAATGGTTCACAACTGAGATTTATTCTTTCTGGAGATAAGAGAAAAAATGAGCCACAATAGCATCAACCGAGGGATGGGGTGAGGGACAAACTCATCAAGTAGGTGAGATAATTTCTAGAAGATTGAGGCTATATATTTTAGTAGACTAGATAATCAACAATGATTTTGTTTTAATTATTTTAAGATATAGTTGATTGGTAGATGAATATGATATATTTTAATATCCAGGGTTCTGCCAATAGTAGACATTTGGCCAAGGACCAAAAAGCCAAAATGATATCAAGAGGGCCGACCCAAATAGGAGAATCCAGAAATTATCATTTATGCATTTATTTATAAAGTATAGAACATCAGTTAGTGGAGTTTAACAGCTGTTCACATCAGCATTGGGAGAAAGGCCAGTTTGCTAGTCAATTAGTCCACTGACTTTAAAATAATGCTTAGTGAACTCTATACTGTAGATGTGTACTTGCAACATAATTTGACTGTAGTATATCCAAATGAAAGCAGCACTTTAATTAAATGTGGCATAAAAGCTACCTTTTAAAAGACTTTTTTTTTAATTGCTAAAAATTTCCACATAAATGTTTTCCAAGTTGAACACTTCTGCAATGCTACATCTTATATTCCTCAGTTTTCCTCTCTAGGCTGAGTTGACACTATGTAAATGATTTACAGTGACAAATAGTAAAATATATAATTTCTGCATATGATGTTTACTTGTTGGTACTAAACTAACATCTAGTAGAGAACAGCAGGACCATCTTCAATAAAGTTTCACTCACCAAAATCCAAAGCTAAGATATTGATCACTCAGCTGACTCTAGCCAGAGTTTTTGAAATACATACAATTATTTGATTGTGTGATTGTACTTTTCTGCTAGCTCTTTTCCACAGAATGGAAATAGTAGTTATTATAGAGACCCAGAGGCTATACAGATTTCTGTTTGGTGTAACGTTATGTCTGCGGTTCATAAGTGAGGGTGAGGTATCTTTTTCCACTTCTCCTCACTACTCTGTCCGCTCCAGGACATGAGCACTAAATGCTGTGAACCATCCTATTTTGCTGTCTTCTGAACAGGGAACTGATAGTGTCACTCAACCACAATAGAAGTAATAGAAAGAGGAAAAGTTACCAGCACTGTCATCTAATGCTTTCTTTATTTGGAGGTTTGCTTCTAGGGTTGTCAAATTAGTCTGTTTCTTACTGGTTGAGTTTTGCACAAGCCACTGACTTCTTCTTTAAGTGTACTAAGCAGAACTGATTCAGAGAGAAAAGGGCTTTGAAATGTGAAATCTAAATAATGTTGTTCTTAAGATGAGTATTATATATAACATGTACATTTGTGTTTAAGGGGTGTGTTGGGTCAGCAACAGGGGTGGAAACAGGAATACAATCTGATAGCAACTCAGAAAATACTCCATGTCATTTTACTTATTATTCCTCACCTTTTTTCTTTCCCATAAGAAAAAAATGAAAATGATAGCATTCACACCAGTTCTGTTGAGGGCTGAGGTCAAGACAAACATGTATTTTCTGGCACCTTTGAAATACAGTACATGAGGCGACAGCTTTCTCTTGAGAAAAATTCTTTCTTGGAAGTTGAAAATTCAGTAAGCGATGCATTTTGACTTTTTAAATCGGTGAGCTATAAAACCTTGATTTTTCTACCAACCTTTTCTACCAAGCTGGACTGCTTCCCAGTGTATCCCCCTGCTGGCAGAGCAGGGGTGGCCAATTGTACCTATGTACTGTCCAGATGCCAGATTCTCCCTCCAACCTGGAGACGTCTGCTCTTACATTTGCTGGAATGGCATTTTCTGGGTCATCTAACGTGCCCCTTCAAATTTGCTGAAATGTCAGCTCTTTGTTGGTGCTTCTTCAGTACTACTTTGCTTCCCCTTGTTGGGAAACAGCTGAGCAATGTTGGTTTCATTCAAATATGTCAAATTGAATATTGAATCAACAAGGTCTGTAAATGTTTGGTTTTGAATTCCAGCAGGTCTCACATGATTTGATTCTGTATCCAGGAAAGGAATAAATACCTCACCCTCGTCACTTAGATAGAGCATGTAGGATTTTGTGTCACTTCATGTTATGAACCAGAAGAGTGCTATGCACACCAGGTCAAGTTTTGGCCCCTTGGTACACCAAGTTTTTTGTTTTCTTGATGAAATGTATCACATATTCGGGGATTGCTGTATCTTTCTCCCTCTCAAGGGATAGAAGAATGTCCAGCAGCAGCATTCAATTCCTGCCTAGCAGAAACAAAGCATCTTTCTGGTTCATGATTGGCTTGACGTTGTCATGGCTTGCTTGCTCTGCTCTAGAATATCTTCAGTGTGGCAGGGCTTCCTTGTTCATACCAAAAGTGTGAAGGGAGTTAGTAAAAATCGTTCTTTGACAAAACAAATTATAGCAAATGTGAGTAAAATCAGACACTTTATTGTACTGTTTTTCTCTATGACAAATATTTTGTTGGAAGTATAGAGTTTTTACTTAAAAAGCTTCTTGAGAGACCAGTGCTTATTATGTTTCTAGATATTCTTTTTAAATCAGTTGCTACAATTTCTACTGAATACTGCTAGAAAAAGTGAAGATGAGTCAGTGAATAAGAATACCCTCTCTCTGTTAACAGAGGCTTACGTGAGCTGTTTTCAAGAATCACTAAAACAGAAGGTCATCTTGCTTTACACAAAAGCATATTTTTGGTTTCCATCCACTTTATCACGGAAGCAAAGAGTTTTGGAAGTGATTTGCAGTATGCTTTTGGTGAAAAATAAAATCACTCTCTCTTTTCTTTCTGTCATAGTGACAAACATTTTGACACCATTCTGCGAATTATGGAAAATAGGCATAAAGGGAAAACAGAGACACTGTGTGACACTGTCGAAAATCCCTGGGCATTTCAAAATTTAGCTCTGCATGAAGGAGTGTGTATTTATCTAATTTCATACTTGAATAGTGAATCATTAATCCAGAATGAAAATGGACGTTTTGCTTCTCAGGATCCCCCCTCCCTTTTCAAGTAGCCAAACAAATAGCTTCATTTTTCATCACTTAAAGAAGATTTGGAAATTATTTCTTATACATCTCATTTATCCACAAGCACTCTAATTAGTCCACATAAAATAGGATGCTATTTACATACCTGTCTAATAAAAACTGCTTTTCATTTTCCTATTTGACCTTGTTTCTGTTGTTATATAGTCCCCGTTATTCCTGGTGGTTTTTGTTTTTTGTTTTTTGGGGCTTTTTTTGTTTTTGTTTTTTTTCTTGTGCATTTAGCTACTATGCTGTTTTCAGGTCTTCCAGATTTACAATTTTTTGAAATATCAAGGAAAGCAAGTTTGGTTTTGTTTCCTTACATGATAAGACTATGCATAGACAAATTATAGTATGATATATGCTAATAACTATCCTTTTGGGAGTGCTTATTTTGTTTCTTACATTATCACATGGATCCTTAGAACAAATCCTTGAGTAATGTAATTTTTATTTTCCAATGAATAAAATGATGTTTGCATAACTTCCCCAAGATCAGAGTTAAAAAGTGCCATATTAGAATACAAACTTACTTTTAACCACACATATTGTCTTTGATGTCAGATAGCTTCCATTTAATAATGATCTGTGGGCCCAAGGTATTTAATTCACCTATGCCCTAGAAAGCAGTCATCTTGATGTTTCTTATTGTGCTCCCCTCCCACTTTGCTACCCATAATCAGGGTCCCTCTTCATTACTTTTTTCTGTCTCCCCAATTTTAAAATGTTTCTTAATCCCTAGGCCTACAAGAAGGATCTCTTATTCAGATTTTCATTGTTCACTTCTCTTAGAACTCACCTCTCTCACCTCAAACAGCTATAGAATTTTTGTGATGTACTAAGATGGTCTAAGTCTGTCCTTCTTCTATTACCTTTATCCTTCATATATTTTGTAGTTGCTGCAATATTTACAAGACTTTGTCTACCATATATTAAAGTTTTTGAGATCAGGATTTCGCCTTCTATCTCAAACATAGAAGTGTTCAACTAATCTTTGCTTAACATGAGAATAAAACCTGGTAAAAGAGATCAACAAGTGACTACAGAATCAATCCATGACCCATTCTACTGAACTGACCAACTGTTTACACTCACTTTCTAAAATAATTTTGCTGTGAGGGTGAGTGAAATGGTTGAAGGGGCTCAAAGGGTACAAATTTCCAGTTATAAATAAGTCATGGGGATGTAATGTATAGCATGGTGACTATAGTTAATAATACAACATATTTGAGAGTTGCTAAGAGAGAAAATCTTAAAAGTTCTCATCATAAGAAAAAAAATGTAACTTGTATGGTGATGGATGTCAACTAGACTTATTGTAGTGATCATTTTGCAATATATATACAAATATTGAATCATTATGTTGTACACCTGAAACTACTATAACGCTGGATGTCATTTGTGAGAATGGGTGCCTTTAATTTATAACACTCTTTGCTTCTGAATCTGATTCAGTCACAGGTCATCTTGACCTTCCCCTAGGTTTAGGTGTCAACATTCTAATTTTTGGTTTCTGAACCAGGCACAAACTATTTAAAATAAAATTACCTCCAGTAGTGAGTACTGTTAAAATGACATCCTTTTACACCTAGAATTATCTCTGGGTTATGTTATTGATATGGGCCAGTATATCATCCAAGTTCAGCCACCACCCTTGTTAATCATGGGCCCGGTTCCTTCTAGACACTTACGTACGTTAGTACCTGGGACACTGCTTGAAGTTACCTCAAAGAGAATACCATCATCTTTCCTCCCCATTTTTAAATAATGATTAAACCAAGGCCCAAAGAAGGTTAGGGACTTGACTAGGTTTCATGTTATGACACATTATGACATAGCTAGATCAAAATTCAGTTATACTTCACCTGAGTCCTAAGTGCCATTGTGGAAAGATAGCAACAATTTTCGGTTTTGTTTTCTCTTCTTCTCTCTCTGTCCCTCTACCTCCCTCCCTCCCAACCTCTCTTCTTTCCTTCCTTCCTTCCTTCCTTCCTACCTTCCTTCTTTCCTTCCTCCCACCTTTTCACCTCCCTCTCTCCCTCCCCCCCACTCCTTTCTTCCTTCCTCACTTTTTTTTTTTTTCATGCATTGGAGATACTGGGACAAGCCCAAGTAGCAGGGCTAGTTCCATGGCCAATGTCCCAGCTTTCATTTTGCATCCCACTGACCCACCTCATACCCCTCCCTCTTCCATTAAAGTTAGCAAGAAAGGGAAGAGGCTGTCCCTCCACTCTTTTTCTTTTTATTATACTACCACTTTTAAGCTCTGGCTCAGGAGAAGATGCCCCAACACACACTCACTCACTTGCACATTCACACACTCACACCACACACACACACACACACACACATACACATAACATTCACACTCACATACGCACATACCACACACACACACACACACACACATCTTGATTTAGTTAAAGTAAGACTTGAGATCTACTGAGTAACCCTCTAAATACAGGCACACACGGAAAAAATATATCTGCTATAAATTTTAAAGGGAAAAAATCACTCTGTCAGCCTTTTCAATGAGATTCAAGACTATGTGGGCAGCCAATTCATATCACCTTCTCCTCCATGAGTAATTGTTGTGATCTACTATATTTAATTTCTATTTAATATGCTGATGCCTGTTGTGTTCCTTTCTGCTGATGATAAGTCATTTCTCCTTACTTCCAATTCTCAATCCATACTCTTTATATTCACTAAGAAGAAGTGAGAGTAACTTCACATACTATAGCTTTATGTGTGACATAAACACATCTAAATCAAATTTCTCTGCCACTTAAAATGCCAAGGAAGCCATCTGGGCACTTTTCCCGGTCAGGTGATTGAAAAGAAGGCCTGCCTCCCTCACTGAGGGTGGAGGCCCTGCATTTTCAGCTGTATGGGTGACATACTTGTATACAGCTGAGGCTGATCTCCCTTTTGTCCCCTGAACAACCTGGCCAGATAGCCTTTATGTTCTTATGAAAAATAAATTCAGAGGTCACCTTTAGACATACATGGTTTAGAGAATCTCCACCCCAACCACCATCATAAACCTCAGTTGGTGTTAGACATCACCTCAGTGACACAATAAAACCAGAGCTTGTTATTACTGCAGCACCCATATGATCCTGTTTTATACACAATTCTTTCCTGGCAACTAATGCAAAAGAACTAATAAGGGAAAAAGGAAAGAAATCTCTTGTGGGCTTAAGATTGGAGCCATAAATACATTTGTATGTTATTTAACAGAAGAAATCAGCTAATTCATTTTGATAACTGTTTATTGAAAACCTAATATGTCACAAATTCTGCTAGGATCTGGTATCACAAATATGATAGAGACCTAGTGCCCTGACATTAACTTTTTAATTATTTAATCCACACAGAAAACTGTGAGGTGGACAATGTTATTATCCTCATTTTTAGAAGGGGAAAGTGAGGCTCAGAGAGGTTAAATAACTTGTAGCTAAGAAGTAATAGAGCTGAGATTTAAATCCAATTCTGTCTTAAATATTCCAGGCTCTTCACTTCTAGTATATATTGTCTCCTATATTTTTTCCTTGTTTTGCAAGTGATGTTAGTATCGATCTGCTGGTTGTACCATATGCAAAGTTATGAGGCATAAATATTTATTGACTATATCAACTGTGCTACTGTCAAGAGAGGTGTACCTGGCAGATCTGACAACTGAACTATCTCAGGCACCATGAAGCCCTAGTTAGAGCTCTGGGAACATTGAATGTGAAATAGAGAAAGAATAGAACACTAGAAAAGAATCATGCATCTGGCAATGACTATAGAGTTGCACGAAACCTCCGTAAAAGGAAGGCATTAAACTGACTGAAAATGAAACAGTAGTAAATGAATCAGAAGCTTGAAGCAGTTACCACAGGGATGTGAGTAGGCAGTACAACCTGCTTTATAGGAATGACACCTATGCATTTAGAAGGGCTTAGAAGTGTTTGGTTTAATGTTCTGTTTTTAACATCTTGAAATTCTTAATAATTTTTTATTAAGAGGCACCATATTTTCATTTTGTGCTGGGCCCCACAAATTGTGTTCCCTGCTCTGCTAGGCAGCTCAAAGTGAGCCAAGAGAAGTGTGATGAAGGTATATTAGAATCTGTCAAAATAACCCAGAAATCTCTCAATTTAAACAACTGGAAATGATAAAATTAAAATAATAAATAAAACTATAAATGCCTTTTCAGATATGGTTGAGTTTATAAAAATCATCAAGTACTATATAGTGAGAAGATTCAAATAATGAGGACATTAAAATCATTGAGAGGAACTCACCAGGTATCAATATTTACAGATCTACAGTAATTAAGTTAGTGGAATTATCACAAGAATAGACAAACAGATCAGCATTGAGCCCTACACATATATAAACATTTCACATATACCTCAGCAGTTACAATGTAAATCAAAGGGGAAAATATGGACTACTCAGAAATTGGTGCTGGAAAGTTATTGGGTTGTTGGAAAAGTCATGATGTATTTTTTCTGTTTTTCATTGCAAAAATGCATCATGACTTTTCTGACAACACAATAGTTATCCAAATTTTAGAAAGCAAACAAGTTTCTACCTTGCACCAAACAACAAAAAGTCTATGTGGAATAAAATCTTAAGGTGAAAGTTAAGCTTTAGTATGTTAAGAAAAATATAGGCGATTATTTTTAAGATATCTGGCCATATTTGGATATTTCTATTTAAAAAATAAAATATAGTGCTCACTTCGGCAGCACATATACTAAAATTGCAACGATACAGAGAAGATTAGCATGGCCCTGAGCAAGGATGACATGCAAATTCATGCAGTGTTCCATATTTTAAAAAAAATATAAAATATAAATTTTAAAACTTTCCAATTTGGTGGCATTAAAATTAAAAATTTATCTTAGAAAAATACCTTAAAATGAAGTGACAAATGAACTGACTAGGAATTTTTAGCACATATAACAACAACAACAAAAAAACCCCATAGTAGTTGTACCCAGAACATATCCAGATATCCATCAAATAAACATTTCAATAAAGAAAGGACTAAAGTTTATAAATGTACATTTATAGAATTGAAAAATAAAATATGCAGTAACACTTATAAATATTGCTTCACCTCATTAGTATAAGGTAACCAATATAGATAAATCACAAAATTTGCAATTTCACTTAAAACTAATTTGCAGAATAATGGTACAGTATTATGATACTTAAAAGCTTTAAAATTATAACTTTAAAATTAATTACTATGTAGCAATTAAATGCACATATTGTAAGTGGTAAATGTAAAAATTTGCCTATGGGTTCCTCATCAAATCCATTTTTACTCAGTAATCCTTTCAAGTACTAAGAAAGGCAAGAGCACTAAGATTCTATAGGGCAAAGAATGATGACAACACTCACATCCTACTTTTGAGGCACACACACCATCTTTCAGTAGAAATGAAGCATGCATGCAAATTACTAAAGCACACCCAAGAAAGCATAAGGTCTAAAAACAGATAGATTAAATAATATATCATGCACAACTGATTGAGTGATCTGAGTTCCATCTTCCTAAATTTATTTACTACTAAACCTGGAAAAACATCTGATTCTACCAATACTGTAAACATGTCAATGCACTTAACATTTGGGCAGAGGCCTTGTGGAGAAATACAATAGACAGGATATGCAAGGTGGACAGGGCAGGAACAAGAATTGGTTAACTGCTTACTATGCCTCAGGCTTGAGCTACATTATTTATTAATATTATGACAATATTATATAATATCAATAATATAGAAATATTTTTCTGACCATTTTATTATAATATTCACAACATTCCTGTAAGGTGGATATCATTTTATTCAGTTCGCTGAGAGGGAAGTGGAATCTCGGTCTGGATAAATTACCCAGGTTCACAGGCTCAGTGCATAGCAGATCTAAGATCCAAATCCCAAGGTGTAGCTGACTCTAAAGTCTGGAACCATTCCTGTCATAAACATAAAATTAAAAGGCCAAAGCGGGAGGCAACAAGCATTCATTTGAGGTCTAAAAGAATAGCTAGCTGTTCGGGAAGCATTGATTCAGGTGGAAGCCCAAATAGCGTTCTGATTAGGAGACAAAGGCAAGAGGTATTTATGAGAAAGCCAAGGAAATGATTACATGAATAGGACAAAGAATTTTTCTATTCAAAGATGCAGATAAGCTAACATAATAATGCTAATTTTAAGGTTTTGAATTTTTAGTCATAATATCTGCTTTTTTGGTTATAACATCTGCTTTCTTGTTATCTTTGCACACAGCTGTTTGGGATACAATGCTGCTTTCGGCTTATTCCAAAGTTTACTTTGCCCAGTTTTAACATTCAGAAGCTTTGAGGAGTAAGTCATGCAAGGCAGTTCCTCTGGGATGGCAACTCTGACTCCATTTTAAAGTGTCTTTGTTCATATATATAATACTGTAGTCATACTATCTTTTAAGGAACTGTATTATTTCTCATCTGGACATTTTTTATTCTAAAGTAAAAAGTACATTTTAAAAAGTGGATTGTTAAGTAACTTTTATCAGTGATTCTTAATGCATTATCTCCAGACTTTTGCTGTCTCAAGTAAAGCCTCTACATATATTCTTCAGGTTGAATCCTATATGTCACACTTATAAGAAGATAATGCTTATAATACATAACATATAATGTTTAATAATGGTGAAATATTGTATCTTGGAAACAACACTTATTTACCTTTAATTTTTGTTCAATAACTTCACACTCTTTGAATGTTTTGTTGTTATTTTTGGAAAAAAAATACTTTGAGTATTTTATGGCATTTGTTAGACATCCATTTGTTTAACAAATCCTCTATTTATTAAATGTTATCTATGTGCTAGGTTCTATTCTAAGGATTATATTTACAGCAGTGAGCTGGGTAGAGTTTATGCCTTCATAGAGCTTTCATTCCAGTGGGAGGAGAGAGAATGAAAAACAAAAAGTAATATAACTTCAAATAGGATGTTTGCTATGAAGAAAAACAAGCAGATAAGAGAATGTTCAGGGACTGGGAAGGGCAGAGATCTGATCATAAGAAAGTAATTCTGCAGGTCCATATGATATGACTAATTGAAAGAAATGTCTCTCTGACTTGGCATTTATGTGATCAGCCATGCTGCTTGCTTTGCTCCATTATTACCCAGGGTAATTACTTGGGAGAGATTCTCAACAGATATTTGGCTATAAATATTTACATTCTTTATAACTCTTATTTTCAAGGGGAAAATGAGGATTACAATCCTCAGATGAAGGCTTTTTTTTTTTGAGTGGTATTTTTGTCATGCTGGGAGTTCAACAGAGATATGGAAAGCATTTTCATGGATAATAGAGAAAGGAGGTTTAGATCTACTCTGGGAACCTGGGTTTCTTAGCTGAAAAATCTCAGAATCCTTTTTTCTGAGGCACAATGTGTAATTTCACGAAGGTCACTGTAATTCTTGTCTACCTCCTGGAGAAAATTCTTGACATCAGCTTGAAGGTGCTCTTATAAGAGACTCACTATAGAAACATTCATTTCTTTTCACTGTATTTAATTCCCTACTCTGATACTGGCTAGTTAAGTGACCTTGGGCAAATTGCTTTTTCTCACAAAATTTCTGATTCTGTCTGACAAATTCCCTTTTCTTCATCATTCAAACAGGTCTTGAAATCTCATCTCCTGCAGGAAGCAGTTCTAATAAATTAGAGAAGAAATGATTAATTCCAATATGTCACTTCCATTTGCTCTTCTTTAATTCTAAGTACCTACTAAATGCATATACTCCCTGTGGCCAGTATACAGCTAATAAAAACACATTGTTTGAGTTTAATTTAATTATTTAAAACTAATTGCTTATGTTGTCATCACATCTGCACACTTATCTACTTTGTGGCTTATATTCTAAAGTGATTAAGTTATCCTTGTATGTTTCAGCCTCATTGAAAATGGTCTTTACCCTCTCTACCTTTTAATTCTGCTCAACAAAAGAAGAGAGGAGTTTTTTTCAGTAGTACACCTTCTTCTAGGCCCATCTGAAAATATCAGATGGCCCCATGAATGCCAGAGGTATGGCTTAACAGAGATTTCTCTGACCATAGAGACTCAGTATTGCTTTCATATCTGTATTTCTGGACTTAAGTCCAGTGTCTAGCCCATTATATGTGGTCAATATTCACTAGTCAAATGATTGGTAGCAAAACAAATCTTAATACTGCTTAAGAGAACCAGGATATTGGTCCTAGAATCTAAGGTTTCCACAGAGTTCAATCGTCGCTTTGACCTACTGATCTCTGGAGAGTTGGGCAGTGAAGGGAATTCTGAGTGTTCAGCTTACCACCATCTCTGACACCAATTAGCTGGATGATCTTGGGCAAATCATTTACTCTCTGAAATGTACATATGGAATTGAATGAGGTTATCTCTAGGATGACTTTTCAAATAAACCAAAGCTTTTTCCTTGGGACTGTTACCAAAAGTAGGCACTGCTGCCGTGGTCAGAGGTAATGTCTGGGTGATTGAGGCCCTTCTGGATAGGGTGATGGTATAATGGTTATGCTTGCAAGCATTTCAAGGAAGGAAATTTTTTTTTTAAAGATTTTATTGGGGAATTAGGGGAGGGGAACAGTGTTGGGAAATTGGGGAAGGGGAACAGCCAAGTTGTTGTCCTTCAATCTTAGTTGTGGAGGGTGCAGCAAGCTCAGCTCCACATCCAATCACGCCATTCAGCTCAAGGTGCTGTGTTCAATTAGTTGCGGGTGGGTATAGCCACCATCCCATGCAAGTCGAACCAGCAACCTCATTGTGAAGAGCACACACTCTATCCACTGAGCCATCCAGGCAGCAGCTCAGCTCAAGGTGCCAAGTTCAGTCTTAGTTGCGGTGGGCATAGCCACTATCCCATGAGGGAGTCGAACCATCAGCTTCATTGTTAGGAGCCCACGCTCTATCCCTTGAGCCAATCGGTGGCAGCTCTGCTCAGGGCACCAAGTTCAGTCTTTAGTTGTGGGTGGGCATAGCCATCTCGAACAGGCAATCTTGTTGTTAGGAGCACATGCTCTCACTAGCTGAGTCATTCTGCCACCTGTTGGCAGCTCAGTGGCAGCTCAGCCTGGGCGCTGCTCACTGGCCCATGTGGGAATCGAACCAGCGACCCTGTTGCTCAGAGCTTGCACTCTTGTGCAAGCTCTTAACCAACTGAGTCACTCGGCCAGCCCCAGGAAATATTTTTTGAACATTGGGGGATCCAATGCAGCAGGGGACTAGTCCAATGTCTTCAACCAGCTGTGGACTTCAGATAATAGAAGCTTGATGCCTAGCAGGTAACTGGATCTTTTATTTGGCAAAGAATGCCAAGGAAGGCTGCACCCATAGAAAGGTGCGGGGAAATCTTGTTTCTTCCAGTACTGCTGTTGCAGCTCTGAATATAATCCTCCTCCCACTCAAGAGCATTGGAAGAATTAATGAGTGCAAAGTGCTTTTGCTCAGGGCAAAACATCCTGAGCCTGGCCTATGCCCATGAAATGGGCTGACAGTAAATAACCCAAAGGTCCCCTAAGCAGGGTGCCGTGAGTATTAACATATGCATTACAATGTGTTAACATTAGGAGCAATTAAGTTCTATACAGCACAATGACTAAATCATCCTTACCAGGCAAAGCAGAAAATTGCACACTGCTTTTGTGTATGGGGCAGTGAATAAGATCATAGCACCTCGGTGTCAGGGAGGCAGAGGCAGCACTAAATGAAGCCTGTTGGACTCACAAGATGCCCTGGCCCATTTCCAGGGAACACTTCTCCTGCAATTCAACACTAAGTGAGCATTCTTTGGTGTACCCCACACAAGCTCAGTGCTGTGGCATTTATGTATCCCTTTTGAAGACACATATAGGAACAATGGACACTATTATTCCACATGGACTTGTGGGCAATATCCCAGCTGAATAATAAACTCTACTCTGCCTTTTCCTTTACACTGCAACTCTTCAGCTGTGAGTGTCTCCCTGCTGCTAACCTAAGAGAGTGCAGAGAGATGACGACAGACTGGTGCTGTCTGGAGTGTCATTCATGGGATTACAGCGTGACTTTGCAGGATAGCACGGCAGGTCTTTATACTGGGCATTCACAAGAGGAAAGGAAACTTCTGTGAGACTGAGACCTAGCACATTGTAGTCCCAAGAGCTCCTTCTTGTTCAATGGCCTGTCCTAATCATTGCTGGGAAAAATATTCTTGTTTTTTTTTTTTTTTTGCCTGAATAAAAAAGAACCCCTGAGCCACTCTAAGGGCGTCAAAAGCTCCCTATGTGGTCTTTTGTCCTCTTTGGCCACTGTGTCGCTCCCATGGACTCCTGGGATTTTGAAGTTCCCCTCACCTTCTCACATTTGAGCTTTGTCCTCCCCCTCCTCCACTTTGTTAAACAGGAGCTTTGTGTGACCAAGCTGCTGTGGATGTTGCTGCTGCTTCAGTGAAAAGTGTTAGGGAGAATAGTGAATTTTCCTGAATGATTCTAAAAACAAAACAACTGGTCGGTCTAACAACCACCTTTTCCAAGAGTTTTCTGCATGATTAGGAATATAAGCATACTACTTAGAATGTGGGAACTCCCCTATTTCCTTTAGAAAATAGAACAAAACAAAACACATTTTTTTGCTGCTTTCTGAAAAACAGCTGCTTGATAAGAAATAAGCACAAATCGTGAGACTGTTTCTCACAGCCTGGCTCTGTTTGAGGTTCAAAGGCCACAGTTTCAGGCTGTATCTTCATTCACGCTTTCCACATTTCATGTGTTGTAATGGCAATTTGGCCTATAGAAATAATTACATATGCTTCTAAATTACAGTCCTCTGTTCTCACCGTGGTATAAAGAACAAACCCTTAAAGGTGGAGAGATTAAACAATTGAGTCATTAACTTCAAGATGGTTAGTTAATTCTCAGAATTATTTTCCACATTATGGGAATTTATAAATACTACTCTTTTATAATGTGACTTTTATAATGCTCCTGTTACTGTTTTTGTTTTATTTTGGTTGGTTTGTTTTGGTTTTTGTTTTTAGCAATAGTGACAATTTCCTGGGGATTCTGTCTAGTAAAAAAAAAATGATCTTTGGGGAAAATGATGCATGAAACGCTTCTATTTCAAAACATGATAAATAAGGTTTCCTTGTGTTGAAAAAAACATTGGCGTTCTCTAACAAATACTCATTTTACTCACAAATGTCCTCCCTTCTCTGTCCGGATGCCATCAACCTAGGCCTGGCTTTATGGGCATGTGACCAGTACAGCCACATAAGGTCCCAGACTATGTAGGGCTCCTACATGGGGTTTAATGCTTTGAAGTCTCTGTCTTGAAAATCTTAATAAGGTTATCTTTGAATTTGTTTTGTAAATGAAGCTCAATAGGGCAAAGAAGCATGTGCGGAGGGCAAATGGGCAGTTCACGTCTCATCACCTCTCCATCTCCCTGGAACAGCTTCTGTACCACCCACTCCCAACTCCGTGGTGCCCCAGTCCAGCCAGACCTCCTCCTCCCCACTGTCATCCAGGGACCACTGCTGCCTACCGCCCCCTCCCCCCCAGCTCCCACCCCTGCCATGGGGTCCTGAATACAGACACAGGGGCCAAACACACCTCATGGGCTCTCTGAGGTGGGCAAGGCAGCAGTCATCTCTGCCCTGGGCTAGCCCTACCTAGATGTATCCCTTGGGCAACTCTGCAGGGGGTCTCACCTGCCCCATCCAAAAACCAAGAATGTGTCTGTCTGCATTGAGGCTGCAATCTATTTTAGGTTGCCTGTCCGCTAAAGCTTAGGATGGCAGGTTATGGAAGGGCAGAGTAGCTTCACCACCCCAGCAAAGCCCAAAAGTTGTCATTTTGCACTGGGCAGGCCGATAGCTAGCCCTCTCTCAACCCCCATCATTTTAAACACTGGGTCTCTCATTACTTTTATAATAGGGGACCTAAAGTTCTTGTTCATAGGTTAAAGAAAAATTTCCTGGAAGGAAAAATCAATGCCTCTAAAGGAATTTCAGCTAAGACCCTCATGATTTAAACCCCTTCCAGAAATGAGAGAGAGGGCACATAGCTAGTAAGTGACTCTTTCATTAGATTTTGTTGTTGTTGTTGGTTTATTTGCAAGCAACAAAGAACTACTGACACTACCTCAAGGAAAAGTGAGTGGGTTGCAAGGTGTGGGTGTGGAAAGCCATAAATAAATAGCAGATCACTTTGGGCAACTGCTTCTCTCCCCATCTCTGTCAGGAGCTGACATGGTCTTTCCAGGGCATCTATGCTGTTTCTACACATCAGCTTACTCGTAACTTTGATTTGTACATAGCTCACTATGGTCTGTCACAGGCTTCTATTTTTGCATTGGGACCTTCTAAAGTCAGTTTGCACTGAGAACTACTTCCATTATCTGGACAATTCTTTGATGCTAGGGCATATAACTGCTAGCTGGCCATGACTATGAGTTGGCTACTTTTCAGTCAGATCCTAAAGCTGGTTACCTCAGCTGTAAGTAAGATATTGGGTAATAAAATTGGCCGCCTTTCTCATCAATGGCTGTGAACAAGGCCAGCCCTTAAATGGACATCTACGCAATGGCTCATTCTTTTCTTGCTCCTGAATTGACTCTGTCTCTTTTATTTCCTATCTCAGGGAAAGACCCCATCATTCCAGTTATTCAATGAGACACATAAGAATGCTCTTACTATTCCCTTTCCCGCCTCATCACTCTTTTTGGCTTTACCTCCTAGCTATCTCTTTTCACAGTTTGTGATTGATTTCAGAATAAAATCCAGTCTCTTTTGTATAGCACGGAAGACGTTCACGATCTGGTCCCTAACTATTCTCCACTCTCATTCTCTGTTGTCCATGCTCTTCCCCTCACCCCATGACTATTAAACTACTTCCGGTTCCTCAAATGCACTGCCCTCTTTCTCATCACCATAATTCCCCACATTCTGTTCTTATCCATAACACAAGCACACTGTGTTTGCTTCTCTTGTCACATTTATCACAAGGCATTGCTGTTATTTATTTATGTGGTTTTCCAACAAATTGTGAGCTTCTTGAAGGCAGACACCATGGTTCACTTTTCTGTGTCTCCTACATCTAGCAGAGAACACAGTGTAAGGTATCTATGAAAAGTAATAAATGGATATTACTGTGTGCCCCCTATTTTAAAAAGTCCAATGACTTCGCATTGTTTTCAGTATAAAGTGCACATTCTTCAGCACCTCTCCCATATCATCTTTCCATTACTTTTTTATTTTATGTACCAACAATAAGGAAATACCTCTGGTTAGTCATTATCTCATGCTAATTTACATTTCATGCTTTTGTAAATGATGCTGCTTATGCCCAGAATAGCTTTCCCCTCACTTTTCTGCACAGTGAACTTCTGTTCATTCATAAACATTTAACTCAAGCATCAGCTTTCATGGGAGTCACTGTGCTCTTTCTCCTTTTTCTTTCTTGCAATTTTAGGCTTTCTTTCCTTTATCATCTCTTAGAATTTTTATCCATTATGATACTTTTCATATTATACCTGTTGCTTTTATTGTCTCTCTCTTAAGAAAAGGAAACATATTTTTATATCCTTGATACATAATAAGACACATGATGGGCACTCAATAAATATTGAAAAAGGAAAAACATGATAAATCTAGAACTAAGCCATAGATTAGTCTAGAACTAATGCCTGTCCTGCTTTTTAAAATAATTTCCATTGCATCATGCCTCTTTCCATGAAAATAGTTCAACCCAAGATAGATGACATATTTATGTTTGTGATGCCATCCATCACTGTACAATACATTCTTACATCTGCATTCGATGGGAAACAGATTAAGATGCTCTAAGAAAAATACCTAAAATGGAGAAGGCTAAGCAAAATTATTTATTGCTCTTATGCATAACTTTTTAGAGATGATTGGCCTAGGGTGCTGTTAGTTGTTTTTCCCACACCATCCAATTCTCAAATTATCAGACACAACTAGGTGTCCTACAATTGGATTCATTTCTGACACTAGCTAACCGGAGTTAGTATCAGACTACACAGATTAAAGGCTCAATCCCATAATACAGCTACCACTTTAGATGTCATTTGCAAGTATCAGATCTTCAGGTTACCCACAGTTCTGTATGGCTTGTTTATAAAGTTGGGAGTTCCCATAAACTCTCTCTCAGGTTGGATAATTTGCTAGAATGACTCACAGTACTCAGGAAAATTCTGTATTTATTATTACAGTTTATTCTAAAAAATACAAATGATTAGCCAGATGGAAAGGTACGTAGGGCAAGGTCCATAATTATCCTGAGTGCAAGAACCTCTGTCCCATGAAGTTGGGATGTGCTACCCTCCGGAGACATGGATATGTTCACAAGCCTGAACCCTATCTTTAAGGGACTTTTATGGAAAATTTATCATCTAGGGTGGTTAGTTAAATCACTGACTGTTGGTTATTAACTCAGTCACCAGCCCTTCTCTCCTCCCTGGAGGTTGGGGAGTGGGACAGAGAGTTCTAAGCTTTTAATCAAGGCTTTCTGGTGGTTAATCACCATCCTGAAGCTATCTAGGGACCTGCCAAGAGTCATCTCATTAGGACAAAAGACACTCCTATCACTCTTATTGTTCAGGAAATTCTAAGTGTTTTAGGATCTTCGTGCCAGGAACCAAGGAAAGACCAAATACATTTTTATTATACCTCAACTGCAAAATAATTCAGTTCCATGAAGTCATTCAGGTACCCAAATTACTTCTCTTTGTTTTTCCTGTTGCTCTTGGCTACACAGTTGAAGATGGGTTGCCACTAAGGACACTTGACAGACCATAGGAAAGGCCAGGAGAGGATGTAGAATACAAGATTTATTTTAATCTTGTGAAATGGAAATTATATATATCATTTCAGCTCACATCCTATTGGGAAGACATCTAGCTACAAAGGAAACTAGAAAATGTAGTCTCAAGATGGGTGATATATGCCCTGCTAGTAAAATTATTATAGAAAGAGGGAACTGCTTTTAGAAGACAAATAGCCGTCTGACTCAAGTACTTACCTTGAAATTATTTTTACAACCAAAAGCACATTTACTTTGAAAGTCAATTGGATATTCAGAAGCAAATATAGTGCAGTGTCTCAGAGTTTGGGTTCCAGAGCCAGTTCAAACTGAACTGTCATCATCAGTGGCTATGTGGCCTGGCAAGTTGCTTAACCTTTTGGTGTTTCTGTTTCCTATCTGTAAAATGAGTATAACAATAGTATCCACTTTCTACATTGAGAATTAAATAAATTAATACAAGGGAAAAGCTTAAGGTGTATCTGGCACAGAGTGAGCACAATATAAGTGTTAGCTATTATTATATCTATTCCCAAAGTGTTCACACTTATTTTTCACCTTGTGGACACACATGTATCATATAACTGAACAACCTAACTAGCTGTTAAGCATGCTTTATATATTAACAACTCAGGAACATAAGATTTTTTTAGATTCTGTGTTTAATTTTCATAAATTTCTACATTTATCCTCACTTTTAGATTATCAGTTATTATTTCTTCTTAATCTCAGTGTATGTTTCTCTAGAAGGCTTCCATTTCTAATTTACTGGTTATAGTATCTGTGAGTGTTTTCTACCAGATAATTGAACTTATTAAGGCTGTGTATGAAATAGAATTAAATAGGACTTTGGAAGAGAAGCTAGGGGACATTTTTTATTTTGTAAAGTAAGCATACATTTTAGTGCATTGTACTTAAGTAATTATTTTTATTATTAAAGGATCATTTTGTTTATTTCCTGTGTTTATTGGTAGTGTTAGTATCTCTAGAGATGTGAGTTATGATGTTTGATATAGTCATACACATATAATTTCCAAAATCTCAATAAAACTTAAAGCTTGAAGTATAAAGAGAATTGAAAAAACAGGTATCACCACATGTTGAACGGATTGAAAATTTATTTTACCCTCTGAAAAAAATAAAAGGCAAAGCAAACAAGTCTCATTAGAGTTTATTGGTAAGAATATGCATGATAAGGCCAACCTCTGGTCTACAGATTCACAGAAATTAGATCTCCAAGTAAACATGGGGCATACCCATCTCTTTGAAGTCATTTCCTCTGATGCTGCCTGAGTAAGAAGAATATCTCTCCTTCTGTGATTTTTTAAAACCCCCTATGCTTTATTCTGGCCAGCATAATCCATTGTTCCTTTCTGGTTTGTTATATTGTAAGTGAAAAGCAGAACAGTGATGCTGACACTACTAGGGAAGAAAGGCAGTTTTGGAAGCAGCTTAAATTGAAGTGCAATAGTGTGTGTGTGTGTGTGTGTGTGTGTGTGTGTGTGTGTGCGCGCGCGCGCGCGCGCGTGCAGTTTGATGTTGCAAGTATAGTTGTTACCTGACCAGCTTCTTTCCAGACATCCCAGGAGGCAGAGATCATGATAATTGGTCCTGAACAATTATAGGACAGTCGGTAATGAAAGTATTCATTGCCTTAATTGCTGCTTTCTCTAACTTGCTGAGGTAACTACAAATAAAAGTCAGTGGCCCTGATTAGATAAGGTCAAGCCAAATTTTTCTTCAGATTTTTTGGGTGTAAATTAGTATATCTGAGTATGAAAATGTTAAGCATTTTAGAACGGAAAAAGGGATGGAACAGCCTGTCATCTCTATGTCATTCATTTCACCCCATTTTCCCCTAAAACACCTAGCTTTTGCACAGCGGCAACTCCTTAGATAGTGATTGAATTTTAAATATTCACCACACACAGGAATGGTCTACAGACTGAGGAAACCAAATTTCTAATTTGATTTCTGTGTGTGGCTGAATAATATTCAGCAAAAGGCTAATGGAATCTGTCTTTTAACAGTTAATAGAATCTTTAAAGGAGGTAATTAACAATATAATCATTATGAAAATATTCAGAGATCTTAATACCCACAGCCTTCTTTCAGGAGAGCACAAACTTTTGTCCCTCAGTCCAGGGACAAAAGATTTAAAGATTTTCTTTCCTAGCCTTTAGGCAATACATCTTCCTTCTCTCACTACTGTTGTTAAGAAGTAACACAGAGGTGTTAGTCTGTGAAGTTAAAACTAGAGCCAGGAGACAAAATAAGGTATATAGCGTACCACACAAAAATATTAGCCCATTAGCGAAATTAGTCGTCTACGGACAAAAATCAGAGCTCTCTACATTTACTGTGAGTGACTAGAACAGCGGTTCTCAACCTTTCACAGGGGTCATCTAAGACCATCGGAAAACACATATTTTTGATGGTCTTATGAACAAGACACCGCTCCTCTATCCGTCTCCAGGCCCACATGCAGACACGCCCACATCCGAGTACCTGGCGACCCCTGTGAAAGGGTCGTTCAACCCCCAAAGGGGTCGCGACCCACAGTTGAGAACTGCTGAACTACAGGAAGAGCAAGTGCTCTTATCCACCTCCCCCCATCTGTGCTGTACTCCGTGTTATACACCACACACTGTGCTTCTTTGCCTA
This sequence comes from Hipposideros armiger, assembly GCF_001890085.2. Taxonomy (NCBI): domain Eukaryota; kingdom Metazoa; phylum Chordata; class Mammalia; order Chiroptera; family Hipposideridae; genus Hipposideros; species Hipposideros armiger. The sequence continues at coordinate 3,452,280 of NW_017731504.1, forward strand.
TGAGTGCTAATGAACCAAGCAAAACTATAAAAAGTGGTAACCAATGGATTAAGGAAAAAAATAAGATTTGAGTCATAAAAAAATGCAGCACTTTTTTTTCCCTTTTCATGGTATCTTAAGCAAAGACAGTTCTTGTTGGATCTAGTTTCTTGCTGTAAAAAGAAATACTAATGGAATTCAAAAAACACAGGAAAATAAATCAAACTCATTTTTAGGTAACTACATTTTTATAACTACACTCTATTTAACAAACTTCTGTATGGAGTAATTCATTATTGTATGTATTACTGAAATGTTAAAAAAAGATAAGTCAGTATCTTCATATCTATCTATCTATCTATCTATCTATCTATCTATCTATCTATCTATCTATCTACCTATTCATTCACAGCCACAGCTGATGTGAACTGTGCATGCAGATAACACCTTCAGCCACTTAGAATGCCATGTTAGAGTGTGGGATGTAATGATTTCTGCTTATTTTTCTCTAAGCTCTTTCACCATTCGTTTTGTGTTTTTATTAATATCTTTGAATTCATGTCCAACTGCTACTAATGGTGACATAACTACCCCCAAAAAACAGGGAAAGTACCATGCAAGCTGGAGACTTGAAGCTACTTCAAGGAAAAGGTTAAGGAAACCTAGGGTGAAGGAGTGTGGGGAGGTAGGGATTGACATGATGGCCATTATAACAATCTCTGTGGCAGGGGAGGGCTGACCCATAGTTACATGAGCTGGAGCTGGAAGAAACAAAGGCCAATCAAGTCTGCAAGAAATATGACAACCACAGTCACCGTCACTCTAAAATTCAAGAATGCAAATCTGTAAGAATTTTGCACTAAAAAAATCTGTAATATGCTCACCTAACTTAATATGTTTCTGTATAGTCTGCTCAGGCTGCCATAAAAAAATACCATACCATGGGTGGCTTAAACAACAAACATTTATTTTCTCACAGTTTTGGAGGCTGGATGTGTGACATTGGGGTCCCAGCATAATTAGGTTCTAAAGAGAGCTGTCTTCCTAACCTGCGACAACCTCCTTCTCATTGGGTCCTTACGTTATAGAGAGGGAGCTCTCTGGTGTCTCTTATTAGGGCACTAATCCTACCAAGGCCCCGCCTCTATGTCTTTATTTAATCTTAATTACTCCCTTACCCCAAATACTGTCACATTGGGGTTTAGAGCTTCAAAATAGGAGTGGGGGTGGGGACACAATTCAGTCCACAGCAGTTCCCTTTCTACAAAATTTTCCTGTACTCTCCTACAATGTAGGTATATGCAACCATACTGGCAGAATCTTAACTCGACTATCAAGAATACAGTAAACAGAACAAAATCCAAATTTACCTTCCTTTTCTAAACCCAGCCAGCAAAGTCCAATCAAGTCTTTTATACATTTCGTTACTCTGAAAGGACTCCTCTTCCATCTTTTCAGGTCCTTGTGATTTTACATAGTGAACCCACCCAGATAACTGAGGGAAATCTCTCAATTTCAAGTCATCTCATTAGAAACCTTAATTTTACCTACAACCTTAATTCCACCTTGCCGTGAAACATAACATCTTCATGAGTCCCAGAGTTGAGAATGCAGACATCTTTAGGGGAATATTCTTATTCTTTCTTTTTTTCTGCCTACACTATAGTCATATAATTATATTAGAACATAATTTCTTGTACCTGTAATTTCTAGCTTCCTAAGAATGAGCCTTTTACATTGAATAATAGTCAAATCAAATTATGGATATAAATTAAAATGCATTTCATCAATGGTACACAGTTCAATTGTTTACCAATTCTCTTTAGCATTCAGTTGGCTGATACTTGCAAGTTTTCAAATGGTTTAATAAAGAGAAACAAACTTTGGGATAGGTAATACACTGAATTTGAAATTAAGATTTAGTATTATATACTCTAATTTCAAACTGTGAAAAATTTTAGGAAGTGAGTATGAACACAGAAATTCCCACATTTAGTAATGGATTTGCAAATATAAAATTGTTTCTATTACTGTAAATGCATAATATGAGTTTTACAAATAATAGTTCAGGTATGTTTTGTACAAAGAGAATATAAAAAATACTTTGATGATCTTGGAAAATACTTAAATGTAAATTACTAGAAATAATATTCCAATCTTTTTCAAATGTACAAACATGTATCTTCAATTTAATTAAGATATTTACTAAGTGCTTATTACATGTAACATTTAGAAGTATACAAAATTTTATAGGATATAGCCCCCTAGAATTTACATATCTGGTAAAGGAGAGAATAAAAAAGAAATTATATAAAAATTACCTTTACATCACATTATGTTTTGTTTTAATGCAATTAATATAAAATAGAATGGTTTTTTCATTTATTTTTTAAATTAAAACTGCAATTGTGAACCAGTATTATTTGGTTAATTGCAATAAGGTTTTTTTCAAAGAATGTGACAGGTAGGGAAAAATCTATTTTTGTTTCAATTATTTTAATTGAATGCACATAGTTGATTTTTCCTGTTTGTCTGTACACACATTCTCACAATGATCAAAAGTCATTGTAAAAAAACTAAAGCACCAAAGGTGTCAGTACCTGTTTGCTACACACACACACACACACACACACACACACACACACACACACACCTTTTTATTTTGATGGGTCATGTCTTAAAAGAACCAATAGAATAAAGCCATGTTGTGCAGATATTTCATATTTTGTCCTGGAAGACAAATAATAAATACATACTGGCTAAATGAATGAGCGAACTATTCTCCTCAATGAAGTTATTCAACATGTGAAGGTCTTCAAGGTTGCAAAGAGACAGCCTCAAATAACATTTAATATTGAAAAGGTACATGGGAGTTTAGGAGTAGAAAGTGATTTCATCTTTTAACTATGTGGCCACTCTGGCTTCTGACCCTAAATATAGCAGTTTTCAGGGAGCATGACAGCATTATCTTAGAAACAATTAAGTCCTGATTTTTTTTAACTAAAGTTTCTTTTTTTCTTTAATATTTATCATGGGACATTTTTATACACAAAACTAGTTCAGTGACTCCCATATCCTCATCACACAGCTGCAAGTGATCAACTCATTGCTACTCTTTCTTCATTTCTGTTTTAACTCTATTGGCCCTTCTCTCACTGGATTATTTTGAAGCAAATTCCAGACATCATGTCATTTCACCTATACATATTTATAGGTGAGTCACATTTTTAATTTGACAAATTGTATGTGATTTTTTTTTGAGCGCCTGGTTAAATATTTTGCCGATTTTTTTCTATTGGGTTGTCTTTTACTATTGATTTACAGAAATGTATTACATACTCTACTTATGAGTCCTTGGCTTTTATGTATTTGTATGTATATTTTAACAATATACTCTCCCACTCTCAATACATCTTTTGAGTTTCTTTATGGTTATTTTAATAAATACAATTTTTCATTTTTGTTATAGTTCATCTTATCAATTTTTGCCCATTATATAGTTAGTAATTGTTCTTCCAGCAGAAGCAAGTTTTGCACACATCACAGTTATGGATATGTTACTGTATGTGCTGTGTCTGAATGTTTATTTCCTCTCAAAATTCATATATTGAAATCCTAATGCCCAACATGGTGGTATTAGAAGCTGAGGCCTTTGGGAGGTGCTTAGTTCATGAGGGTTGGAACTCTTGTGAATGGAATTAGTGCTCTTATAAAAGAGAAAAAGAGACCCCACAGAGCTCCCTAGACCCTTTTACCATGAGGGGACGCAGCAAGAAGTCACCAGTCTACAACCTGGAAGAGGGTCATTACCAGAATCTCTGATGGCACCCTGATCTTGGACTTCCAAAGTCCAGAACTTTGAGAAATAAACTTCTATTGATTATAAGCTACCCAATCCATGATATTTTGTTACAGCAGCCCAAAGAAAGTTTATTTTTTAACTTTCACATTTAGCTTCAATCCAAGTGTAATTGAGATGTGTATAATATGAGCGGTAGTGGGCAAGTTTCACTTTTTTTACACGGTCATCGAATTGTGCCAGTAGCATCTATTGAAAAGACTATCCTTCACAATACAGTGGCACCTTTGTCATATATAAGTGACTCTATGTGTATTGGTCTGTATCAATACTACAGTATTTTAATTACTACAGCTTTATCTCTAATAGTGTAAGTTCTCTAGAAATGTTCTTCTAGTTTGTTTTGGCTTGGTTCTTTGCTTTTTCATGTATACACAGGGTGCCAAGAAATATGTATACACATTTTAAAATGTATACATATTTTAAGAAAGGAAAAAACTGTATTAAAGTTGTAATATTCAATATATACTGATAACAAAAGATAAATGCAAGTCATGTGTATACATTTTTTTGGCACCGCCCAGTATTTTAGAACATACTTGTTAAATTCCACCAGAAATTAAAAAACAAATAGACTAAAGTCACATGGTTCTTGACTTTTTCTGTCTGATTTATTTCACTTAGCATGATAATCTCAAGATCCATCCATTCACTTAGCATGATAATCTCAAGATCCATCTAAGTGATTTATTTCACTTAGCATGATAATCTCAAGATCCATCCACAACAAGACAAACAAACAAAAACTCATAGACACAGACAACAGTTTAGGGTTACCAGAGGGTAAGGGGGGAGGAGGATGTTAGAAGATGGTAAATGGGATCAAGTATATTCTGATGGAAGGAGAACTGATTCTGGGTGGCAAACACATAATACAATATATAAATGATATATTATAGAATTGCAATTGAAACCTATATAATTTTACTAACCAATATCACCCCAATAAATTTAATAAAAAAACAAAAAGAATGCTGATCTTTTAATTAGAATTGCACTAAAAATCTATCAATTAAAAAAAGACACATATTTTTACACTAGTGAGTCTTTTAATCCAAAAACATAGTGTATTCCTCTTTATTTAATTTATCTCAATAATGGTTTTTATGGATTAATTTAATTTTATTTTTTAATTACTTTTTTCAGTTACACTTTACATTCAATATTATTTTACATTAGCTTCAGGTGTACAGCACAGTGTTTAGACATTCATGTAATTTATGCAGTGATCCCACAATTAGTCTAGTACTCACCTGGCACTATACATAGTTGTTACAACATTATTGACTATGTTCTCTATGCTGTTCTTTGCATCCCTATGACTATTTTGTAACTACCAACTTCTATTTTTTAATCCCTTCACATTTTTCACACAGCTTCCCAAGCCTCTCTCCTCTGGTAACAATTAAGTTTGCTCTCTGTATCTATGAATCATGTTTCTGTTTTGTTTGTTTGTATATTTTATTCTTTAGACTCCACATAAATGAGTGAGATCATATAGTATTTGTCTTTCTCAGCCTGACTGATTTCACTTAGGGTAACACCTTCTAGGTCCATCTATGTTGTCACAAATGTTAAGATTGTTTCTTTTTTATGTCTGAGCATTATTCCATTGTGTACATGTGCCACCTCTTCTTTATCCAGTGGTCTATACATGGGCACTTAGTTTGCTTCCATATCTTGTTTATTGTAAATAGTGCTGCAGTAAACATAAGGGTGTATATATCTTTCCAAATTAGTGTTTTGGATTTCTTTGGATACATACACAGAAGTGGAATTGCTGGGTCATAAGGTAGTTCTATTTTTAATTTTTTGGGGAAGCCCCAAACCATTTTCCATAGTGGCTGCACCAATTTGCAATCACACCACAGTGTACAAGTGTTCCCTTCTCTTGGCATCCTCCCTAATACATGTTGTTTGTTGATTTATCAATGATAGCTATTCTGACAAGTGTGAGGTGGTATCTCAGTGTGGTTTTTATTTGCATTTCTCTGATGATTAGTGACATTCAGCATCTTTTCATAGATCTATTGACCATCTTTATATCCTCTCTAGGGAAATATCTATTTAGGTCTTCTGCCCATTTTTTTTAATTGGATTGTTTGAGTTTGTATGATTTTTTTAAATAAATTTTGGATATTAACCCCTTATCAGATGTATTATTGGTGAATATCTTCTCCCATTAAGTAGGCTGTCTTTTCATTTTGTTGCTGGTTTCCTTTGCTGTAAAAAAGCATTTTAATTTGATGTAGTCCCATTTTTTTATTTTTTATTTTGTTTCCCTTGCCCAAGGAGAGATATCAGAAAAAAATGTTGCTAAGATCAATGTCAGAAAGTTTACTGCCTATGTTTTCCTCTAGGAGATTTATGGTTTCAGGTCTTACATTTAAGTCTTTAATCCATTTTTTGTTTATTCTTGTATATGGCATAAGAAGGTGATCCAGTTTCATTTTCTGCATGTATCTGTCCCATTTTCCCAGCATCATTGATTGAATAGACTGTCTTTACCCCAATGTATATTCTTGCTCTCTTTGTCATAAATTAAATGACCATATAATCATGGATTTATTTCTGGGCTCTGTATTCTGTTCCATTGATCTATGTGTCAGTTTTTATGCTAGTGTCATGCTGTTTTGATTACTATAGCCTTGTAGTATAGTTTGATATCAGGCAGTGTGATGCCTCCAATTTTGTTCTTCTTTCATAAGATTGCTGTGTTTATTCGAGGTCTTTTGTGGCTCCATATAAATTTTAGGATTATTTGTTATAGTTCTGTGAAAAATGCCATTGTTATTTTGATAAGGATTATTTTGAATCATATGGACATTTTAATGATGTTAATTCTTCTTACCCATGAATGAGCACATTATATGCTTCCATTTTTGTATCTTCTTCAATTTCTTTCTTCAGTGTCTTATAGTGTTCAAGTACAGATCTTTTACTTCCTTGGTTAAATTTATTACTACGCATTTTATTTATTTATTTATTTATTTATTTATTTATTTATTTATTTATGCAATTGTAAATGGGATTGTTTTCATAATTTCTCTTTCTGATGGTTCATTATTGGTGTTAAAAATGCAACCAATTTTGAATATTAATTTTGTATCCTGCTGCTTTACTGAATTCATTTATCAGTTCTAATTGTTTGTTTTTGTGTAATCTTTGGTGTTCTCTCTATATAGTATTTATTCATCTGCAAATAATGACAGTTTTGTTTCTTCTTCAATTTGGGAGCTTTTTATGTATTTTTCTTGTCTGATTGCTGCTGTAGCTAGAACTTCCAACACTATGCTGAATAAAAGTGGCGAAAGTGAACATTCTTGTCTTGTTCCTGGTCTTAAGGAAAATGGTTTTAACTTTTCTCCATTGAGTATAATGTTAGCTGTGGATTTGTCATATATGGCCTTTACTATGCTGTGATATGTTCCTTCTATTTCCACTTCGCTGACAGTTTTGTTCTTTTTAATCAGAAATGGATGTGGTAGATTTTGCCAAATGCATTTTCTGCATCTATTAATATGATCATATGATTTTTATCTTTAATTTTTATGTGGTATATCATGTTAATTAATTTGCAGATATTGAACCAAACTTGCATCTCAGGAGTAAATCTCAATTGATCATGGTGTATGATCCTTTTAATGTATTGCTGAATTCAGTTTGCTGATATTTTGTTGAGAATTTTTGCATCTATGTTCAAGAGGAATATCAGCCTATAGTTTTCTTTGTTTGTAATGTATTTGTCTGGTTTTGGAATCAGGGTAATGGTGGCCTCGTAAAATAACCTTGGAAATGTTCCCTCCTCTTAAATTTTTTTGGAATAGTTTGAGTAGGATCAGTGTTAATTCTTCTTTGAATGTTTGGTAAAATTTACCTGTGAAGCCATCCAGTCTAGGTCTTTTCTTCGTTGAGAGTTTTCTAATTATTGATTTGATTTTGTTAGTAGTAAATTGTCAATTCAGATTTTCTGTTCCTTCCTGTTTCAGTCCTGGAAGATTGTATGTTTCTAGGAATTTATCCATTTCTTCCATTGTGTGTTTCTTGAAATTAACCCACTACTTCCAGATTGTCCAATTTATTGGCATATAATTGTTCTTAATATTTTCTTATAATCCTTTGTGTTTCTGTGGTGTCAATTGTCACATCCTTTCTTTCATTTCTGATTTTATTTATTTGGATCCTCTTTTTTTTCTTGATGAATCTGGTTCAAGGTTTATCAATACTGAGTACCTTTTCAAAGAATCAACTCTGGGTTTCATGGTTCTTTTGTATTGTATTTTTAGATTCTATTTCAATTATTTCTACTCTGATCTTTATTATTTCTTCATTCTACTCACTTTGGGTTTGTTTGCTGTTCTTTTTCTAGTTCTTTTTAAGTGTAAGGTTAGATTGTTTGAGATTTTTCTTCTTTCTTGAGGTGAGCCTGCATTGCTATGAATTTTCCTCTTCAGACTGTTTTTGTTATGTCCCACAGATTTGGAATTGTTCTCTTTTGATTTGTGTTTGTATCAAGGTATCTCTCAACTTCTAACTGGATCTCATCATTAACCTATTCATTGTTTAGTAACATGTTATTTAGCCTCCATGTATTTGTGTGTTTTCCAATTTTATTTTTAAATTCATTTCTAGTTTCATACCATTGTGGTCAGAGAAGACACTTAATATGATTTCAATTTCTTAAATTTATTGAGACTTCTTTTGTGGCCTAATATGGTCTATCTTGAAAAGTGTTCCATGTGCACTTAAAAAGAATATATATTCTCCTTTCAGTGAAATGCTCTGAAAATTATCTCAATGATATTTTGTAGCATTCTGGAAGAGATTTTTGCTGAAGGAATCTAGTATTATTCATTAGTTTAATTCTACTATTTTTGAATTATTTGATTTATTGTAAAAGGCTTGCATTTTAAAATTTTATTTTCTATTTGCTGCTGGTAAATAAATACAAAAAATACAATTGATATTTGGTTAACTTTATATGTTGTAAACTTGGTAAATTTATTTTTTAATTCTAATATTTATTTGTAGACTTTTTTGAATTTTTTATTTTATAAATAATGACAGCTTTATTCTTTCCTTCCAAAGCCATATACCTTTTTTTTTTTTTAATTTGCTTTATTGCACTAGTTAAAGGTCCAGTACAAGGCTGAATAAAAGTGATGATACTAGCATCTTAATCTTGTTCTCAATGTCAGTAAGAAAGCTCTCAATATCATTATTAGGTTTCAGGTGTGTTGTAGGGTTTTTGTAAATGTTATTTATCAGGTTAAATTTTTTTCTATTTCTACTTTTATCATGAATGGTTTATTACATGATCAATGGTGATTTCCCTGTTTCTGTTAATGTGGTAAGTTACATTGGTTTTCCAACATTAGACCAATTTAACATTCCTGAAAGCCCACGTTGATCAGGGTATAACATTTTATGTATTAATGGATGTGATTTCCTAATATTTTGTTTAGAATCTTTGCATCTATGTTTATAATACAGATAGTTCTGTAATGCTTTTTTCTTACATTTTAATGACCTTTTCAACTTTTGATATTGAGTTTATGGTGGCCTTATAAAATGAACCAGAAAGTATTTTTTTTCTCTATTCTTTGGGTTATTTTGTGTAATATTGTTTTTTGTTTGTTTGTTTGTTTTGTTTTATTTTTCCCTCTAGTAAGTCTTTGGAAGGGCATTAAGGAAGTTATCTAGGCCTAAGGTTTTTCTTTGTTGAAATGTCTATAATTAAAGATCAAGTACTTGAATAGATATGTTTATTTAGATTTTTGTAGTTATTGGTTTCAATTTTGTTAAGTTGTATTTTTTTTCCATCTCATCTCTATTTTCAAATTTACTGGCATAACATTTTTTATAGTATTTATTTTTTAATATTTTATTATGTTTAGCATTTCTAAATTGATGTTCCACTTTTGATTGCTGATATTAGGAATTTATTACACCTTATTTTTCATTGATTAACCTTAATAGAAATTTATCATTTTTATTAGGGTAGTCAAAGCACCCAAATTTAATGTTTTGATTTTTTATGCATGTTTATTTTCTATTTAATTCATACCTGTTCTTTATATTATCTGTATTTTATTCTCTTTGGGTTTAATTTTTTCTTCCTTTTAATGCCTTGAGATGGAATTTTATATCATTAAGTTTCAGGGTTTTTTTTTTCTTTTCCAATCTATGCATTTGATACTGTAGACTTCTCTTTAAGCATATCTCTTACTGTATCCCATAGGTTTTCACATATTTTGTTTAGTTCAAATTAATTCCTAATTTCCTTTTACTTCATTATTCATGATACGCTTTACAATTGTATTGTTTAATTTCCAACAGTTGGATATATTAGATTTTTCTTGATTTAAATTGTTTTCTAGCGTAATTCCTGTGTGATTTGTCTTGTTTTTGTTCCTTGATTTGTCTTCTGGATTTAAAGTCTACTTTGTTTGGTATTGGTATAACTTCACTGGTTTTATTTTGCTTTGTGTTTGCATGATACACCTTTTTCTCTATTTCTAATTTTGACTTTTCTTACATTGATGTTAAAGATGTGTTCTTATATTTATATTTAAGGTATGTTCTTATATTTGCATCCAATTATCAATTTACATGCCACAGTAAAATACATACAAAAATATTTTTAAAGCCACTTTTCTTAAAAGGTGTGTGTGCTGCAACCACAAGAGTTCCAAGATTTTCTCATATAGATAGCCAAATACAATTTAATGAAATTATATGATTATTGATGTATATTATATGTAATATACATATTCAAAAAGAGGGGTATAACTGATCATTCAAAAAGCTAAGCGTTCATTGTTTCAGATTTTCTATTTCTCACTTATCTCCTCTCACATCTTTTGTAATTGACCTGCGTTGTTCATTTGGTTCAAATCTGATGAAAGAATTCTGACTTCTTGATAAGCTCGTGGAATAAGCCTCTGTTGCTATGGGAAGATATCCAAAATTTATGGATCAATAATCTAATCCAGACTGGCAACTCCCATGGAATGAACTGAATTTTCCTCTTACTGTGTTCACTGTTGTGTCATTGGAATTAACCCGTGGTCGTTCGCAAAAGGTGAACAAATTCACAGACTCAGACTGAAATGAGGAGAGCAAGGAAGTAAGTTTATTCAAGAAGAAAGATGCCAGCATAGAAGTTGCCAAGGCAGGCAACTGCACCTAACTTTAGGTTAGCTTTTTCTTGTATAGGAAAGAATAGGTAAATTTCCTTACAGCAGGAGATGCGATGTGTAGACTGAGATCATTTGATTGACATATGTTGGTTATATAACTAATTTCTTTCTGTGCATGCTCTTACCCAGAATGCATACAGAATAACCCATGGGGTGGGGGCGGGTGGGCAAGGCTTAATGTTCATTTTATTTTAATTGTATTATAATAAGACTAGAGTTCAAGTAATGGACAGGTTTTAACAGTTCGTGCATGTGTGAAGAACCATTTAATACCAGTTGGGTCTTATCTCTTTTTTTTAGGAGTGTATAGGCATCTTAGATTTATTTCTAGGGGATGAACCTAGGCAGTTCTTGGGAGGGGGATGCATGCCTGGGAAGTCCCCCTTCCGGCTCACTTTTTTTAACCCTTTTTTTGCCTCATCATCTACCTTCTCACATGGAGCACCTAGTCACAAGCTCTACTCACCACCTCAGCCTGCTCTTCAAAATCACAAGTCATGATTCTCCCTTTAATGTAGCTTCCAATTTTACATACTTATACTGATAAATTGGATGACATAAACCACTGTGTAAATGCCATGTCTGACAATTTTTGTAGCTCAATGTCTTCATTCTGTATGAGAGATACCAAGCTTTCTGAGTGGACAAGATTCAATATAGAATGCTTTTTTATGCCATGTGAAATGGTAAGTCCCATCTCTTATGTGATCATGTATATATCAAGGAGTCTTGGTTAGGAACAAACAATGTATTAAAGAAAAAAATAGTTATAACTTTAGAAAGAATAACAGAAATGTGCTTTCAGTAAGTCTAGAAAATATATTGAGAAAAGGTAAAGGATGTGATAGTACCAGATAAAAGCTTTGAACTTTTGAGGTTCTAAAAAGATTTTTAGGGTAGAAGAATAAGTCACAGTGATACTTAGATTATAGTCTCAGCTCTTTATTTTGTGACATTGACCCAACAACTTCAATTTAATTTCCCTGTCTATCTCAGTGAAAGATTGGTGCAAGTAACCATTAATAGTCTTTTCAAAGTCTGACTTTGGTTAATCTCAATATTAATATCAGACATAGATAGGACAGGATATTTAAGTGACTAAACCTAACTACTTTGATATGAGGTATATATGGGAAAGAGTCCCTGTCAAAACCATCTACATACTTTATGCCCTGGATCTGAAAGTAAATTTGTGGCACCTTTTTCGATTATGAAAGCTCTCTGGTCATCAGGAGAAATTATTTCTTAAGGCTTACCAATCTATGAATCTAGACTTCTTAGAATAAATGTTGTTCTCTAAAAATAGAGCACAAGAAAGGGATACAAGGAAGAAGGAAAGTACTCTAAAAAATGGAGAAATAAACATTTTCCTACTTTAAAATTGACCTTCACCTAACTTTTTCAATAAATAGCAGTCAACCTCCAGGCGAATTTTCAAAAAGTGTTTCCATTTGGTTTCACAAGTATGTTAAACAAGAAACCCAGAGGAGAAAAATCCTCTTGATTAAAAATTATCTATGATAGGAGATATGGCAGCAATATTATCCTTTTTAGATTGCTTGTCTTCAGAGATAATTGTATAAAGTTCATAAGATGTTCAGATCAAAACTGGACATTGATGGAAATTTCATATATATATATATATATACATATATATATATATATATGTAGTGCTGAAGAAATATATGTGTAAAGACATGCAAATATATCTTATAGAAATATAAAACAAAAGAGAAATGAACAATCTATTGTGATATAATATGTATTTGTGTATCCATTTATTCTGGCATTCTTACATAACAGTTATGAAGAAAGTTGTAGGATAGCGAACATGTATACATACATGTAATGTAATGAAATCCAAAGGAGGCATAACATCAAGATATGTTTCTCCAATAATTCTAGAAATTTTACTAATCAAGAGGCAGGTTGTGATAATACAACATAAAAACTACACATTTCTGGGGTCCAAGGAAGATTCTCAAGGTAGTAGAGATTATTTGAAGAAACTCATTCAAGAAAGAATAGGTAGCATATGACCCCTTGAAATCAGCACCAGCCTCACAACAGATGCCAGTGAAGGTGGGAAAAATAAATAAATAAAGACCCTAGCCAACTCCAACTGCAGGGGGATCATTTTACAGGCGAAAAGTAATTTTCCAGCTGGAAGTTATCCAGAACACCAGAGAGAGTGAACATCCCTATCCTGTCTCATAATTCTACAGGATTTTTAATGAACACAAATGGTCATGACCTTGAGTTTTATGCTCCATCCACAAAAAAAACTTCTCAACAGAAATGCTGGGTGTTCCCTCCCTCCACCCATGCTGTGGGGCACTGATTCAGAACCAAGGATTAAGAGGTCTGTGAACACGGTGAGGATAATGAGGACCCCTGCAAAAATTATTCGGTTCAATTAAATGACTAATTTTACAGGATAGTAACAGTGCTGTTTGGCTGTTAGTAGCAAACTGCAAAACTGCTTAATGAATTTCTATAGAGGAATTGAGTATTTTAATGACAGAGTAGAGATAATCTCTGAGGGCTTAATGCTGCTTCTGTTGCCACTTGGAACAGTGCTCCTATCCTCCCCAACATCAGTTTTACTTTTGTTCATTAGTCATGGCTTCCCAGTCTTGGACTAATTTAGCACACATGTATTTGATTTGTGGTGAATGGATGACAGATTAGCCAGATTGCAAATCATAATTGAGCAGAGATCCATGTAATGTAAATCACACAACCCAGCATCTACTTCTGTTTGCCAAGGCAGCAAGCAGCCTTCGAAGTTGCCAGACAAAATAACAACCCTCACGATGAACACCGAGCATCATTATGAGGTAGTAGTTTTTTTTTTCAAAAGTGTCTTAATATGACCCCAATTTTGACTTTGTGGCTTCAGCCCACAATTTACCAAAAAAGACAACACGTCTAGGAGGAACTGCTATAATGGGATCATAAGGAAAAATGGGAAGGTAACTATCACTTTTGTTCATTTAATACGTGCCGGACCATGTAGTAGGAATTTTATATATATCATTAAATCCTCTCAATAATGGAATGGGTACTGTTAATGTCTTTTAACAGCTTAAGTGAACTGATATTATTTCTGTGCAGGAAAACAAGCAACTAGCACCTCTGTCTCCACCTCCCCAAGTTCTTTTGCAATTAAAAATACAAAATGCACACATGCACACATAGAATTCATGCTGTTCTCGTAGATCTGGGAAGAGAAATTTTATGGTGTAAATATTCCATATTGTCAAATTGTACCTATTGTAAAACCATGAAAATTAAATTGTAGCATAAATGCCTAAATCCAGAAGATGAGGTATTGTGCCAGATTTTTATTGGGTTGTTGGAAAAGTCATGATGCATTTTTGCAACAAAAAACATAAAAAAAAATACATCATGACTTTTCCGACAACCTAATATTTCTCTATTTTTTCTTGGTTGTGCCCCCTCACATTTGATATGTTGCACTCTGTTGAAGGGGACCCAGCTCTTTCAAACTATAATTCCAAGGTTCATTTGCTTCTATCTGAATTCAGCTAATGGGAGACAACAGGCATGACATTGAAGGACAGAGGAAAGAGAAAAAGCCAGGATATGTCTACTCTTCTTTCTCTCTGTCTCAGGCATACGCAATAAGGTTTTGTTTTCTTCCTTGGCTTCAGTTGTCCCTCTTCTCTGGTCCCAGCTCTAATGGGGAACCCAATTGTGGCTGATAACAGTACTCATATCTCCTCCCTTTGTTCTTTCAGTTAGGTGGTGATAACAGCTGGCTTGCCTTATCACTTTCCTTGAGGGTATCATTTCCAGAACAAAAGTTAATTTTTTATTAAGTCTAATTTATTTAGTTTTTTGTCCCTTGTGCTTTGCCTAGCATATATCTAAGAGACCACTGACTAATCCAGGGTCTAAAAGATACAGGTTTGTCTTATTTTTTTAAAGATTTTTATAGTTTCAGTTCTTACCTTTGTATATATGGAACCTTTTGAGTAAACATTTTATATGGTGTGATATAGAAATCAAACTTCATTTTTCTGGTGGTCTGTCCAGTTGCCCCAACACCATTTGTTGAAAAAATATTCTTACACCTATTCCACTGATCTGATACACTTGATTACTATAGCTTTAGATGTAATAGGTTTAGAAACAGGGACACTTGCATCCTCTAAATTTGTAATTCTCAAGTGTTTTGGCTATTTTGGGTCTCTTAAATTGTCATGTAAATTTTGAATCAGTATGTCAATTTCTGTAAAGAGACCAGCTATGATTTTGAATATACAGATCAATTTGGTAAGTATTGCCATCTTAATATTTTAGTGAATTTTCATCTACAATGATAAAATGTCTTTCCATTTATTTGGCTCTAATTTATTTCAAAAATGTTTGTTTTCATTAAGAAGTTTTCAATAACAAGTTTTGCACAGCCTTTGCAATATTTATTTCTAAGTATTTTATTTGATGCTCTTATTGATTACATTATTTTCACAATTTAATTTTCAAGTCATTTACTATTAGTTTATAGAAATACAATTGATTTTTGTATTGATCTTGTATCCGCAATCCAGATGAACTCTTTCACCACTTACAATAGTTTTTATTGTGGATTTCTTAAGATTTCTATGTACAAGATGATATCATCTGTAAATAGAAGCGCTTAATTTCTTCCTTTCCAATCTGGATCCCTTTTATATCTTTTTCTTGCCTATTTGCCCTAGCTACAACCTATAGTGTAATGCTGAATAGAAATGTTTGAGTGGCACAAATATCATTGTTTTGTTACTGATTTTAAGGTGTAAGCATTCAGTCTTTCATCATTGAATATGAAGATAGCTGTGGGTTTTTTGTAGATGCACTTTATCAGGTTGGGATAAATTCTATTTCTAGTTTTTTGAAGGTTTTATGTTTGTTTGTTTGTTTGTTTGTTTGTTTGCTTTAATCATGAAAGGGTATTGGTTTTTTTTCAGTTGCATTTCCTGTGCCTATTGAGATAATTGTAGTATTTTTTGTCCTTTAATCTATTATGTGCTCTATTACTTTGAATAAATTTTGAATGTTAAACCAATCTTACATTCCTGAGCTAAACTTCACTTAGCCAGGGTATATAATCCTTTGTATATTTTGTGTATTCAGTTTGCTAGTATTTTATTGAAAATTTTTTGCATCTATGTTCATAAGGGAAATACTGCATAGTTTTTGTTTCTTGTTTTGTCTTTGTCTAGTTTTGTTATCAGGATGTTATTGGCCTTAGGAAATAAAATGAGAAGTGTTTCCTTCTCTTCTAGATTTTGTAAGATATTGTGAAGGATTAGTATTAACTCTTAAAATGTTGGTAGAATTCACTAGTGAAACAACCTCACTTGGAATTTCTTTGTAAGAAATTTAAAAATTACTAATTCAATCCCTGTACTTGATTTTGAATATTCAGATTTTCTATTTCTTCTTGAATCAATGTCAGTAATTTGTGTCTCTCTAGGATTTGTTCATTTTATCTAGGTTTCTTACTTTTTTGGTATACAGTTGTTCACAGCATTCCCTTACAATCATTTATTTAAATTTCTATAAGGTTAGTAGAAGTATTCCTCTTTCATTCCTGATTTTGGTTACTGTGTCTATTCTCTTTTTTTTCTTGGTTAGTCTAGCTACAGGTTTGTCAATTTTGTTGATTTTTTTCAAAGAACTATAGACATAAGAACGTCTAAACCTGTAGAAAAAAATTTATAAGAGTTTGTTAGAGTTTATTTGAGCAAAACAGAAGACACACTTGGGAGCAAGATCTGAAAAACTGAGAAAAATGTTTCCCAGAATCACAGTTTGCAGTTTCTTTTATGCATTTAGAATTAAGGGGGTAATGTAAAGAAGGTTACATGAAAAAGAGGCATATCAAAGATGTGTTTACCTAGATGCACAAAAACAATGGGCAAAAATTGATTAAGGCAAAGATAAGCCTTTTACTAAAGAAGTTATTGTGTTGTTGGAAAAGTCATAATGTATATTTTTCTGTTTTTCATAGCAAAAATGCGTCATGACTTTTCCGACAGCCAATATATGCCTGGGGCATGACTACCCACCATGACCTGCCCAGTTAGGAATTTATGATCAGATCACTCTGTCAGTTTACTTTCTGTCAGATTCATTATAAAATCCCTTTTTTCTCCATAAAACTAACTTTTGGTATCATTGATTTTCTCTGTTATTTTTATATTCTCTATATTTATTTTTGTCCTAGTCTGTATCATTCCTTCTTCAGTTTGCTTTAAGTTCACTTCGTTCTTTCTTTTCTAGTTTCTTATAGTGGAATGTTACTTTATATATAGGATTTTCCAGCTAAAATTATATCATTTTGTAATTTCTCTTGTGATTATTTTTTGACCAACTGGCTATTAAGGATAACATTGTTTTAATTTTCACAAATTCATAAATTTCTGAAATTTCTTTATTATTTCTAATATAATTCAATTATGGTCAAAATCATATTTTAATTATTTTAAATTTATCAAAACTTGTTTTATGTTCTAATATATGGGATATATTGGATAATGCTATATATGCATTTGAGAAGTATATATATTCTGTTGATGGGTAGAGTGTTCCATAAATGTATAATTTATAGAACTCTAGTTATATTTATAGTTGGTTTATGGTATTGTTGAAGTCTTCCAGTCACTTGCTCTTCTGCTTGATTGTTCTACAGATTATTGAAAGTGGGGTAGTGAAATCTGCTATGATTGTGAATTGTCTATTTCTCCCTCAATACTGTTAGTTTTGCTTCATGTCTTTTGGTATTATGTTATTAGGTGCCTATGTGTTTATAATTGTTACATCTTGCTTATGAAATTACCCCTTTATCATCATAAAATAGCATTCTTTGTCTCTGCTAAAATTTTCATTTTAAAACACATTTTGTCTGAGATTAATCATGCTAATAGAGATCTCTTTTTGAGATTGCTTGCACAGTTTATCTTTTTTTATCCTTTCACTTTGAACAGATATGTTTCTTTGAATTTAAAATGTGTAGCCTATGGTTATACCATTTAAAAAAATTGTTCTGCCAGTCTCTGCCTTTTGATTAGTAGAATAGTGTGTTTAATCCATTTATATTTAATGAAATTACTGATAAGGTTGGATTTACATCTGCCATTTTGCTATTATTTTCTTAGGTTTTATGTCTTTGTTCCTCTTTTCCTTCATGACTGCCTTATGTTATGTTAAATAGATCTTTTCCAGTGTACCATTTCAATCATTTTGTTTCTTTTGCTATATATTTTTAGTGGTTTTCTTAGTGGTTACCCAGGAGATTAGAAGTAGCATCTTAATTAAAACAATCTAGTTTGGATTTGGATTAGTACTAATTTAATTTCAATAGTATATAGAAACTTTATTCCAAACTACATCCATTTTCTCCACCCTCTTTTGTTTTTTTATTAATCTATATCTATATCTATCTATGTATCTATCTATCTATCAGATGTGATGACATAACAGAAGCCCAAGAGGTGAAGGATATAGGTTTAAATTTTGTCCCCTTTTTAAAAATGATTAAATACATCTTAGCAAAAGTAGATTAGAAAAGAAAGGGTCAAAGCCCCAGATGTCAGGATGGAAAATGAGGAACCCAAGAGAGCAACACACCCCCTGCACCACAGTTTTCCTTGAATAAATGCTCCTCAGATTTTTGTAAGCATTTGCTTAATATGCAGAGTTCTGAAAAAGTTGATTTCAACATTTTTTGTTATTATTTTTGCTGCTTTGTTAGATGAGCAGATTTTTGAATGGCTTCACTCTGCCTTCTTTGAGATCCCACTCCTAGAAACATTTGGAAGGGGAATATTTTAATATAACTTCCTCTTGTACATATATAAAAGCAGTTGTTAGGAATAGTCTAGTGTCCAATAAAATACAATGTGAGTCACAAATGTAAGCAAAGCAGTTCATTTAAATAGCTAATACTTATATTAAAATAAGTAAAAATAAACAGGTGAATTTAATTTTAATGATATAGTTAACTTTATATATCCAAATTGTTATCAGTTCAAGATGAAATCATTGTAAAAGTTATTAAGATATTATATGTTTCGTTTTCAGACTAAACCTTTGAAATCTGGTGCGTATTTTAATTTATATCATAATTCAGCTCAGACTAGCCATATATCAAGTACACAGTAGTCACATACAGTTAGTGACTACCATATTTGAGAACACAGTTCTAGAGCAGGACTACTTGTGTTAACCTTTGAGCCATGATCCTTGAGCGGCTTTTCTTTCTGCTTGGGCCCGCTCCCAACTCTTTGGAGTATACTATCTCTTTTAATAATCTTCTCTTTCACCACTTAAAAAAAAAAAAGATTACTTGGGTTAATCACTATTCTACCACTTGCAAATTGAATTACCTTGCTTTTACTTGTTTGTGTCTCGTTTAAATTTTCTCAATTTGTAAAATATGAACTTAAAATGACTTTTACCTTATAGTCTGTTTATCAAACTCTGGCTCGTTGGCCTAGTCTAGCCCACTGTGTGTTTTTATAAATAAAGTTTTACTGGAATTCAACCATATTCATTTATTTATATGCTATTGCTGCATTTGAACTATAATGGCAAATTGAATAGGTGAAACAGAGATTATATGGCTTGCAAGGTCTAAAATATTTATTATCTGGCCCTTTATATAAACAGTTTACTAATTCCTGCCTTATGGAGTTATTGTAAGGGTGAAATTATTTAACACGTGTAAGACAACAAAGGCTAACATACATATTTCTCATATATTAGCTAAAATTATTATAGACACAAAGAGGAAATGTATCTAATAATACTTTGTATCTGAAAATACTACAAATAAGAGAAAAGAAAGTTTTTCATTATTAGCACAGTTAGCCAAAATACATTGTTCTGAATTTTCAAATTAATTTTAAAATAAAAACAGAACAAACGTTTTTATTTTGGACTACAATAAGCTTCATCATATAAAGCATATTAGTAAACTATATTATTCCAATATATTTCAAATTATGGGATTTTACCTCAAACCATTGTTAGAAGTGTTTCATGCACCTGATTTTTGCAATGATAAAATGAAAGGTTAGCTATAGGAGCATCTTATTAAATGTCGCCACCCAATCCTTAATTCATGACTTCATACATACGGGCAAGCAGGTGGATACTTTCATACTATCTCGAATGTTGCCAAATATGCCATCAGGTTGATATCTAAGCTAATTGTCTCCTCACAACCACCTGTTTCTGACAGAGGAAAAGGAATACAAAAGCAATTTGTCATGAGGGACTCTTTCAGTCTTCATCCCATGCGATTGCTTGTAGTCATTAACTCCTAGTAGTTGTTAAGCATAGATAAAATGTTTAAGTAAAACCAACATCTAATGAAATGCATGTTGGAATAGCATTGGCAAGGAGCTACTGACTTCCCCCTTCTCATTAGGACAATTTATTTTTAAAAGTTTCAAGCTGAAAGAAAACTTAATTGAAGTCCATAGGTTTTTCTTAGCCTCTCCTTTCATTTCTACTACACACATCCAATATTCAACCAACATTATAGAGTACATCTGCCAGATGTACTAAATCCCAGATTAACAGTTGGGATTTTGTTCTCTAGGAGTTAACATTAAACAACTAAGTATAATACAAAGTCAAATGGAATCCATACCAAGTCAAGTCAGTCATATTGTGCTGTGGGGCAACAGAAGGAAAAGAGGCCAGTGACTGACAAGAGCTGCAAATGCTGTGCAGATGTGATACCTTTAATTTGAGCCTCATATGATAAGCTGGTATTTCCTGACTTCAAAACAATCCCAAGTGAATGAAACCATAAGAAATCTATATTGATATATAATATACCCAGAGAAAGGCCATACATTTAGCATGAATGAGCCATGGAATAGGCAGAAATAGATAATAGTCAATGAGTTCCAAGAACTAAGAAAGGGCTTGTTTGTGGTGTGTTCCTCACATTGTGTAAGAAGCCTTGACCATATACTATAGAAAAACATGAATCAAGAAAGAGTTTAGGTAGGAACAAAATATATTTAAGTCCTTAAAGCTGTCCCCAATAGGTAATGAAAGAAAATAAATAAAGGTACACATTGACCGCTTGGGAGAAGTAAGTTTCCCTTTGCTCTGTCTTTAGGTCTTAGTAATAGGAATAGATATTTCAGTATTTTTAGCAAAGAGGAGCATTTCTGAGTCTTCATAGTAGTAAACTCTTTTCTTTTTATTGTTAAATACTCTCTATGATGTTTTTCTCATTCGATAGAGTCTTTTCTTCTGGGGGAAGATATAAGACAGGTGAAGGTGTCCTAGTAGATGAAGCTTAGACCTCTTGTTCTGGAGCTTACTGTACTCCTTACTCCTTAGAGGAGCTGGTATTTTAATGTTGTCTTAGAGAAGAGTTTCTCAAATTCACTATTATTAGTAATTTTGGGCCAGATAATTCTTTGCTATGGGGAGCTTTCCTATGCATTATAGGATACTGAACAGCATCTATTACCTCTACACACTAGATGCCAAAGTATTCTCTAGTTGTGATAACTAAAAACGTCTTCAGGTATTTCCAAATATCCCCATGGAGGAGTGAAATTCCCAGCTGAGAACCACTGGCTTACAGACAAAGAGAACAAGGAGGCTTTCAGTGTGTTTTGTTTGGCTCAAAATATTGGTTCAGTTTCTGACAAATAGGAGAAATGTTGATGGTTTCCCATAATCCAATTAGGTACACAAGGACTATACATTAATAATTTAAAAGATTATACACTTTGATCATGTGGGATTTAGCCCTGGGATGTAAAAATTGTTCAACATCTTCAAATCAATGTGCTACACCATATTAACAAAATGAAAGGTAAAAATGACATGATCATCTCAATAGATGCAAAAAAAAACATTTGACAAAATTCAACTTCCATTCATAATAAAAATTCTCAACACAATGGGTATGGAGGGAACATACTTCAACATCATAAGCCATCTATGACAAGCTCACCATGCTTAATGATAAAAGATGAAAGCTTTTGCTGATCAGGGCAAAGACAATGATGCCCATTCTTTTTTTTTTTTTTTATAGGGGAATTGGGAGGATGGGGACAGTGCTGGGGAATTGGGGGAAGGGGAACAGACAAGTTGCTGTCGTTTTGTTCTTCAGTCTAGTTGTGGAGGACGTTGCTTCACTTTAAAAAATCATGGTTTTTTGTTTGTTTTTTTTTTTTTTTTATAGGGGAACAGTGTGTTTTTCCCAGGACCCATCAGCTCCTAGTCAAGTAGTTGTTTCAATATAGTTGTAGAGAGCACAG
>NW_017731504.1:3474640-3478868 GCF_001890085.2 Hipposideros armiger
GTTGCTTCACTGGCCCAAGTTGGCAGCATCATTGCGCTCTTCCTGTTTGAGGCAGATTGGTCGCCGGCTTCTGGATGGCCACTCACTGTGGCTGCTGGCCGCTCTCACTGGCTGCTGGCTACATATGGCAACCCACTGCCCATGGCAACCCACTGCCACAGGGGCTGCAGCCTATGCCATCGCTGGCGACTCATGGCAGCCCAGCTCCAGGTTGAGTTGTTGTTCAGCATCTTAGCTGTAGAGGACAGTGTCACTGGCCCTCATATGTGGAATCCGAACCGGGGCCCTCTGGCGTCCCAAGCCAGCTCTTAACCATCATGCCACTCGACCTGTCCTAATGATTCCCATTCTTGCCCCTTTTATTCAATATAGTATTGGAAGTCCTAGTCAGAGCAATTAGGCAAGGAAAAGAAAGAAAAGGCATTCATTTTGGAAAGGAAGAAGTAAAACTGTGTCTAACTCAATGATATGATATTATCATATAGAGAAACTCTAAAGACTTCACTAAAAAACAGTTAGAACTAAAAAACAAATTCATTAAAGTTGCAAGATAAAAAATTAATATAGAAAACCAGTTGAATTTATATACATTAGCAACAAACTATTAGAAAGATAAATCAAGAAAATAATTACATTTATAATTGCATTAATAACTATGGTTTTAAAACTTACAATGAAGATTATAAATTTTCCTAAAGCACCCTCTCTTCCTACTCCCATTAGAAAGCTTATATTATCCTTCAAGATGTGGAGGAGTCTAAGGTCATAAGTCTTTCCCAATATAATAATCTTATTTCAATCCAACTCACAGTTTAACTCTTTTTCCAATACACACCAAAAAATAGTTTCTGGTTCCCAGTCACAAAAACCAAAAATTCGGGGAGAAATTTCACTTACCAATAAGTAATTCAAATTGAATTATGAGAAAATGCAGATTTTAACTCATGACATATACAGGCTGTGACTCTTAAAAGAGAAGGCAATCATAAGATTCAAAACTTTGTTAGAAATGACATCTCAAAAAATTGCTCTCAGAGAGGAACAAAATAATATTTTCATCCACTGACCCATCTTAAACTATATTCTGTTTTTCATCTTTTTTTTTCCCCTAGGGAGAGAGAGAAAAAAAAAAAGAGCTGTAGAAGATAAAATCAGATAACTGAGTAGAATAAGGCAATTTAGAGTGAAAATAATGCTCCTTGAGGATGGGAGGGGAATGTGTGTAAATAAGAGCTCTGGTAACCTGTATGAAAAGTATATTACCTAATGTACTAATATATGCTAAGAGTTTATGTTTTGGGTTTTTTTTTGTTTTGTTTTGTTTTGTTTTGTTTTTAGCTGAGCCATCCTGCTACCTGTTGGTAGCTCAGCGGCTGCTCAGCTCGGGCTGGACTCGAACCGCTGTTGCTCAGAGCTCAAACTCTTGAGCGAGCTCTTAACCAACTGAGCCACTCAGCCGGAGTTTATGTTTTTGTAGTTCAGCATATCAGAGAGTCAACCTTAGGAATAGGAAGAGATGCCATCTCATTATAGCAAAAGCATGTTAGACACTCAGAATTGAATGGGCTACTATGCTGAACACCTACTTCCACTGATAGATTTTAAAAGGAGATTTGGCTGTGACACAACTGAATAGAAAGTTGATTCAGGGTCAAGCTGTACATCCTGAAAGGTACAAATGCTGAGCTAATGAAATTTCACTTTAGCTTAAGGTCAAACAAGGATCATTTAAAAAAAAATATTGAGCAGAACGAAGAAAAGAATCCAAAAGAAATGAATAAAGAATACACTGCTGAAAATGACCTCTAATGCACAATCCATAACATTATTTGACTAAATAGAATTCAGTGAGGCAGGGCTACTAAAAATTAATGCAGGAATCCATGTGGAGAGAAAAGACTCAGCTAAATAGACAACAAAATAAGAAGAAAACTGGATGTATTAAAAAGGGCGATTACCTAGATAAGAAAGAATATCCCTAGGAGTTTCCAGCGTCTGCTGAAGATATAGAGATCTGGAAGGAGGACCTTTCCTAACCTAACAGCACGAAAAAGCTGATACTATACAAAATCATAAATGTATTTGAGAATTGACATCACATGGTAACCAAATACCCTGAAATCTGTGTAAAGAAGAGACAGGACAGGAGGGCTGGCTCACCCGGGGCAAAGCCTGGAGGAAGACAAAGCCACCCTAAAATTGAATAAGAATATAGCTAAAAATTTTAAACTATTTCTGAAAGGCTGAGAATGGGCTATCATGAGCAGTTGGAAGCCCTAGGAGCTGCAGATACAAGGAGAGTTTACCCTTGTACACAGACCTTCACTAGGTAGTTACAAGAATGATTGGGGTTGTAGTGGAAGACTGGAGACAGCTTCCCTCAGTGGTATATTGGGGTGAGGGAGTCGGGTGGAGGGGGAGCGGCTGCTGCCATGGGAAAGGCAGAAAGCAATGCCTGGGTTCATTTTCTCTAAAGAAGAGCAAGCCTTGTCCTCCCAGGGGCACAGGAGAAAAGCTACTGTGGCTGGGGAAAGGAAAAGGCGAACAGCCCCTTTATCTCTCAGTGAGTGGCAAGATTATGAAGTTTATTAGAAAGATAAATAAGCTAGAATAGCCAGAGCGACCTTGAAGGGACAAAAATGGAGCTTTCAATCTACCTGATATCAAAGTTTTCCACAAAGCCATAGTCCTCAAGATAGTGTCCTACATACATACTGGCAAAAAATTAGACACAGATTGGAATAGAATAGAAAATCCTGAAATAGACCCAAGTTGATAGGGTTAGTTAATTTTCAACAAATGTTCAAAATAAATTCAAAAGGATAGGCTCTAAACTGTTATGTCTAGTACCACTGTCAGTATTAATTGCCTCACATTTATTGATTGTTGATGTGCACTGTGATAAACCATTTACATGAGTAATCTCACTTAATCTTAATAATTTTCTAATGTTGCTACTATTCTCACTTGCACTTGATAAGAACACTGAAGTTTAGAAGGATCATATTCTGTGATTAAAACCATAATAGTAGTAATTAGCAGACTTAGAAAATATATGCACATATATTCTTAGCAAGTAAGAACTGAAAAAAAATAGCTGATAGGAAGATGATCATGGTGCAAATAGTTGGATGGTTAACACTGAAATCGGTAATATTTGAATATGTTTCATCATATAATTGATTTTAAACTTAAAAATTAATTTTATAATAGAAAATATCTGCTGTAAAATGTATTAACAGTAAATGTAAGTAGACACTCAAATTAAAAGAAAATGACCATAGGAAATAAAACCCACTCCAACTTAAAATCCCATTTTCTCTAATTTAGATTATGACTCTATAATATATATATTTTTCCAGTGGAATTAATTTCCTCTTCAGCACTCTTTCACTTAACATTTTCTTAGCTATTTCCACATAGCTATTTTTATATTTATTTTTTAGATTACCGTTTCAAAAATTTATCAAGTTCCAGAAAAATAGTTCATTGAGATTTTTCTATTTAATTTGTCATTCAATTTGGGAAGAATTGGTCTCTTTTTATTATTTAGTGTTTTCACTTAAAACAGGTTTTGATTTCTCTTTAGTGTGTCTCTCACAGTTCTAGCTACAGATATTTGTGTATCTTATAATTTTAGGTTTGTATTGTTGTCATTGAAAAAACTATATTATAATTTCTATGCTATTAAAAAGTTTTATTATATTCAAGATCTCT
Organism: Hipposideros armiger; assembly: GCF_001890085.2. Classification (NCBI taxonomy): domain Eukaryota; kingdom Metazoa; phylum Chordata; class Mammalia; order Chiroptera; family Hipposideridae; genus Hipposideros; species Hipposideros armiger. Next base: position 3,478,358 of record NW_017731504.1, read on the forward strand.
AGGAAAATATTTTTATTATTAAAATATTTCATTGTTGTGTTTCAATAGCACATTGGTTTCATTTTACCATAAGGCCTACAACCAAGAACCAGGACATAATGACATTTGAACCCATGTTAACTACTGACTGAATTCTATGATGCTACCTTTGGTTTATTAGTTCATTTGTAAAGTGGCTTCAAAATTTCACTAGAAAAATTCTCTGAGGTCTCCATATTTATCATTTTCCACATTGTATACATGGCATGAATGCAATTAAACTGCCATATTTTCATCACCTGCCATAGCCCAGATTCTGTGATAAGCTCTTATTACATACAGTCTTAATTACTCACACAACAATACCATGAGATACACATAATTTAACTCCATTTTTTCAGGGAGGAAATATTTTAAACTCTTAAAGATTTTTTTTTTTTATTGGGGAATTGGGAGGATGGGAACAGTGCTGGGGAATTGGGGAAAGGGGAACAGACAAGTTGCTGTCGTTTTGTTCTTCAATCTAGTTGTG
>NW_017731504.1:3480026-3530821 GCF_001890085.2 Hipposideros armiger
AGAGAGAGAGAGAGAGAGAGAGAGAGAGAGAGAGAGAGAGAGAGAGAGAGAGGATGTGAATGGTGATTGAGTTCAATGATATATGCAACTGTAGTTAAGAATTACAAGCCTTTCACCATAAAGTCAATGTTTGCTTCCTAGAGTGAAACTGATTATTTTATTAAGCTTTCCAAGCAAAAATATCTTTCTTCAGTGTGTTTAATCATGCTTCAAGAATAGTTGACAAAAGGATCCTATGCACATATGATCAATGAGGTCCACGTATACAGAAAAGGTATTCATTCTTCCACTCCTTTATTTTTCAATCAATATTTTGAACATATATGAAATACAAAGCGTGATGGTAGATGTTGTCCTCGTGGATGTGAACATGCCACGAGATCAGACACTAAACAAATAATTCCAAAATGAATTATGCATTTGCAATTTTGTGAGACTGATATCAAGGTGAAAGACAGGGTGTTATAAATTCCTGTAACAAGGGACTTGCTATAGGAGGCATCTTTTATTCCCTCTTAATAACTGTGTAAGAGTGTGTGTGTGTGTGTGTAAGTGTGTAATCCTGGGCTCCAGTCAATAGCAAGCATCTTGTTTTCCATGCCAGGGGTATGGCATCTGGCAGGTTGGAGCAAAGGGCAGAAAAAAAAATATCAGCATGTCTTTTTCTTCACATCTAAGATTGTTCTGTGATATTTCTTGTGCTGTTTACCTTTTTTAATGATTAAGAACTATCTTCAAGTTTGGAATCTATCAGAGTTCTCCAATTTAGTATGTCACCTGGCAGTTAGTCAATGATCTCTTGAACTTTGGATGCCATTATGAAAAATAAATAGCAACTGTGAAACAATGAGCTGTGTTCAGTTTCTGGAGAATGACCTTGAAGCTCTGCTGGCACTCTACTCTCCCTTAGAATGACTGAAAGTTGAAGAGCCTCTGTGGTTCATCATCTTACAGAGTGACTTATTACACTGTTTCAGGAACCATGGTGTTTAGAACAATAGGCAAAATAATTTTGTGTGTTAAATATAATTTGAGTATGGTATTTTAGGATTTATACATCGATGTGGGTAGCTTCAAAATGCTGAAGTTGATATGGAGTTATTTACCAGGAAGGACTCGAGAGATTATCTAGTCAATACTGCCATTTTCTTTAGGGAAAATAAGGCCCTGAAAATTGGACAAATTAAATAACTGGCTTACATCAAAATTATGTTATTTACAAGGGCACGGTGATTTTTTTGTTTTCAAGCTAAATAAGCTCAGTCCTTTTCAACATTTCTCATTAGAGTTTTCAATCATATTATTAATTCAAAACATTTAACGAGAATAAATATTAAAGTATAAAATAAAAATAAGGGAAGCAAACATTCTGTTGGAAACAATCAACTGTTTTGTTTTGTTTTTTTCTTCTCCCTGCTTCCTATAGGTGTAGCCATCAATAATTCCTCTTGGAAGAGAGATTTCTTCAGCCTTCAGCATCTGCTTATTTTCTGAGTGTTGCCTTTCTTGGTTTCATTACGGAGCATTTAGGGAGAGAAACATATCTGGCAGTGGCCATTAGACTATCACTAGTAAAGTGGTTAGAGATGAGAGATGAAATCTTGTTAGCATTACAGCAGCTGCACATCATACTATCCAGCCCTAAACTGGAAGTCTACAACGCATCCTTCTGGAAAATACATATGCACATGATTACTGAAGCGACAGATACAATTAAATCTCCAACAGCAGATGTCTGGTGGGAAGGGGCTGGGAAGTGAGAACATGGTTATGGCCAATGATGCCGGGTTGGACAGGGTAGCTTAAAAGAAAGCCTCCAATCTTGACGTGATTTTCTATTTCAACTCTTTTGTTCTTGTGACACCAGATGTGAAGATTTAATTTCTCTCACATCAGCTCTTACAGAATTATATGTTTTCTATTAAAAGGTCTAATGTTCTTAGAAATGGTCAAACTCCAATAATACAACTGCTTTACACTTGGCGTTTCTATACAGTCCATCATTGTCTAACCCTTTGAGGATGATGAACTACTTTACCCACGCCTGCAAAATATGACTTGGCCATGCCGTTACCTCATTTTACTCCTTATTTAAGTTCATGGTCGTCCCGTTAGTTCCAGTGTATGGATTAAATATAAACATAAACATAGATAGGTTCAAAACTGCCCTTGATTTAATTCAGATAAATAATAAAGGTTATTTTGATGATTGAATAGATACCTAAAAATTTTCCTGGCATGTAGCAGGTGTTTGATGAATGACAGCTATAGCATGGCAAAGTGGAAAACCATGGATTTTATTTTCAGGTAGACCTGGGTGATAATATATCTCTGTGGCTTGTTAGCTATGCTGTCTTAGCTATATTTCCTATTCTCTTTGAGCAACAATTTCCTCTTTCTGTAGGAAATAAAATGTAACTTGCCATGATAATTTAAAGATTAAAGGTAATAGCCCCAGCAAAAATGGAGTGCTTGATAAATCATAGTGATATCATCATTATCATCATCTTTCTTAGCTGCTTACTTCAGAAGCCTGAAATCTTTGCATTGGCTGTTAAAAATGTTTTCTTAGTTTTTCACACAACAAATGGGATGGTAAACTCAGAGCCTCAGTTGGAGTTTGAAATAATTCAAATCAGTTGAAAGCAACATGGTACAAGTATATGGGTGGAGCCCCTGGAGATAGACAACCTAGCATGTGTGAACTCTAGTCCCAGTGGTATGAACTTAAGCCAGATAGGTCATTCTTGAAGTCTCTGTTTCCTAGTCTAAAAAAAAAAAAAAGAAAAAAGAAAAAAAGAAAAAAAAGAGAATATTTCTTTATTAATTCACCAAAAATTTGAGATTACTACACACAAGGTCTGTTCCATGGCCTGGGGATATATAATAGAAATTATCCCAGTTCTCATGGACTTTACTTGGGGAGAAAGGGAAAATAAACAACCAAATACATGCTTAGTTTCTTTGTTTTTAAATTGACACTATGAGTGCTATGAAGGAAAAGTACAGAATGTCATTACAGCATTTAATAATCACCCACCCTAGCCTAGGAGAACTCTGTGGAATATAATAGTACTTTCTGCAGTAGAGTCATGAGGGTTAACTGTTTCAATGTATGAGGATTAATGAGGATTAGCTGTTACAAAATGCTTAGCAAGATGACCTAGCACAAAATAAGGGCTCAGTAATTGTTTGCTATTAATGCTGTGTTTATTGAGGTCCTAATGGATAGTTTTCACAGAATGAAAACTCTAATTAAAAAAGAAAGGTGAGTTAGGTTGCAAACTCTCTTCCCTAAGGATTATATATTCTCATTGAAAATGCAAAGGTCATATAAATATTAGTTTAAATGCCCAAGCAATAAATGTCCAGGAATTTATATAAAGAAAATTATCAATTTAGTCTCAAGTGGTTGAAAAATGATTCCAGAGGAGGTGGAACTTAACCTAGATCCTGAAGGAAGACTAGGTTTTGTATAAGAGTAGAGTAAAGAGAAGGAATAAATAATGTGGACCTTCTCTCTTTATTGTCTATATTGGTGATATCAATTCTAATATATCACTTGGTAAGTGATTCTAAATTGATACAGGAGTTCAGTGATATCGTCAAGGACTGAGGATTTTTTTCCATATTCATCCATCATTTTCAGAGCAACAGTAGCTTCAAGCACATGCAAGTACCTGCACAACTGCAGCCAGGGGGAGAATGGTTAAAGGTTTTACCCAAGTATCTTTTTTTTTTAAATCAGAGAGGAAAATGTTTTCCATACGCACCCCAACAGACTTCTCACATGTCACTGGACAAAACGGATGTCATGCCCAACCAGCATTTGATAAAGAAGAATGAGAGTACCATGCATGGCTTAGATGGACCGTGATTCATCCCCTTAACAGAGCATTTGACAATTAACAACAACAAAAAGTTTTTCAATCAAAAGATGGAGGGGAAAATGACTTTCATGAAGGTAACTAATAGCCACACTTCCTCTTCCTCAACCTTTATATATAAATTCTCCTCTCACATTCATCTCTATTAAGATCCCGAAGAAGAGCTCATTCTCAGTGTATTACACCACTGTTACCAACAAGCTGACTATACTTTATCTAAGAAAGATTTGGAGTTTCTACCTCTTCTTCTAGGACTCTCAAGGCATGACCAGCTAGAATTTTTTTCTCAAAGACGTTTCAGTTATATGATGTTACATAAGAGTAGTCTGAGATATCACACACATGGATGGAACCCAGAAAAACCTTTTATTGGGATGTGAGATAAAGTCATGGATGAGCGTGCCCAACTACCCAAACTTAGATTCAGATCCTTTCTTGGAGGAGTGATGATTAAATAGCCTATGGCATCAGGAGGACTGTCAGTGGGCACAGACTAAAAATTAACAAAGTGAGACATGAAGAAATAAAACTTGCACTTGTTTTGTACAAACACATTGGTAAACAACACAACAAATTACCACTCAGTACAGTATTTGTGCACATCATGAAGTACGAATTTGATAATCTATTTTGCAAGTTTTGTAGTATTTTAGTAGAAAATTCCATACTTCTGTGTTTTGTCTTCTTGTTGTGCTGTTTACACAGCAAGTCCATCTGTTCACAACATTAAATGTTTAGAAGGTATATTTGTAACACAGGACATGTTATTCCCCTGACCGTCTAATCCAAGGTTATTGTAGCACAGTACAGCAAATGGTACAGAAGGGACTTGATCAATTGAGTCGAGAAAGGGGCATAGAAAGGGGAAAGTAACAGGCAAATACAAATGTAGCTATGATGGAAGAAGCAGAAACATAGAAATGAGAAATCTGAAACTTTCTGCAGAGAAGAGAGCTCTAAAGGTAGTTAGAATGAAAGATTTAAGAAATGAAATACAGAAGAAGAGAAAAGGTTTGGGAATTTCTAGAAACTGAGTGAATTCAGGCCTTGCTGAGTAATTTCATTTCTGTGGCCCTGGTGCTTCTTCTGTAGCCTCCCATCACCACAACAGAAAACCTCCAGTTACTTCTAATTTAAATATTTTATGTTTTTACACAAGTTGCCGTACACTCTAAAGCATCTAAAATAGTGGTCAGGATTTTGTTTCTGAATTTGTGCCATAGGGCTAAAGAAAAAGCGTGATGGCCCTGTTAGTCCTGGGTATCTACGGTGTGAGGGGAGCTGGGAGAAAAATGAAGATCATAAAATGGAATTAGTGGTGTTTGCTTTTTGCCCTTCTCTTTTGAAGTATTTCATCTGCCTATACAGTGTTTCCAGGAACTCAGTCAGTGTTTTTGTGCTGTCCTCTCCTCTTATCTCCCAAGTTTGATTTGATGAAAACAAGGCAACTGGCCTTTGAGTTATTGTTCCCACTTGGGATATTTTTTAAATGCTCTGTTTTTATATCTAACATTGTTATATTTCTCCTAACTAATAATTCTTTTTACGAGTAAGCACATAGGCAAAATACTAAACTGTCTTCAGCACCTAAGAGCAAATTACTAGATCAGGTTCAACAAATTCTAATTTATTTTCCCAACATTTGTCAATAAATAGTAAAAGTAAGGCTATCATTTGGTTCTATGGCCGTGTAACAAAGAGCATGATACTACCAGGACACTAAGTAAAATAAGTTTTGTTAGATGGCTCAAGGAATGGTGTGGGAGAGATGGAGAGAGGGGTAAGAAAGGTAGACATCATGAAGAGGGTTATGTGCCAAATATTTTAGACTTCAATCTTCAAAATATATATACAGAGTGCCTATTCTGTCCTGGGCACCATTTGATGGTAACAACAGTTACCATGAAAAAATGATTCCTGCCCTCATGGAATTTAGTGTCTCACAGGCAAGGCACATAATGATCCCCAACAGTCAGGGAATTGAAGGGTTTTGTATGGGTAAGATTCACCATCAGTGTTACTCTAATTTCGTCAGAATCAATACACCAAGTCTTTTTTTTTTTTTGATGGAGAAGTAAAGATGCATGATAAGCTTCTCACAAAATTCTTGGATATTAGAAAGCTGAATCCTAAATAATCTCTCCCTGTTCCTGTGACACACAAACAAGAGGTGGCTGGGTGGCAGTGACCCTGTGGAAAGAGTGTTTGCACACCATACCTCACGCTCCTTCCACGCTAGCTTGGATTAGCATCCCATGGGTAGCCATGAAGTCCTAGGGGTCTTTGCTTATCAACAAATGCAGTAATATCTACAGACTATTTGCCTCTGTAAAGCAGTGATGTCCAGAGGTTTTAAACTTATTTTAATAATACTAGTTTTGTGAAACTTTTGGAACTGCTTTTGAAACCAGTTTAAAAATTCTACATATTTTTTTAATTATTTCAAGATCACACATTATGCCAGTAGTTCTCAAAATGTTGTCCCTAGCCCATAAGCATCAGTGTCACCTGGAAACTAGAAATGAAACTTTTCAGACTTATTAAATCAGAACCTCTGAGGAGACAGTCACCTAAGCTCCCCAGATGCTGCTCATCTGACTGAAGGACTTCCAGAAAGCCACCCCCAGAAGATGAAATGTCCTTATCATTGAGGCTATCCAAGGAAATAGGCTGCAGAATGTAAAGGTAATTATTAAAAGAACTAAAAAAGCAGTAACAAGGCAGTTATTTAGAAGGAAGTAACACTTATTTGAATAAATATGTACTCAGTCTTACAGCATGTTTATGGTGAAATCTGTAGCCTTATAATTCAAGTTTAATACAAATGAATTCATATTTCTATTTTCTGTCTTCTCTCCATCATATATGTAGAAAAGAAGCCATCAAACTGGAACCTGTTCAGCAACAGGAATGTTTTATTTTGCACTTCATCACTGGTCCTAAGAACACTTTTCATCCCGGTTACCTTATCATTCTACCTCCTTACTGTTGCTAACCACAGAACCTAGTAGGCACAGATTGGCTGAGTGGCATTTTTACCTTTCCCGGCACATGGAACCCCCAATGGGAAGCACTGCCTAATTGGCTAGTACTATTAAAATGCTATTTTACTAGTAAAGAATCTCATACACATTTGTAAATCATAAAATAATTGATTTTTTTAAAATGAATGACTGACTTATTTGGGAATCCATTTTTAGGTGCATTATTTCTTCTTTCAGACAGACAAATACAGAATAATGGAAAGAAAGACAGTTGTGGTTTTACTAAATGAGTGCATTCAGAGCAATATTACATAATCAAAAAGAGTTTTGTCTTAACACAAATGGTTAGAATTCTAAATCACTCTAAAGTTCTCTTTCTATTGATTTATATTTAGATTTAAAACAACAACAACAACAACAAAAACCCTCCTCTATAAACTGGGAAAGAGCAAGCATGTAGGCAGATGACACAGACCTCTTAGCCACTGTGTCAGCATTTTTTCATACTCAGATTAACGGACAAAGGGACTGTCTCCTGACATCTGTGTTTATGTATCGCAAACAAGACAAAGACAATCTACTAAACAGCATTAATTGTACATACATTTCTTGTCACTTATTACCAAATAGATTATAGCCACCCTCAAAAAAATGTAAAACATTTTTGTTTAACTGAACAAAAGCCTGGACACACTTAATAAATTTATTTTGAAATGAAGAAGTGATGTATTTTTACAGCATGCCCTTTAGACTTTATTTCAATTATTTTTTTAAATACCCTACTCTCTGGTGTCCAGGTGCCAGGGAAGAAATTTACTGTGAACTCTAACTTACCCTTTGTTAAATTCTAGTAGATGGTAGAGAGAGTGTGTTTGCTCTGGGGGGGGGACTGAGAAGAATATGCAAGACACAGAGATTTAACTCATGAAAGAGAATCAGAACTTTGTCTTCCTCATTCCAATAAAGTGTTTTTGCATCAGGAAATTAGAAGGGTATACCTTCTCTCACATCAAATATGCCTTTATCACTGGCAAAATCCAGGGTGCCTCTTCTACTTTCTCTCACTCTACAAATGGAAAAAAAAATAATAGTAAGTTGCTAAAGAGAATATGATAACAGCTACAAAGCAGTTCAGGAAAAATCGGCTGTTAGTCAGGCCTGTGACAGATTTCTAGTACACCACATTGCTCCTTCCCATCCTAGAAAAATGCAGAAAGCCACAGTTATTCCACAAGGAAATGACAAGTTATAAACTGGAATAACTGGGATTAGTGCCAAGCCTATCCCCATTTAGATATTGATAAAGTGTATTCAATCACGCACCACTTAATGATGGGAATGTGTTCTGAGAAGTGTGTCGTCAGGTGGTGTCATCGTGTGAACATCATAGAAAGCATTTACAGAAACCTGGATGGTACAGCCTACTACATACCTAGGCTATGTGGTATAGCCTATTGCTCCTAGGCTGACAACCTGTACAGCATTTTACTGTTAAAAACAACATGAGATTAAACCAAATGCAAGAGAAAATGATGCAATCAAGTGACATGCTGTTTACCGCAAACTTTTTTATAAATAAAAGAGTGCACTCTAAAATAATGATAAAAAAGTATAGTAAATACATAAACAATATAGTAATTTATAATTTTCAAATATTACATACTGTGCTTAATTGTATGTGCTATATTTTTGTACAACTGGCAGTAAATTAGGTTTGTTTACACCAGCACCAGTACAAAGATGTGAGTAATACATAGCACTACGATGTTATAAAGGCTATGATGTCATTAGACAGGAATTTTTCAGCACCATTATAATCTTTCAGGGACATAGTCATATATGTGGTCCATCATTGACCAAAATGTCATGTGGTGCATGACAGTATTTAAAAGAAATTGTTGGCTACAATAATGAGATTACTTGGGGAATCTGCTTGTATTTAGATGTAGTCTAGCAAGAAAAACAATAGGGTTAATCTTACTCTCAAACTTTAGTAAGGAAGTGCTGATTACCTAGATCCATGTGTTAAGAAAGAGCCTGAGCTTCATCAAGCTAGCACAAATTAAGGAATTTTTTATCAGGGATGTCTGTCATGGATGGGCGAGGGGCAGGGTGGTCCTGTGCTAGGGGCTGTTATTCTTAATAGGAAGAGAGGATTTATCTCACTGGCACTCAGGATGTTGAATGGACATCTCAAGCTCATCCTGCCCATACCTGAACTTCTAATCCTTTCCCCACCCTCACTCTGACTCCTGCAGCCTTCCCTATACCAGTTGAAGACAACTTCATCTTTCCAGCTGCTCAGGCCCAACACCTTGGAGGAATCTGACTCCTCTCTTCCTTCCACCCTTTGCATCCATCTGAGGATATCCAGTGTGCTCAACTTTCAAAATAAATCCAGAGTCCACTGTTATTACTCTGATAGTAGCTACTATCATCTCTTCCAGGAAACCTATAAGCCCCACCCATCCCAACAGACACACAGTCTACTTGCAACATAAACATCAATGTGAATCTTTTAAAAACTTAAGTCAGATTTTGTCATCCTCCTTGTTCTTCTGCCCATGGTAGCCTTTGCATTGGCTGTTCCCTCGTCTGGAGTGTCCATCCCTCTTCTCCAGGTATCTGCAAGGCAAACACCCTCTGCTCCTTCAAGTCCTTGTTCACATTTCACCTTCTCATTGAGGTCTACTCTGGCCTCCCTGCAATTCTCCCCAGTGCCCTAGTCCTCTTTAACCTGATCTAATTTTCAATGGTATTTATATATTAACACACCATGTAATTTACGTATTCATTATGTTTTTTGTTTGTTGCCTCTCTTCTTTCACTAGAATGTATGCTTTGCAATGACAGGGCCTATGGGGTATTGTGTTTACTAATGGATCTCAAGTGCCTGGAATAGTGCCTGGCATATATTAGGCCTTTAATAGATAGTCATTGAATAAATGAATAAATTATGTTCACATGTAAATGTGGAGAACTATATTCAAGTGCTATTATGTATATTAGAACTCTGAAAATAGAATGTTGAATACACACAAACAGACAGGCATCCAGATTTTCATGATAATTAGTTTTTCGTTGCTTCCCCCTATCCAGCTTATACAACTGCGCATGAAGAGATGAAACTTCAGTAGGCTCATATGGAATGATCTACATAAGTACTTCAAATAAAAATTTAAAAACTGAAGAAAGGGGTTGAATTAAACCCTTGAATTTTTATAGCTACCTAAAATTAATTATTCTCCTCTTAGGAGTTTATTAAATGATGAGTCAGTTTCCTATTTATCTGTAATGTTTCCCAAATTTTATTGTGGCATATATTTTTAATCCATAGTTATCATAACATAGTTATTAAATGAAATGAGGGCATTTAGCATAATTATTTGAAGTATATGAAAACTATATTTTTAGCCACTTGGTTCCAGACTGCATTTTTTATTCAACTTTATGTTGATGATCAAATTCCCCTTTGCTGTGAGTTAAAGCTCTTGATCTATCCATTCTAGCTCTACAGAATTTGCCAGCAGACTCTAGGAAAGAGCTACTAAAAAAGAAAGAATCTCATTTAAAAGAGCTGAATTGTGTTGTGTTAGATGATTAGTGTTTTTTAGTGCCCATTCTGAATACTGGCCTTTCCAAAACCATATTATTTTCGTGGAATGTGCCAAACAGAGATGCAATTAGGCATAATTAGCAGAGGACTGTCCGAAGACCTTTGTGACACACTGGAAAAGTTGTGGCAAGGTTAAACTCCAAGTCCAGGTATCACTCTAAATCAAGGAACACGTTTCAAAGGTGAAGACTTTCTCCATGGAAAAAAGGCAGGTGCAGGCTCCTTTGCCTTCAGCAAACACCCCCTAGTGGCCATAGCTTGAATATCCATATGGACCGTGGTTTGGAGGAATATGAACTTGCTCAAGGTTCAATAGCAATACTTGCACCTAATTACATGGTTCCTCCATGCAGGATAACCTTAGTGAAAGGAAAACTTTACTAAATCAGTACATTTTAATCACAACATGTGTGCCCATCCCGCAGCTCATTAGAATAGCTTTTGTAAGTATAGGGTCTAGATTCGGACTCCTCCCATAGCCATATAAAGTGAGGCTACCAATCATACCTATTCATAGAATGCTGTGAGGATTAAATGTGAAGCACCTAGCACAGTGTTGAATATGTCAATGCTTAACAAATGTTCACGATTACTATTATCTCGTTCTTACTTCCAGTTTGTAAGAAAAGCCCTTTCTCAGAAGACCCTCTGGACTAGAGCATCCTCATTAAAAGAACAAAGTTTCACACCGACTAAAATTCATGACAGACTGGCTTTGGATCTAGAAACAAAAAACGTGCATTTGCTTTTGGGGTAAAATCCATTAAAGTTTTCTGTAAATGAAATTGTATCTGGATCAAGTAAAGCTGCTAGAAACCACAAGGTTAGACCAAGTCTGTGACATCAGCTGATGTTATTAAAAAGTTATGTATGCATCATATCATAAGGAGGTATGTTGCTCCTTTATCTCATTTAAATATATTAGGCACTGAAGAAGTCATGACTAAATATCCAGGCCCATTTAGCAATCTTATTTGTTTTAGTTTAAGAATATACTAATTACATATACTGATTTCAATACAAGTCAAGTCTGCTGCATTGTTTGATGAACTAGTAAAAATACACCTGGACTCTAGACTTGATAAGAAAATAAAAGATACAAAGCAGCGTTGGAATGAGTACCTAGAAGGAGGTACCAGAAGATTAATGTTTTTCAACTCCTGACATATTAAATTGTTCAACTCTCTGTTGCCTTTTTTAAAAAAATAATTCCTTAAAGCTTTTCTCATGCTTAATAGCTGACAGTAATATATGTGATAGAATGAAATAATCTACATGTTCACTTCTCATGTTATAGCCAATGATCCTGCTATTTTCAATTCACCAAATGTTTATTAAGAAATACTGTACACTAAGCTCTGTGCAGAAGAGATCATGGGATCACAGGGATGATGAGGAGATGAGAAAAATGTGCAAAGGAATCATTACAATTGCAAGTGGCATTCGCAATCAAAGAAATATTTGCAGGGTGCATAGGCCGTAAAATGATCGTCTTCGTGTGAGAAGGACAAGGGACATTTCAGCAGAAGGAAGATGGTTCATGGGAAGAATAAGACAATTTTAGCAAGATAAGGGGTTTCCAAAAAAGAAGGCTAGCATATGCAAATTAACAGTGGCAGGGAACAGGTACATTCAAAGGTCCTGAATGTTCCTTTTGCCTGAGACAAAGCTCGGTGTTTTTGCCATTATCATACCTTTGGATTTTGACCTAACTGAAATCATTCTTTTGATTCCTTGTTCTGGCATTTTCCCAGCACATCATTTCATTAAGTCCTGTTTCTTTATACCCAAAGAGTCTGTGGAAAACATAGCATAATGTTTACCCCACAACAAAGAACAAACAAATGTCAGTATTGCACAATTTTCCCTCAAGACATTTTCTGAAGATTTAAATTTGAACTGTCATTTGTTCTGTTTCTCTCTGATAAACATTACAAGGTTTTGATATTTTTTAAATTTTAAGACACCTTTATTGATGTAAAATTGGTATACCACAAGCTGCACATATTTAAAGTGTACAGTTTGATAAGTCTTTTTAAAATATTTTTATTCAAAACACAGCATACAATATTATATTAGTTTCAGGTGTACACCATAGTTATTCAACATTTATATACCTAAAGAAGTGATCACTATGATAAGTCCAGCAGCCATCTGACTCTGTACTATTCTATCACAATATTATTAACTATGCTGTATATTATATCCCCATGACTTATGTGTTTTATACTTGGAAATTTGGACCTCTTATTCCCCTCCACTTTTCCACCTTTTTAAATGTATCAATTATAGTTGAAATTTAATATTATTTTATATTAATTTCAAGTGTATAGCATAGTGGTTAGACATTTATATAATTCAAGAAGTGATCCCCCTGACTAGTCTAGAACCCATGTAACACTATACGTAGTTATTACCATGTCATTGACTATATTCCCTGTACTTTACTTTACATCACCATGACTATTTTGTAACTACCAATTTGTACTTTTTAATCCCTTCACCTTTTTCACCCTGCCTCCCAACCCCCTTTCATCTATCATCCCAACAAATCTAGTGTCCACCTGACACTATACATAGTTATTACAGTATTATTGACTATATTCCTTATGTTATACCGTATGTCCCTATAACTACTTTGTAACAACCAATTTGTAATTCTTAATCCCTTCCCCTTTTTCACCCAACTCCCAAACCCCCTCCCATCTGGCAATCATCAAAATGTTCTCCATATCTATGAGCTTGTTTCTGTTTTGTTTGTTAATTTTGTTCTTAGATTTCACATATAAGCAAAATCACATTGCATCTTTCTTTCTCTGTCTGATGATATACTCTGCTCAGCACAATACCCTCCAGGTCCATCCATGCTGCCACAGATGGTAAGAACCTCTTCCCTTCTGTGGCCGAGCAATATTCCATTGTATATATGTACCACCTCCTCTTTATCCATTCATCCATCGATGGACACTCAGGCTGCCTCCACATCTTGGCCATTGTAAACAATGCTGCAATGAACATGTGGATACACATGTCCCCTCAACGTAGCATTTTGGGTTTCTTCTGATAAATACCTGGAAGTGGGATCACTGGGTCCTTCTTTGTCTCTTGTTATAGCCGTTGCTTTAAAGTATGTTTTTCTGGTATAAGCATTGCTACCGCAGCTTGTTATTTAATTTTTTTAAATTTCCATTTTCATGAAATATCTTTTTCCATCCCTGCAATGTGGATAGGGCTGGGTGCTCTCGGAGAAAGTGTCTCCAGCGATGCATGATTTAAGTGGGGCGGTGTCCCAGTGAGTCAGCAGGGCAGAGTAGAAGTGCTCACCAGGCCAATCAGATTCAATTATGGCTGGAGGGGGTGGGCTTAACACAGAAAAGATGGCATCCACCTGCTGGCTGCATGGAAGGTGGACTCCTCACTGGAAAAATGCCAATTCTCCTCCAGTTCTCTTCCTGAATCCACATACCTCAGTCTGCCCTGCCCTATGTCTCCAAGGCCCCCTGGTAACCATGTCTCCACTGGAGCCCAAGGTGAGTGCCTTTGAGCCAGTGAGTCTGTGTTCAGGCTGTTTAAGAAGACATCTGGGTTTCCGACAGCCTCTGGCCCACTTGAATGCTTAGAATCCCTACTGTTTTTCACAGCCAGATATTGTGGAGCCTCCTCTTCTCCACACCAGCACTCTGGGCTGGAGAGCCTGGTGTGGGGGGCTGGAGTCCCTGGCTCTTCCAAGGGGGAACTAAGGCAGCTGAGATATCCCTCCTGTTTTTCAACCATCACAGGCAGATGTGGGGCCCATTCTGCGTCTCCGTACCTCCTAACAGTCTGAATGTGGCTTCTCTCCATGAAGTTTTAATTTTTAAATAAGCTGCTTTTCTCTATCTCCCATTTTATGTCTACATTGATTTCTACATTGACTTTTTCCCACTGAATACTGAATGAGCTAAGTAGCTGAGGGCAAAGGAGTAGGGTATTCTGGATAGGGAGAGCAGTTTTCTATGAGGTTCTTTTCTCTTTGTATCTTCAGGGCAACTTCAATAGGACCTGAACTCCACATTTATAGAAAGAGGAGGAAGAATGGTGGAAGGTGGAGAGGGAGGAAGAAAAGAGAGTAGGACAGGCTTATGTAAGGAAGTTTGGGCCCCACAAAGAGCTGTTTTACAAGGAAAACTAAAATATGGGAACCAAAGCATTAGTACTTCAGATACCGTAAATAATAAGAGGAAATGGGGATCTGTCCCCATTAGTCCTCAGAACATGGTTTGGCCCTGGTAGTACTGAGTACTGGAATAAATATACTTTTGTGTCCCCCCACCCCCCAAGTTTCCTAACTTTGGAAGCATAAGGAATTAATACCCTGAGTAAAAAGATCAACAGCTTCAAAGATGTCAGAAGCTGCAGGCACAGGAATGATAAACATTCTTAAAATGCCTCATGGGAAACAGATAAAAAAATTGTTTGGAAGCAACCAAGTTATCCTTCAATAGGCAAATAGCTAAATAAACTGGTACATCCAGGTAATGTAATATTATTCAGTGCTAAAAACAAATGAGCTATCAAGTCATGAAAAGACATGGAGGAACCTTAAGTGCTTATTGCTAATGGAAAGAAAAGAATCTGAAAAGGCTTCATACTGTATGCTTCCAACTATATGACATTCTGGAAAAGGCAAAATTATGGAGACAGTAAAGAGATCACTGGTCGTAGGGGGTAGGGAAGAGATGAATAGGCAGAGCACAGAGACTACAGGACAGTGAAAATGCTCTGTATGATAATTTAATGATGGATGGGTGTTATGTACATTTGTTCAAACCTATAGAATGCACAACATCAAGAGTGAACACTAAGGTAAACTTTGGACTTTGGGTAGTTATGTAGGTTTAATGTAGGTTCATCCTCGATAACAAATGTGCCACTCTGGAAGTGATGTTGGTCATGGGGGAGGTTATGCATGTGGGGGGGGGGAGGGGTCAGGTGGCATATGGGATATCTCTGTATCTCCCTCTCAATTATGTGGTAAACCTAAAACTGCTCTAAAAATATAATTTAAAAAAATAGATTGGAGATGGAAAAATATAGGAGAAAGGTTTACAAGAACTTGTGAGATGCCCTCTGAGATTTCTAAAACTAACTGGGGAAAAATCCAGAATGATTTGGCTTTATTACATGTGTAGAGGAAAAATTGATGAAATTCAAACTATTATCAATATAATAGCATTTGTACTCATGAGCAGACAAGACTTAAAGAAATTCAGGCCACATATTTTTATAGCAACAAGAAAGATGGAAATAATTAAAATATATTTCATGACTATTATATCAGAGAACCTCAAGAATTTTAGATACATTTGATCCTGAAAAGAATACTCTGAGATGGGTATTATTCTGCCTATGATTCTAGTGAGAAAAATGAGGCACATACATGTTAAAAACTTTGTTCCTGGTCATACAGATAGGAGATAGCAGAGCAAAACTGGAACCTACTTTATCTAACCTCAATGCCTCTGCTTTTTAACATAAGATATGGGGCTCAGCTGTTACTTAATTTACACTTTAAAGTGGAATAGAAAGAAATGAGACCATTAGTTCCCCAAATAGTAGCAAAGAGTACATTCTCAATTCTTTTCAAGGCCCCCAAATTAAGTTTGCCAGATTGATCAAATAAAAATACAGATGCCCAGTTAAATATGAATTTCAGATAAGGAACAAATATTTTTAATATAAATATGTACCAAATATTTTATACTAAATATTTGTTTACCTGAAATGCAAACTTAGCTGGGTGTCCTTTATCTGGACAACCATACTCTACACTAAATTTTCATACGCCCAGTATTAATTTGTATTAAACATATTAAAAATAAAGGAAATTCAGAGTCAGTATTTTAGTGTATATGACTAGTTTCTCAAAGATTAGGTAATAGCTATGTGCTCTAAGCTCTTTTCACTGAAGCAGCCAGAAAACATGTTCAGAATTTTCTCTGAATTGTTGAGTTGATCTACAAAACAGAATGCATAGTGGAAAAAAGCCTTCAGAGAAGCTTTAGTTATCCCATGTACCTCATTCTAAGCTATTTTGGGGATTCTCCAGCATGTGATTCACTCTGAAAACAAAAACAAGAGAAATAATTGGTGCTTACTGAGGCTAGTGTTTGTCAGCTCATACCTAGCTGCCATCATCATTTTATCCCATACTGAAACCCAGCTCCTTTTTAACATTCAGGATGAAAGATGAAATCATGCAGCTAACAGATACTATAGTAACCGGGAAACTTTATGCTTTGGGAATGTAAACGTACTAAGTCTGACATGTAATTAAGAAACTGGGGTTCAGACTGACTTCCTAAAATGTAAGAATGCCTGATGTACTCAAAATCCCAATTTAGATCTGATGTAGTCAGCCTCTTTATCTTTATTTTCTTGGAGTTTGGGAGGCCTGAGTACACTTAAGAACAAGAGTTGAATCATTCCAGAACCACAATAACATCTGCCATGAGCGTGAATTCCCTGGGTGGGTGATTGTATAAGTCAGCTACATTCCCGACTTGGTCCTTCCCTTGAATTTGCTTTGTGATCGTGTGTAAGTTCAGTACCCTCTCTATAAATAGTAAAGCAGAGGTGTTAAGAGCCCGGGTTTTGAGGCCAGACAATTTAGTATCAAATCCTGACTGTGCCATGGCATGTATGTGTGACCAAAGAAAATCATTCTGGTTCTACCTTGCTAGGATTATTGGGAGGATTACAAGACCATGTAGAAGAGTACTAGGCACAGAGTAACTCTCAATACATGCTATTTATTTTATTTTATTAGCAAAAGTAGTCCTATTACATACAATGTTATACAAAGATAAATGCCCATAATTAGCCTAGTGACTAGTAGCAGCGTATGAAACAACCCTGAATCTCATTTTCTTAATGGTAAGATGAGGGAGTTTGAGAAACAATCCTTAAATAGTGTTATGTAAAAGAATCTGTGCTCCTTAATTACAATTGCTATCGATCATTGGAAGACATCTTTGGAAGATGTTTTAGATGGTAAAAAACAAAAATGAAAATTCAGCAGTCATCTCAGGGAACTGAGGTAAAGGCACTAAAGTTAAATTCTCCCCTTCACTGAGTATACATCTGTCCAGGTCCTCTACTGTGTAATTATTCTCAAGTATATCATCATCTTTGAGAGCCCAAATATATGTATTATAGAAGAGATTATCTAGTAAAATCTTTGAACTTGTAAGAAGAGAAATGAAGGCTCCAAGAGACATAGTGCTTTGTGTACATTCAGTCAGCAATTTGGTGGCTGTGGAAGCCACCACTCAAGTGGCCCCCAGGGATCCCCACTTCCTGGTATTCATGCCCTTACATAAGGCCCTCCTGTTGTGAGAGCTCAACTTGGTGGTTTGCTTCTAATGCCTCTCTGTGTCTCTTTGTCTCTCTCTCTCTCTCTCTCTCTCTCTCTCTCTCTCTCCCTCTCTCCCTTTCTCTCTTTCTTTCTTCCCCACCCCCCCTTCCTCCCACACCTCCTCATTCATTCTGTTAAGAGCCAGCTTCCAAGTCACACATAGCCAAACGGAGAAGCTCAGTTGGCAAGGAAGTGAAACCTTCCACCAACAGCCATGTGAGTGAGTCTGGAGGTTGAACTTAAATCCAGTCAGGTCTTCAGATGAATGTGGCTCAAACATCAGCTTGACCAACCTCATGAGAGACTCTGAGTCAGACCCATCCAGCTAAGCTGCTTCTAGAGTCCTTCCCCCAGAAACTATGTGAAATAATTTATTTTTGTTGTTTTACTCTGCTAATATTTGGGTAAATTTGTTATGTATCTATAGATAAATAATACAGAGACAGAGCAGTTAACCAGAACATAATGTTCTTGCTGAGGAGATGGCAGTTTCTCTGAGTAAAGCATGGAATAACCATTGCTTGTTCCTAAGTTTTCACAGCAGGCCTGAGTAATAGTGTAAAGTTGAAATTATTAGTTTAAAGAACTTAATTATTAGTTCAAGTTATTAGTTTAATTATTACTTCAAAGTTGAAATTATTATTTCAGATGGGCTCATTATTCACCTATAAGGATTGAAATCACTCATAGCACTTCTTATTTACCAACCATCCTTGGCCAGTTAGCATTTCTGGCTATTTACTCAGGCTCAGCCTAATCAGGGCTGACCTGAAATCCACCTCTTTTGTTTAGGATGGATAAACATGTCTTACGAATCCTGCAGGTGATGACAACTATTACAAACACAGTATACACGAATGTATTGGATTCTTTATATTATCACAACAAAACCCAGATCTGAAGGTATAAAATAGATTATAATTTTTCAGACACAAAACTATTTACATAGCAGTCTTGTCAGATAGATCAGTATTTTAATCTTGGCTTTACACTGTGAGGAAATATACTAAACAGTCGCTCCCAGGTCATTAATCATACATAAGGCTTAGGCAAGTATAAAAACGCAGGTAAAGATTAATTTATGCTGACCCCGAGTGGCATTATGTCAAACTGGTGAACAGGTGGAGAAAGCCTCCCAAAAGTCCATTTTCATGAGGTCTGAGAGACTACAAGCCATATTCAAAGCTAGCCATGACTTTCTAGATGGAGCAATGGGACTGAACACAAATGCACTTGGAAAAAGAACGAGCTAACTCCTAGTAGAGAAAGTTTCCTAGAGAAAGAAGGAACGAAGCCAAAAGAGTCAGATGCAGTACCAGTGCCATGTTCTCAAGGGAAGAAGGCAATTGTGACTAAAACACGGAGTCTTCATTCACATTGTCTTCCTGGTTTCCCCACCTGGGATTCCCTCTTGAATCCCATGGATAACAGAGGAAACCGAAATAAAATGTGAAGCAACTGTCTTCCTAAAAACTCTGTCAAATATTAGCAGCACTGCCTTGGGATTCATTTAACAGAGTAGAGTATTACGAACAGAGGGTTTTTTCTTTTTCTTTTGTACCAAATAACCTGCATTCAGTGACACTAGAAAGAGTCAGTTTTTTTGCAGGTGCATCCGGCAGGGGTCCAGTGATACCTAGTGCAGAACGCAGTATATGCTACCACCACCAATGTGCCTGCTGAGGATACACTTTGGAGTACTGTGGTGCCTGGAGTGCAGAGTAACCCCAGCAGAAGGAGATTGCTCTATGATCAAATGTAAAGCAACCTCTGGAGACCCCCTGGAATAGTTTTGAGGTGAAGCTTTTGCAAAGTGGAGAGAGGGGCCACTGAATTCTGAATTACACTTCCATGACTATAGAAGTGTTCATGGGCTGATAAGGCCTGGGAAGAATCAGGTTTCATGTAAACATGTACATTTAAAACAAAACTGTGGGAGGAAAGAAGAAAGAAAGGAACTTTCTTGGAAAGGGTGGAGGGATATAGCTTAAGGGTGCAATAATTGCAACTATGAACACAGAGTTTAGTAACATCACATTATAATTGAATGTGCCTTAGTATACAGAGATGCTGCATTGTTTTAGTTTTCTATTGGTGCTGTAAAAAATCACCATAAATTGAATGGCTTAAAACAACACAAATGTATTACATTACAGCTCTGAAAGTCAAGTGTCTAAAATCAGTTTCTCTGGGGTAAAAATCAAGGTGCAGGCATGTCTGTATCCTTGTTGAAGCTCTAGGGGCAAATATCTTCATTGCTGTCTTCAGCTTCTAGAGCTTGCCTACATTCCTCGGCTTGTGGTCCCTTCCTCCATCTTCAAAGCCAACAAAGTAACATCTTCTCTCCTCTGTGACCTCGGCTTTCATGTTTACATCTTCTCTCTCTAATTCTGACCCTCCTGCCTCCTTCCTATAAGGACCGTTATGATTATATTGGCCATCCTGGATCATTCAGGATAATCTTCCCATCTCAAGATTCTTAGCTTAATCACATCTGCCATGTTCCTTTTACCATGTAAATAACCTATTCGCAGGTTCTGGGAGTAGAACTTGAACATCTTTGGGGGTCTATTATTCAGCCTACCACATTCCGCCATGAATTTATACCTCATAACAAATTCTATCCTCTTCCATTTTTTCCCTTTTTGCAGGGTAAAATTTTTTGTTCATTTATTCTATTTTCTTTTGCTTTAACTACTTGGACTCTTTATAGCGATTTAACAAAGTTCAGAGTTGTCCTATTTGGATTTATCTCACACAGGAAGTGGTATGTTAAACTGGCTCCTTGTGAGAGTATTCAATAGCATACATTTAATAACAACTTTTGGTCACCTGTTGTATGGCGAAGTACTCAGTATAGAGATACACAATGTAAATGCTAGGAGTTCTCCATTTCCTGGAGCCATAGTAGGCTCATTGTACCGAGGAGAACATTAGAGAGTGAGATGAAAATAATGATCATAAATGTAGTAACAATAATAGCATGTACTTATATGGCACTTTCTATGAGCCAGGCGCAATCCTAAGTATATTACATGTGCTAGCATATTTAATAGGAAAGTCAATAATTCTGAGATTATGAGTTTAGCTCTCTGATCTCTGATGCTACCTATCTGGACATCTTGCAGACTTTATCACACAGACTATCTTATGCATAAGATCTTAAACTCATGACTTGATATTCTGAAATTTTCTAGATGATTGAAAGTAAGCATACAGTTTTAGTAATAGGCATGATTCCTAAACATCTTAGTTTTTTTAGAATACATTCATTCCCCTTTCTATGTACAAGCAGTCCTAGCAAGTCCAAGAAAAGAGAACAAATTTGAGAACCACTACTTCTTCAGAAGGAAAATAATTATTGGCTTTTCCCAATGTGTATGTGTGTGGGGGAGGGTGGCGGGGATGGGGAGAGGGAGTCTAAAAAAAGCCTTCCCTTTATTTCCCCTAAAAATTCTTAAAAGTGTCTACCTTAAGTGTTGGTTTTAATGATCCCACACCTGTGCAAGAAGAATCTTGAGATTTAGCCTATATATATATATATATATATATATATATATATATATATATATATATGAAAGAGTAACTAACTATTGTGGTTTTGGATGAATAACCTCCCTGGCTATGACTATCTTCATTGGAAAGATCAGTGTTTGTACAAAATGGTCTCCTCTAGCTCTAAGTCAGCCATTAGCCTATTTCTTGCTACTGGATGTATAAAGTTTTGGTGATAGTTTCAAGTTAGAGCCCCCTTTTAAATGCTTCTTTATTTTATTTTTAGCTCAGTGACTTTCTAAGGGTACATGTGTCTTCACTGGTATAGAATAAACGATATTATGTCAGGATTATGAAATGCCATGAGTATCGTCTATAATATGAACTCATGAATACACAACTATGTGACTCCTACTGATGAGTCAACATTTCAGACTTCTCATGATTGCTCCCTTTTCCAGTGTTGTTTCCATGCATCACTGCTTTCTGACTATAACATCATCATTAATTATAATTATACCTAATCTGCCAACCAGTGATTATTTTCCCTTCTTCATTCTTGACTTTTAATATTCTAATATTCTTTCTTTTTAAATTGAACTTCCCATCTGTAGTATGTTTAAAACTTATAATAGTCTTCATATTGAAAAAAGAAAATCTACACAGGCCCTGCTTTCAAGGGTACATATAGATGTATAAGACTAAAGAACATAAAAATTGCCATGTTTCCACTGCTCAAATCTCATTCTAGCACTTCAACTTCTGCTCAAACCAACCACTGCTTGAAGCGTTTCCCTCTCTCTTACCCCAGTCAAGCCTCGTAACCGGAATCCCCTTTTTAGTTATCTGGCCATGCTTCATGAGCTTTTTTCAAAGGATCTCATTCTAATCTGTAAGGTAACCAAATAACTGTGTCATTATTGTGGATGAGAATCTGGCCAATTATACGTTTTCACAGGCCTACTATGAAGTTTCAAGTAATTGCTCAATTCTTGCATAACGTGAGCTATTAACATAGTTTATCATGTAGCGTACCAGTATTGAATTTCCATCTGAGAGGTTATTTAATAATGGCATTGAAATAAAAAATGAAATCTGTAGACCCTAAACAATATCACTGCTTTTACATGCTCTGAAGTCTGTAATAGGCTATTAGATAAGAGATAGTAACATATTCTGGAAGAGCAGGCCCATTGACAATGAAGAAGGGGCATGATTTTATTCTTGCTTCACAAAGAATGATATCTGTATCTTTCTTAAAATAATTTTGTCTTCAAAAGCTTCCACACTTATGTTCTTTTGCAGCTGGTATATAAATCTTGTTCTATACAAGAAAGCCAGGAGGTATTTTAGAATAAATAGAAAGATATCTAGGGACATCAATGTTTTGAAATGTTAAATGCACCAAGAATTGTAAGTTAATATTATTAACATCTACATATCTAATGAAGAACAAAGAAGAAAAATATTTCTTTAATAAAATGTGTAAGATTTATTATATATAATTTAAAATCTTTATTTTCCACTAATAAATATTCATGATACAAATGTTTCAAATTCTTAACCTTACATATATGTATATTTCTTAATTACACAAATATTTTATACTGGGAAAATTTCTATGTAATTATTGTCAAATTTTACTATGCTTTAAGTGCTCAATGACAAATATGTTAATAGTCCTCAAAGCAGTTGATTGTCTCTGATTTCTCTATGATCAGTCAAGCACTCTCTGCCAAGGGCAGTAGAGATAAAATTTTCAACACCTCCAAGAGCCAGAGACATCAGAGCGCAAGCCAAGCACTCTCCAGTTCTGTGGCTGCTTTTATCCCACAGAAACTCTGTATAATGGGGGATTTGAAAAAGACACTTGATTTTTTTTTTTTTCCTGAGCCATCCTGCCGTCTGTTGGCAGCTCAGCGGCTGCTCAGCTCGGGCGGGGACTCAAACTGCTGTTGCTCAGAGCTCAAACTGTTGAGCGAGAAAAGGGTAACTATTGCATTGTTCTGTACACCTGAAACTAACAATAAAAAAAAAAGAAAAAAAAAAGAAAAAGACACTTGACTTTTGTTTCAAAATCATATTGTAATCCTAATTTACTATACTGATACTCCAGTGACTTGTGAGGATTTTAAAGTGTCGTGAGCTTCCTGTTAATACTGATCATAAAATTCCTATCTGACAAAGAAAAAATCATTGAACAAATTTGAAAAATAAATAAGAATTTGAAGTATTGCGCAAAAAAAACCAAAAACAAAACTAAGGAAACTTGCCATGCCCTCTATAGGTACAGAAACAATTCTGAGTGTGATACTCCCCTTTGATTTCAGAAATCATTTGGAATCCTAAATATTGAATTTCACTACAGCTTAATGATGTCTTTAGCTTATGCTGTTATAGTGCAAACTGCCTTTGATAAGTTTGAAGCAGCTCAACAAGTATTGGCAGTCATTATTTTTAACTGAAACTGAAGAAGAAATATATACATAAAAGAAAAAAATACTATCGTGCTCATTTGAAGATAGATCATTGGGGTTGTCAGAACACAGTTCACTAGTTGGAAACTAAACCACATTAAAAATAAAGGCATTTTTAAGCAGCTGTTTTAAAACAAAAGATATCTTTTGTTAAGGCACCACACAGACTACAAAATAAGAAAACTGATTGATGGAGAAGAGATGATCTGTCTGAATTTTAAAAGGAAAATTAAGCACAGGATCACAGTTTGCCTATTTTTCACAGCAAAAATGTTATTTTAGCAAAGTAATGGAGACAATGACCTTGTTTCAATGCAGAACCCGGAGCGAGTTACTTTGTAAATTCAGTCAGCCCCATTAACAGCAACAACTACAAAAAGTTTGAAAATATATTTAGCAAGCTCCTTGAAGTTGGCTTATGTGTCTTGTACATTAGTGGTGTATATGGTTTGGAAGTATTACATATATTATGATACAAGGACAGAGCAAAAGCAGTTTTAAAAGAAACCTAGAAATTAAGATCTATTTGTTCTCTCACAGTTTTAACTTATACTTATATGGATTTTAGGATATCCTAAAATGTTCCCAGAATGTTGGATTTCTTTCAAGGCATTGTTTATATGGAAGGTAAAAAAATATTAATCTTCTTTTCCTTTTTATTTCTTTTTTTTTTGTATCCACTTAGAAGGTATTGTTATCACAACCACCAATCTCACTGTAAAAGGTCATTTCAGGTATAATCAATTTTGGAAAAAAAAGCAATATATATATATGCATATATGTGTGTGTATATATGTGTGTGTTTATATATATATACACACACATATATATACACACACATATACATATATACACACATATAAAGCAATATACCTATAATATATACATATATAAAGCAACATACATATAGATTATATATATATATATATATATATATATATATATATATATATGATTCATCACATGATGTGCCCCATGTGTTCATAATAGAATATTTCATTATTATTCAGAGAAGATTTTTTTAAAATTTTATATTGACACAATTGTGAGAAATTACAATTGGCAGACCTAATTCTGGACGCTAATCCCAGTACCCCTATCAATTTGTTTTATTATGTTGAAGAAAGTCATTTGCTTCTCTAGGTTTCAAGTCCTTCATTTGTAAAAATAAATTTAGCAGGGTACTTTGTCTAACAAGAAACCACATTTAAAATTTTGTATTTGTTTGTGGAACTAGTGGCCAGTAACTCCTGTGGACATCTATGTGTTTAATTCAGTATTCACCCATGATGATGGCTTACAATTGACTGACACATACCTGCTAACACTGAAGGAAACTCATCTACTCTGACTAAGTTTTCCAACCATTCGCCATTATAAACATTTTCCCTCAATGTAATTCTTATAGAAAAGCTATCACTACATGGAGTAGTTTACCACATTGTATTAAAGCCCTTATTTACAATTAGTCCTATTCCTTGAACCTGAGCTTGACACAAAAGTACAATTAAATAAGAAAAATAAACAGTGTTCACTCATTTTCATGTTTCAGTATTTGCATTGCTGTAGCAACCAAGGAAAGAGGTGATTTTTAGTGTCACATCAATTAATTCCAATCTCTGCTTACAGAAAGGATGATATCTCCTTAGCTGCAGTTGTAGAATTTGCTTATAAGGAAAGGAATGGGGAAGACATGTGTTTGTCCCATCAGCCAATGAGAAAAAGTTATGAAGATATTTGCAGTATGATTATGTTTTTAAAAGAGGGAACTTAGCTTTAAAGTAGGCCATGTTCTGTAAATAATCGTATCCAAAATCCATCTCCATTCTTTCAGAAGCGCAACTCTAGTTTTTGTCCTCAATAGGCATACCTTTGGTAGACTGATGAAGAGAAAATTATAAATCTTTCTGGGATGGTTTTATAAAGACTTTGTTCTATAGATATTTATCCTAATTTGACTTTATTGGTCCTCCTTAATCTGAATTTTTCTCCTCATATCCAACACTTCTTTATTGAGCATGAGAAACTTGTGAAGGAGAAATTTTGAAGGGTTGATTTTTAAATCTGCTATCATAAATTCCTGTGTCAGAGGTAGATTAGTTTATCAATTCCAAAGCATACCTATATCATCATTAAGAAGAGTTGCCTACAATACTTTGGTGTATCTGAAGCTTAGCAAGTATGTTAATAAGCTATAATTGAATATGTTTAAGTACATCTTTTGGAACAGCTGTGCTCAGAAAGTTGGATGGTTTTTATGATGATTTCTCTGGACCACAAAATTCCCAGCTTATGTAGATTCAAATTTTCTAAAGAAGTTATTAAAGTGGTTGACCAGAAGTAAAGCAATTTAAAATATACTGGATAACAATAATCCCACATTGATCTCTAGTTAATGTGGTCTCTTTACATTCAAAGTAAATGAATATATATATATATTTAAATTATGTACATTAAAATATGTATGAACACCCTGACAATGGTTTGAATGTCAAACACCCTTTTACACAGCTAAGGATTCTCTTTATATTGCTAGGAAATATAGAAGTGTAAACTTTCTCAAAAGTACATTCCATGTGTAAAGTTTCTTTAAAATATTAATATTCCTAAAAGTATTCACAGAGAATTTTGATTTTTAAAATGTTTAGACCAAGGAAATAATCATCGATTAGGCCAACCATTTGTGTTCACATTTATATCTTCAATGAGGATGCTTTATAACACTTAGTTTTGTAAATCCATTTATCATCACATCAATTTCACTTATATGTCTTTTAGGTTTCTCAAATTCACTATGTTTAAAACTTGACTTGATATTCCCCTTACAAATTTCTTCTTTAACATTTTCATCTTACTATTAGGTCTTCAGAAAAGTCATGACGCTTGTTTGCAACAGATGGCACTAGTTCATTTTTGGAAGTATTAGAGTCATCCACATCTATGTTATTGCTATGTCATTTGACATGTGACAGTTCTAGCTTCATTCTGGAAAAAAAAAAAGAGTAATTTGGTTGAAGACCAAACTGCGTTTTTGCCATATTTTACTGTTTTACTTCCATAAAGGGAAGCCAAGCTTGTGAAAAGTTGCATAAAGTTTATGGTGACAATGCTCTACAAGAACGTCAGTGCCAACGATGGTTCACAAAATTTTGTGCTGGTGATTTTGATCTCAACAAGGCTCTTCGGTCAGGGAGGCCCACTGAGGTTGATGATGACAAAATAAAGGCATCGATCGAGTCAAACCCACATTACACGACACAAGAGATTGCAGAAACTTTGAACATTCATCATTTGAGCATTCACAACCACCTGAAGAAACTGGGATATATAAGCAAGCTCAATATTTGGGTTCTGCATAAATTCAAAGAAGTTCATTTGATGGCGCTTATAAACATTTGCGATATGCTCATTAAACATAAGGAAAGGAATCCTTTTTTTTTTTTAAACAATCCTTTTTTGAAGCAACTGATAACTTGTGATGGGAAGAGGACTGTTCACAACAATGTGGTGTGCCAACAGTCTTGGTCCCATTGTGATGATTTACCTCAAATGACACCAAAAGCAGACATTCATCAGAGGAAGGTCATGCTCTCAGTGTGATGGGATTTTAAAGGTGTCATGTTTTTCGAGCTCCTACCAAGGAACCAACCAATAAATTAGAATGTGTACTCTCAGCAATTGGACAGTTTGAACGAATCCATCATCCAGAAACATCCAGAGATTGTTAATTGTAAAAGAGTTGTGTTCCATTGTGACAACACGAGACCACACACAAGTTTGATCGCCCGTCAAAAATTATTGGAGCTTGGATGGGATGTGTTGCCACACCCACCATACTCGCCTGACTTTGCACCATCAGACTTCCACTTGTTTTGCTGTCTTCAAGACTCCTTGCGTGGTATAACATTCAATTCAGATGAGGCTGTAAATCAGCACCTTGTTCAGTTTTTCACAAATCAAGACAGGTCCTTCTATGAACAAGGAATTACAAAGCTCACTGAAAGATGGCAAAACGTTATTGAACAAAATGGGCAATGTATCATTGATTGATCTTTGTTCTTTATATAAATAAACGACCTTTAAAAAACAGACAAAATACGTCATGACTTTTCCAAAGACCCAATATTTGGCACTTCATGTTTTCGCTTTCTCAAGCTAGTAAACTGAAAATATTCCTTTCACATCTTTCATCTTCATTCCTCACATTTGAATCAAGCACTATCTTCGTGCTTCCAAAGTAGAGTTTAGCTCTATTTATTTCTTTCCAACTCCATTGCCACTACCCTAGTGTAAGCCATAATCATTTGTTACCTGTGTTACAGAGTGCCTCCCTACTGGTCACCTGACTTTCACTATCATCTTCCTCAAAGTTATTTTCCACTTACAAGCCAGAGTAATCTATAACAGTTTGGAGAGCACCTTTCTACTTAAGTCTCTCCATGCTATCCCCTTGCATTTAACAAAATACGCAAAATTCTAAAAAGAGGTGGGGGCACTCATAAAGTCCTATACAAATTGATACGTGCTGTCCTTCCAACCTCATTTGAATTCTAGTTCTCACTACAACCTCTCACAGCCTTTCAGCCACATTAGTCTTTTTTGGGTTACTAAAAAGTTCTTTCCTGCCCCAGAGTGTTTGTACTTGCTGTTTTCTCTCCTTTGGGAGTTCGTCCCCCCTCTCTTGTGCTATCAATTACATTTTTTCTTTTAAAATATTTTCATTTATATATACTTATTTGTTAAAATTATTAAAATTTAAATTTTATATAATTTAAAATATTTTAAAATGATACCTTGTTATTTTAGATTCACTATTTTTCAGCATATTAAGAATAACTGAGATAACTGTTCTGCCAGGACCACCATCTTCCAGTAATTCATCAAAATGACCAACACAAAGGGAAAGAGGAGAGACCCCCACTGTATGTTCTTTGAGCCTTTAGAAAACATGGAGTTGTTCTTTTAGACACATACACTCAAATCTACAAGAAAGATGACATTGTAGCCATCAAGGGAATGGGCACTGTTCAAAAAGGAATGACCCACACATGTTACCATGGCAAAACTGGAAGGGTCTACGATTTATTCAGCATGCAGTTGACATTGTTGTAAACAAACAAGTTCAGGGAGAGATTCTTCTCAAGAGAATTAATGTTAGTTGAGCATATTAAGCACTCTAAGAACCAAAATAGCTTCCAGAAATGGGTGAAGGAAATGATCAGAAAAAGAAGGAAGCCAAAGAGAAAGGTACCTGGGCTCAACCGAAGCACCAACCTGCCCCACCCAGAGAAGCACACTCTGTGAGAACCAATGGAAAGGAGCCTGAGCTGTTAGAACCCATTCCCTAGGAATTCATGGCACAAGTGTAAAAAAAATAAAAGACCTCTGTACTGTTAAAAAAAAAAAGAAAGAAAGAAAAAGAAAAAATGAGGTACAGTAAACCACACATATATAAAATGAACACCATGATGAGTTTCAATATATCTATATTTACTCATGAAACCATCACCTGCTCAACATAATGCACATATCCATTATTTCCAAAACTCTCCTTGTACCCTCTGTAATCCCTTACCCTCTCTTCTGGCCTGTATCATTCTTGCCTTTGGGCAACCAGTGCTCTTCTCTGTAATTATGAATTAGTTTCCAATACTAAATTAGTTTTTTAGTATTTTTATATACATAAATGTTTTTGGTATGTACATTTGCGGGGGGGTGGGGAAGGGCGTCTGGCTTCTTTCCCTCAGCATAACTATTAGGTATAATAGGTGTTGTTACATGTATTAAGAGTTCATTCATTTTTATTGCTGAGTGGCATCTCATTGTGTGGATACATCAAAATTTATTCATTTACATACTGATAGACATATGGACTATTTTCACTTTTTGGCTATTAAAAATAGAGTTGCTATGATTGCTTACAAGTTTTACTGAGGTATAATTGGTATACAAAAAAAACTGCACAAAATTTGGTGATTTTGGACATATATATACATTTGTGTTACCATCACCACAATCAGGGTAATAGGCATATCCAACTACAAATGTTTCCTTGTTCCTATTTGCTGCCTTTTGTGTGATTTGTGTGTGTGTGTGTGTGGTAAGAAAACATAACATGAGATCTACATGCTTAACACATTTTTAAGTGAGCAGTACCTTCTTGTTAAGTATAGATGCACTATGTTGTACAGCAGGCCTCTGGAACATATTTAGCTATATAACTGTACCTTTACATCCATTGAACAGCAACTACTCCCCATATCCTTCTCCCCAATTCCCTGTTAACTACCATTCTGTTGTCTACTTCTATATGTTTGACTATTTTAGGTGCCTCATACAGGAGGAATCATGCAGTCCTACTGTGATTAACTTATGTCACTTAATTTATGCCTTCCAAGACTTTAATGTCTTCCAGGCCCATGCATGTTGTCACAGATGGTAGCATCCCTGCTTAAAATGCAGAAACTGGATATAATCATGAAGAAATAAAATAAAACCCAAATGGGTTGCAATCTAAAAGATAACTGGCCTGTACTCTTTAGTAATGTCAGAACCATGAAAGACAAAGACAGACTAAAGAGCTGTTCAAGTTTAAAGAGTTAAAGGCTAGGGAGAATGTGTGAGCTTGGATGAAATCTTGGAGCCAAATTCCTTCTTTTGCTGTAAATGACATTATTGGGACAATGGGCAAAATTTGAATATGATGTGTCTTTTAGATAACAGTCCTATTTCAATGTTAGTTTTTAAATTTTCATAATTGTACTGTTCTGCAATTAGATATTCTTGTTCTTAGAAAACACATATCCGCACACACAGAAAATCAACAATAAGACAAACGGTTGAATATATACAATTGGGAAATCTGGGTGAATAACAACAGTGCTTTTTAGTACTTTTTATAACTTTTCTGTAGGTCTGAAACTATTTCAATATACAAAGTTACAGAAAAATATCATGATGCCAAAGAATAATGAATTGAAGAAAAAAGGTTAATTTCATACTATTTTTAGTAAAAAAAAGGAAGGTTTGAAACCTTATACATAATGTATCTATCTATCTATCTATATATACATATATATACATACATACATGTATATATATATATATGTGTGTGTGTGTGTGTATATATATATATATACATATATATAAATGCTAGGAAGAAAATATCAATAATATTTAGCTCTAAATGTTGAAATTGTGTGTGATTGTAACTTTTCTTTTTTATATATTTCCATATTATCCAAATACTATAATAGGTATACATTATTTTTATCATCAGAATAAATGCTAAATATACTTTATAAGTAATTACATAGTTCGAAGCCAAAAAGCTATCTCTTGAAAGTTAACATGTATTGTATTCTTTTTTCTTTTCCCTCTGATAATTAACATCTATTTGAGTTCCATTGAAGACTGTTTTAACTCTTAAAATAACTTGCTTCTGTGACTATAGTCATAGTCAGTGCAGCTTTCTAGTTCTTGTAGTAATTGTAATTGTTTGAAACCAAGAATGGCTAATAATTAAGAAAAGGGGACTACGTGTGAAATGGCCTTGGGCTTAAATATGTTTACTAGCTGTGTGATCCAAGACATATCTCATTTTTTAGTTTTTTTATTTTTCAAATAAGGAAAGTACAGAAAGTGTTTCATAAGGTTTGTTATAGGCTGAATTATATCCTTCCTTAATTCGTGTGTTGAAATTCTAATCCTCAGTACTTCACAATGTAACCATATTTGGAGATAGGCTTTTTACAGAGGTAATTATGCTAAAATGAAATCATTAGGTTGGCCCTAATCCCATATGATTTATAAGAAGCAGGAATTTTAACATAGACAGGTATAGAGGGAATACAACGTGAAGATACGCAGGGAGAAGACAGCCACCTACAATCCACAGAGAAGGAAGCCTGGAGCATAAACTTGATAGCGCTCAGAAGGAACCAGGCTTGCTGGTAGCTGAATCTCAGATTCCCAGCCTCCAGACCTGTGAGAAAATACATTTCTGTTGTTTAAGTTACCCAGTCTGTGGCACTTTGTTATGGCAGCCCTAGCACACTAATGCAAGGTTATAAGGAATGTTAAATGAAATCACATGAGCAAAATTTTAGCAAGTGCAAAATAAACTTAATAAATGGTGTTTGTCATTATTGTATTTAAAATATAGAGGTTCTCATGATTAACTACAGATTTTTTTTTCCTGTGTGGTAAATCCTAAAATAAAATGCAATTGCAGTTTTTCATCAATTCTTAAGACAAACAAAGACTGTGACCTGAAAAACCTTTCTTAAAGTGATAATTATAATTATATACTAAAATGACCTTGGAGTTAATCTAACCTAACTCTTGTTTTACTGAGAACAGATAGATTATATAATTTTTATCTAGATAGAAAGCAAGTCAGAGGCAAAACCATTCTTATTGAATAAACCTCCAGATCCTCATTCAGGAATGATTTTAAAGCATGGTATGTTACTTATAGCTATGTTTGTTTTATCTTTTAAAATGGTTATTTTGCTAAATAAAATTTTTTTTCTTTCTCTTTTTACTCTTCAAAATTAATCTTTATTTTTCTATTTCCAATTCCCTATTTCCTAATACATATCTAAAAGGATATACCTTAATTGTCCACATTAATTTTATTATATAGAAAATATTTTTGTCTTTTGAGTAGGAAGATCATACCTAGGAGACTTCTTTAGATTCCAGGAAGCATTAAGAGGCAACTTTTAAGCCTGGCATAAATACACGTATTGCCATGGAACCTGCTAGAATCCTGTTTAAAAAGCTGTGTCAAACCAGTGGGCCTCATTGGAGAAGCACTGAAGTAAAGATCTGTGAGCCCAGGCAAACTCTGAGGCAGCCTGAAGCTGTTCATTTGGGTGTGGGGCTGGGGGTGGTATATTAAATTTAACTGAGAGCCAACCAACGTCATATCTGGGAACAATACAGCATTTGTGGTTCCCTCAGAAACAGATGTCAAAAAGAACTATTGTATATATAGGGTTGGAGGGAACCATACATGTCAGGATGAACAATTGAGAATCTGGTCAAACATCGATCTATTCTTTCATTACTCTGCTAGCCACTTACAGCAATCCTGATTCTTTATATAATGAAAATAAGGGCAAAACAGAGAGGAAAAAAAAAACAGAAATAGAAAAAAAAATATATATATATATACAGTAGAGTTATTCAACCTGTAAGGCTGTCCCAGGTCCTCCTTCTTCAGCATGGACTCCTTTTTTGGAGTGGGGAACTGGGAGAGGGGAAGAGTGTTGGGGAATTGGGGAGGGGACCAGCCAAGTTGTTCTTCAACCTTAGTTGTGGAGGGCACCAGTTGCCATCTAGCTGCATGTTGGCAGCTCGTGGCCTCTAAGCTCAAGGTGCTGTGTTACAATCTTAGTTGTGAGTGGTCATAGCCACCATCCCATGCGGGAGTCGAACCAGCAGCCTTGTTGTTAAGAGCACACACTCTATCCACTGAGCCATTCAAGCAGCAGCTCAGCTCAAGGTGCCAAGTTCAGTCTTAGTTGCAGGTGGGCATAGCCACCATCCCATGAGGGAGTTGAACTGCCAGCCTTATTGTTAAGAGTGCATGCTCTATCCATTGAGCCATCCGGGTGGCAGCTCAGCTCAAAGTGCCTAGTTCAGTCTTATTTGCAGGCGGGCATAGCCCACCATTGAACAGGCAGTCTTGTTAGGAGCACGTGCTCTCACCAGCTGAGCCATCCTGCCACCTGTTGGCAGCTCAGGGACAGCTCAGCTTGGGCGCAGCTCACTTGCCTATGTGGGAATCAAACCAGTATCCCTGTTTCTCAGAGCTCGTGTTCTTAAGCTAACTTTTAACCAACTAGCCACTCGGCTGGCCCCATGGCCTCCTTTTTAAAAGTTGGGACCACTTGATCATTATTTTTAAGATCAGGTCTACCTCAATATCAAGACCAATCCTGAACATGAGCAGGGGAAATCTAAGAAACTTGAAATCATCACTCAGTATTTTCACTGACGTGGTTAGTCTGATCCAGACCATGAGCATAACAAGGTTTCTGCCTTATTCCTCTGATTAACTTGTGACCTTATACCCATATCTAAAATGGGCTTGTGCTTGGGATCCCCTGGTCCAGGCACCTCTCTTGGTTACTAGCATAGTATAGCATCCCAGGTTTGGAAAACTACTTGGTCCTTGCCAGTCCTCCAGAAATGGCAGCTCTAGACCTAAAAGCTTGCTGTGACTAAGCTCTGGCTTCTCCTGCTGCCCAAGGCATCCTGGATTCCTTGACTGTGCTCTGCTAGTGAGAAGGCACCTGTCCCTGCCATCAGTGTCCCTCTGACACTGGCTGGTGTCTCGAGTAAGCTCTTATTCTATGTTATACCTTTTATATTAGGAGGTCTACTGTAGAGGCTTTCTTCTAATCACCTTTACCTGGTTCATCTTCCAACACTAGCCCTTTCCCATTGCTAAGCTCTGTATCACAGCATCTTCTTTGCCCTTAATTGAGTATTCCCCTGCTTTGTCAGTGATTTGGCTGTCAGATCCACGGTGTCCTCAGACTCCAAGAGAGTCTTAAACTTGGAAGTAAAGGAAAAATACATGAATATGCCAGTGCTTGTAGAGTAGCCTCTCCCTACCCTGCTGCCATGACTATGTGGAATGTACAGAACTATGATGTGTTCTTCATTCACCAATAAGAGGGAAGAAATATTTTCTATAGAATAGGCTTTAGATTAGGTTATGCCATGGTAGCAAACACCTCCAAACCTCAGTGGTTTAAAACAATCAAATAAAAAAAGGCATTTTTTTCTCATACCATATACCTATTTTGGGTTGGTAAGAAGGGATATGCTTATTGTAGTCATTCTGGACCTGAGTTTCTCAGTGAAGTCACTAACTTGAACTTTCCTAACCCCTGTGACAGAGGGGAAAGAGAAAATTCCTTCATGCCTCACATAGGTCATTAAGTGTTCAGCCAGGAAGTGACACACGTACTTTTGTCCACAACTCATTGACCAGAAAAAATTACTTGAGCCCACCTAACCCCAAAGAAGTCCCCAAAATGCAAGCTACTAAATGCTTTGAATGGAGAGAACTGGAAATCTTTGTCAAATAGCATTAATATTATAATTCAGAGTGGCCAAGCTAACTGTTAGTCCCAAGCCCCACCTCTGCCAAAGCCAGGAAGCACAGGTAAAAAAGAAACAAGGAAGGAAAAATAAATGTCTAGTAATCAGAAAATGAAAAATAACAATGAACTGCTGAAATGAGAGAGACAGGAAGCAAGAGCTACAGAGATACGAAGCATCTTTACTGACGGAGGAGAAGTGACATCGAAGGTTAGCAGTAGCCACTAGAAGATGGGACAGTGCAGCAACCTGAAGGAAGCACCAGGCCAAGTCCTTTATGCCTCAATGGTCTCCAAAGTTAGTATTTGTTTATACTTTACTAACTCGTGTTCCTAACAACTAAAGGTCTCAGGAATATCATCCCATTAAGAAAATGCTTAATTATATTTATTTTATTTTGTTAATAATAAGACAAATTAACACTTTCAGTGTCAAATCTAAAAATCTGAAGTACTGACCTAATAGTGTTACAAGGCAACAATGATTTAAATAATAGGATGGGAATGATCTTTGGAATATACATGCACTTTCCTTTCACATTAATGAAATGAGGAAAGAGATACCAACTTGGGATATTGTATGTAAAGTGATTTTTGCCTCAGACTTAAGAGGAGGTTTAGAATTAAAGAGTTTCTGCTTCCATTGACCAGTGTTAATGAATCACAGATTTCAAAGTCACCTTAGAACACCCTGACAGGGAAATCCTCTGGGCCAAAACTTGCATAGCATGCCTGTAGTACGTCTGAGAGTTTGTCTTTGAAAAATGTTCCATTCAGGGGCTTCATTAAATTCCAACTGGGTGACTTTTTAACTTCTGAGATGAACCAGTCTTCAATAGCTTGATGGACTTCATGAACACGATAAAAGAAAGCTTTAGCTTCTAGTTTAGATAAACTTGAAAAATAGATGATTTAATTTTTTTTTTTTTTTTTTTTTTAGGGGTACAAAAAAAAATAAAGATTTGACATTTATACCCCTTACAAAGTGATAACCCCACTGAGTCTACTAACCATCCGACATCATACATAACAATTACAATACTATTGACTATATTCCCTGTGCTATATTTTACACCTGTGTGTGTGTGTGGGGGAGGAACATATATATATATATATATAGTGCCAAAAAATGTATAAAAGTGGACACTTTAGTCAATATTGCTCAAGCAGTAGTTTACCATAATCAGAAGTCTCTGGATGCTGATGGTAACCACTTTAAGCACCTCATCTTTTGTTATCTGTATATATTGAGTATTACAATTTAATACAGTTTTCTTTTCTTAAAATATGTACACATTTTTTGGCATGCTCCTCAGAGGCACCCTCATCCATCCCCCAATGTCTTCCCATCTAGTAACCATTATTTTGTTCTCTGTATCTATGAGTCTATTTCTGTTTCGTTTGCTCATTTACTCTGTTTTGTTTTTAGATTCCACACATAAGTGAGATTATATGATATTTGTCTTTCTCAATCTGACTTATTTCACTTGACATAATATCCTCTAGGTCCATCCATGTTGTTGCAAATGGTAAGATTTCATTCTTTTTTATGGCAGAGTAATACTCCATTGTATAAATATACCACAATTTTTGTCCAATTGTCTATTGCTGGGCATTTCAGTTGTTTCCATATCTTGGCTATTGTAGTAAACATAGAGGTGTATTTTTTTTAATTTTTTTGGATAAATACCCAGGAGTGAAATTGCTGGGTCATAACATAGTTCTATTTTTAATTTTTTGAGGAATCTCCATTCCTTTTTCCATACTGGTTGCACCGATATACAATTCCATCAACAGTGCATGAAGTTTCCCATTTCTTCACATCCCCACCAACACTTGTTGTTTGTTGATTTATTGATGATAGCCATTCTGACAGGAGTGAGGTGGTATCTCGTTGTGGTTTTTATTTGCATTTCTCTGATGACTAGTGATGTTTAGCATCCTTCATATGCCTATTGGCCATTTGTATGTCCTCTTTGAAGAAATGGCTATTCGGGAACTCTGTCCATTATTTATTTGGATTGTTTGTTTTTCTGGTGTTGAGTTGTATGAGTTGTTTTTTTTTAGAAATTTTCGATATTAACCCCTTATTAGATGTATCATTGGCAAATATCTTCTCCCATTTAGTAGAATGTCTTTTTGTTGATCGTTTTTTACTGTGAAAAAAGTTTTTAGTTTGATGTAGTCCCATTTGTTTATTTTTTCTTTTGTTTCTCTTGCCCAAGAAGATATATCAGTAAAAATATTACTAAGGGTAATGTCTGGGAGTTTACTTTCTATATTTTCTTCTAGGAGTTTTAGCATTGAAAAATAGATGATTTATTATGGGGTCTCTTCTAAAACTTTCAAACTAAATTGGAAATAGGCAATGAAACATTAATGTCTTCATTTAATGACAATAAGAAAACAACCATGCCATGATGGTTATGATTAGGTTTCGGACCTTCAGCATTTGAACCTACAGTCATTCATGTCTCTTCAAGAATGACTTGAAACAAGAAATAAAACAAACAACATTTATTTAAAGTTAAGATAATGAATAAGGCCCAAGGAAACCTTAGGTAATGACATAAAAACATCTTCAAGCTTTGTTTGGAGTTGAAAAAAGAAAGGCACAGAGCAGAGTGATGAGTAACTACTCTACTGGGTATTAAAAAGATGAAAACTAGTATGTATTGATATTTACTTGTATATGTATAAAAATGTTTGGGAAGATATAAAAATATAGTAACAGTGTTTATTTGTTGGCAGTGAGGGGGGATATTGTGGGGTTGCAACTAGGAAGATGGTAAAAGGGACTGAAAGGAGAAAGAATTTTTTTAGCAAACACACACATATGTATACACACACACACACACATATATATATATATATATATATATATATATATATATACACACACATAAATATATGTATATATACATATATAGAATTTTAGCCTCATAAATAGCTTATCTATTCAAAAAAATTAAGAGTAGTGATTAACAGTAAAAGAAACAAAAAAATTACTCATTTACTAAAGTAAAATTATGGTTAAGATCAAGATATGTATGAGATTTCTGGACTCAATTCTATCATGGGGAAAGGGGTATGTTCCTCCACACAAACAAACAATTCTCAGGCATCAGCAGGGTGTCCAAGAATTCAATTCCATTCTGACTCTATTTACCTGGGGATACCATCAAATTTCACAGGTTAAGGGTTGATTCCTACAAGACTGCCACACACACACACAGACGCACACACACACACACACACACACACACACACACACACACACACACACAAGTTAGACACCAGTCACAAGCCCAGGCTCTTACTGTGCTTCTGACTGACTGGCTACAAATTGGAGGTTCCCAGGGCCCTGTCCTTGGGTTCCATTAATTTGCTAGAATGGCTCCCAGAACTCAGGACAACCTGATTACTAACTATTGGGTTTTCAGAAAAGTCATGATGCATTTTTGCAACGAAAAACAAACAAAAAAATACATCATGACTTTTCTGACAACCCAATAGATTATCAATTTATTACAAAAGATATTAAAGGATATGAATCAATAGCCAGATGAAGAGATACATAGGGCAAGGTCCTGAACCAAAACTTCTGTCCTCATGGAGCTTGAGGCCTGGCACGGTGGCACATAGAAGTGTTCTGGTTCCCCAACATGGAAGTCTTTGAAAAAAGGTCAAGGAGCTACATTCCTGGGTGTTTGTAGAGGTTTCATTACATAGTCATGATTGACTAAATCATTGGCCATTGGCAAGTGCATTCTATCTCTAGCCCCTCTCCTCTCCCAGGAGGTAGGAGGTCAGGATGGCGGTATGAGGGTTGAGGAGAAGGAGAGGACTGAAAGTTCCAAACCGCTAATCACCTGGTTGGTTCTCTGGCAACAAGCCCCTCCCCTTAGGATGGAGTCCTAAAGTCACCTTCATTAACATACCAAAAGACACCTTGAGACCTCTACATTTAGGACATTCCAAGGGTTTGGGCAACTATGAGCTAGGAACTGTGGATGAAGACCAAGTATCTTATAAATCACCATATCGGGTAATGAAACAAGTATAAGGCTGGGCGTTGGTATATTTGGATGTAATAAATTTTAAACATGGTGATTTAAAACTCAGTAACATTGAAAAAATACAGTATTTGCCTAAAATTTCCATCAGATTTTAAGTACCTAATTCTGATGATTTATAGAGTTTAACAAATAAGCCAAGTCAGAAATGTTAGCATGTCAGTGTATATCAAACTCATCATTTCATTTTTGCAACAGTAATTTGGAGGACTTTCCAATAATCAGAAGGCCATGTGTTAGAGTTTTATAATTTCTCTGTAATTTGACCAATTCACCAACTAGAATAGTTTGAGAAATAGCTGTTGAATACTGAATTATATTGGTGCATCTCCTTAAGAAAAGTATGGTTTGCCTGAGTATAATTTATTAGAATGAACCCAGCATTCACCATTTGTATGGTGAACATTTTCTTAATACAATGTTTAAGAGAGAAGGGGAAGACAATAAAACACCCGCAATCCTGAAACTGTGACATGTTCCTCACTATTTGGAACTTTTTCTGCATATTATCCCAGGAACCTTATATTCCTAGCACTTTTGTACTATCCGGCACATTTAAGCATTATTGAATTTTATGTCTTCCAAATTTATTCTAAACTTTTTGTATGTATGTTTACCAAACACATACTCACACACATATATAAATATATTTCTTGGAGAAAAAATATATTTTCAAGATATATATATATATATATATATATATATATATATATATATATATCCAAGAAATATTTGCTTAGCAATGGTCTGCAAATAAGTTGAAAATAGCATAATGAAAACATTCAAAAATCTGTAACTAGGGTTTGGACAGTTGTTCCCTGGCTGCTCAAGACAAATAATTCTTGTGTCAGTATCTGAAAGGTCAAATGGGCAAAGGAGGAAATGCTGCAAATAGTACGAGATTGTTACAATTTGTCAAGACAAAAGGGCAGTTCCAGTTTTCCAAGAATGATTTGTAACTCTGTCATCTCTATTGACATGCTTACAATATAGTTCTTTTTTTCTTTTCAAAATATTCTTACCTTTACCAATAAAACAAAAAAGATAGAGTTGAGGTTCAAAAGAAGAATATGTCCCTTCCCCCTACAATCATGTAAGAGAGGCACTATGAGAGCAGGTGTTCAGTGGTCTGGATTTAGCTAAATTTGGTTCTGTCAGTGACTCACTGTTGAGAAAGGTTGACCTAGTCAATTTTTAAATTGGTACTTTTTGAATAAGCTGGTCAAGGGTAAAGTTGACCAGATATCACACATTAATGACATAGCTTTTATTTAAGTTGTTTTTTTTTCTGTGACTTGCACAATTATTGAAAAAAACAACAACAAAACAGCAAATATATCTAAATTTTACTTATCCACCCTCTTTTTATCAACAACTTGTCTAACATTTTCCATGCTCTGTTCAGCTGGCAGCAAGACGGTGTGTATTCTGGCCACATGACGATAACAGGCTGTTTGTTTCAGTCATCAACTTGGTTTCCTCAGTGATTTGTACTCATAGTGTTTAAGTCACCAAAGGTCACTGCCTCCCCATGATTGTGTGTTGGAGTGTCAGCCAGAATAGCTGGTTTAAATTAATTACTACAAAAGATACTTTCGAGGGCCACCCAGGTAGCCTTTCAGCTGTTTTATTGACTGGATTTAGTAATTTTTTGTCTAGCACAGAGTGCACAATTTCTTCACAGCAAACAGCAGACTGACCTACTGGTGTTTGTAGAGCATCTGTGCTTTACATCAATTATTTCACCATATTGAATTTTAACCCACTGCCTTTCATTACTTTTACTCTGAATCCACACCTACTTGGCTTCTTGTTTCCCCTCCTTTTCAGTATAGATTGATATTCCTTCTCTTCTGAGATGTTTCACTTTTCTAACCAGATAATTAGCATTTTAACACCTGCCCCCTTGATGCTTTCTTCATTTCTTATAACACACCTACCTCTCGATTTACTCATCTGTTTTCTGAAACATTTCTTATTTTATTGTGTGTGTGCTCTTCAAGTTCATTAAGTTATATATAAAGCTATGAAGAAAGAACCTCACTCTTCCTCCAGAGAACATTCTGGAAATGAGTATGTCCTTGTTTCTTTAATAGGAACCACAGCATACTAGACTGCGATATCTGGGTCTATTTCTCACTAATCTTGTCAGCTTTTACATGTTAAGCTAATAGAAAAGTTATGCCTATGTGATTATCAAAATCTACAAAATGTTGTTCCTTTTTCCTCTCCAAATATCTAGAATCATTTTTAAAAAGGTCAATTCATAGAATATTCATTAGCAACTTCCACACAGTCTGACAGCCTTCAGTTCTCATATGTACACATATATATATAATCATGTTATTTGCATTAATTGTTTTCATCAATTAGTTCATGTTAAACCCTTATTAAACTTAGCCTTTTAGTTGATTTTGTTTTGAGCATTTACATCATGCCAGATATTTTGATAAATGCTTTATAAAAGTAATCGCATTTTATTTTCTCAATATTCCTGCAAGGCAGGTATTATATTATTATTATTATTATTATTATTATTATTATTATTATTATTATCAGTCCCTTTTTACAGATATAAAAACTGAGACTAAAGTGATTAAATATCTTCCAAAATTATATAATCAGTTCTCTGTCTCCACCCACAATCACCACATTTCTCGCTAACTATCTCATTTCTCTGCTCCCTTTTAGATCACAACTCTTGCAAAGATTGTTTCCTACTTCAATATCTTTCCTTCCATTCTCTTTTCAACTCATGCAATGTAAGCCTCTACCCTCTGTCATTCCATTAAAGAGGCCCTCGTCAAAGCCACCCAAAGACTTATTTAGAAGGGTTGCTCACTCCATCCTCTTTGAAACACTTTCTTGAAGGGGCTTCTAAGACACTATCCTTCTTTGGTTCCCTTTGTATCTAACTGGCCCCTGTTTCTCTGTTTCCCTTACTGACTCCTCATTTCCCTGACCTCTTAACATTAGAAGGACCCAGAACTCAGTTTTAGACTTCTTCAGTATATAAATTTATACCTTGATGGTCTCAGTCAGCATCTAGGTACTTAAATAACATCTTTATGCTAATGATTTCCAAATTTATACCTTTGATTGGAGCCTGTTCTCTAAACACATGCTTTAGGCTTTCTTGACAGTTTCAGACACTACTTAAGAAAATCCAGAGATATCATTTCATCATCAATTGCAAGAGATATTTCCACTTAGATAGCTAATAAACATCTCAAATTAGCATATTAAAAAAAGTACTCCTGGTCTTTCTCCATATCACTCTTACCCAACTCTGTTCTTTCTGCAGCTTCCTCCATCTTAGTTCATTGCAAGTCTATCCTCCAGGTGCTCAGGCCAGAAACTTTGAAGTCACCATTGATTTTTCTCTTTGTCTTGGCATCAGGAAATTCTATCAACTCTCCCTTCAAACAATGTCTTGAGTCTTACTAGTTCCCACCACCTCCACTGATACCATCCTGCTCTAAGCTACCATCATCTCTCACCTGGTTTACTGCAAATAACTTCCTAACTGGCCTTACTGTTTTTACCCACTCTTTGCCCTTATTCATTGTCATCTCAAGAATATGTTTAAAAAAATCAGATTACACCACTTCTCTGTTCAAAATCCACCAATGGCTTCACATGGTATTTAGAGTACAAACCAAAGTTCTTATGATGAACTGTAAGGCACGGCCTTGTGCCCATTGCTACTTTTAATTTTCCACTACTCTACCTCTTACTCACTGATTCATCCTGGCCATCGGGGTCCTTAATGTTCCTCAAACCTGCTAACCATGCTCTGACTCAAAGCTTTTGTACTTGTTGTTCCCTCTACCTGGATGGCCACGTATTCATGCCAGCAACGCTTTCAACTCTGCTTAAATGTTGCCTTTTTAAGTAAGTTTTCCCTCACTGTTCTATGTAAAAAATACCCTGTCCTTCACAGCTTAACCCTCTTGCCTGCTATTTTTTTCCCCCGGTAGCATGTATCGCCATATAGTCTGCTATATTTTACGTGTTTATTTCTTTTCTTGCCATGTAGCTTAAGATTTAAGCTCCATGACGACTGGAATTCTATTCTCTCTTTTCTTCACTGCTCTCTTATTTACCACCAAGAATAATGCTTAGAACATAGTAAGCACAGAATAAATTTGTAGCGAATAAATGGTTTAATAGATGAGTAAATTAACACTGCACTCAAGATGGGATTTTTGTGATTGGTTGGTTTTCATATTTGGAATAGCATCTTATTCACAAGGTACTGTATCACAGATTTTGATCAAATCATGTTTACTAACCCTGGAATAAAATCTAGATTAAGAG
The DNA here is from genome assembly GCF_001890085.2 of Hipposideros armiger. Taxonomy (NCBI): domain Eukaryota; kingdom Metazoa; phylum Chordata; class Mammalia; order Chiroptera; family Hipposideridae; genus Hipposideros; species Hipposideros armiger. Next base: position 3,523,398 of record NW_017731504.1, read on the forward strand.
ATCTTTAAAGTCATGTTGCTATTAATTATTAATAAACATTAGTTAATGTTTTGTATCTGTTCTTTTCATTCCCAAATCACCACTGAGCCCAATACACACTCCTCATATCATTGCTATAATCTGCTAACTTGCTTCTGTACCGCACTTGCTAATACTGCTTCTATCTAATCTACTCTACACACTGCTGCCAAGTTAATCTTTCTAAAGAATATTATGAATATCATTCTCCCCCCCTCAAGTCAGAAAGTTGCTGAGGCATCTCAATGCCTATTAACATATAGTCTCTCCCTCTGGCGCTAACCATCTACTCCACCGACTTTTCTTCTGCTGTGTCTGTCACCACTGAGACTTTGTGTGCATCACTAACCCTGCCTGTAAAGGTGCTCCTTTGCATTAGAGACAGGCAAACTTTTTGTATTAAAGATCAGAGAATAAGTATTTTAGGCTTTGCAAGCCATGCAGTCTCAGTCACAATGATTCAACTCTGCCCTGGGGAGCAAACACAGCCCAACAATCAATGAATGAGTGTAGGTGTGCTTTAGTAAAATTTAAATTTCACATAATTTTCAGCTTTACCAAATATTATTTTAATTTTTTTCAACCATTTAAAAATATTAAAACCATTCTTAGCTTGAGGTGTTACACAAAAACAGATGCTGGGTGTGCTGGGCAGGCTTTGACTCTTGGGCCCACCTCTCTTCCTCATGGCTCCAAGTCCTGCTCTTGGTTTACAGTTCAATCTACTCTGCAAATGCTTCCAGATTGGTAGTATCAACTGTGCCGTCTTCTCCCTATTCAATTTTCTTCTGTTTATATAAAAATATTTACCATATTCTATACTGCTGTGTAAACCCACTATCCAGCACAATGTCATGCCAATAATACTCAGTATTTGCTGTTTGTTGTTAATAAAGATAATAATGTTGATATTAATCACATCACATTAAACTGGGCCACAAAAAAGAAAAATTAAAAACCTGTTATTTAAAAACCTGTTGTGGTGCTCGCATTGGCAGCACATATACTAAAATTGGAAAGATACAGAGAAGATTAGCATGGCCCCTGTGCAAGGATGACATGCAAATTCATGAATCATTCCATATTTTAAAAAACAAAAATCAAAAAACAAACAAAAAAATTCTGTTGTGTTTATATAGATCATTTGCTTAATTTTAAAGAGACTTCCTCACCACCCACATGCTATTTTAACATTTCTGCATTGGATTTTTTTTTTAACTCTATAACATCCATTGAGTGTGATGCTAATTTTTAGCACCAAAAATAATTGAATCAATGGTGAAGCTTAATTAATTAATTAATTAATTAATTCTATAATTAATAGAATCTTACAATCAGACAAATACAGGACACTTTAATTCTCAGAAAAGAAAAAATAAATAAGTAAGTAAATAAATTAATTAATTAAAATAACATTACATAATTAGTAAGGAGGAATGCCTAACTTTCAACTCAAGAATGTGTAAATGAAAATTATGTAACTTTAACTGATAAAGTACATGGCATAACTTTGTTAAGCTATATTGTGAAAATGTAAAAACCTGTCTGGGATTTTGAGAACGAATAGCAGCTAAGATTGAAAAAGGAAAAGGCAGCTATATCATTATCCAAGCTGTGTAGGAAATTGGACATAGCCAAAGCTAGCCCCAAATTAATGGAAAACATTATTTTTCCAAGGCCATGGAGTAGAATGCCATAACAAACCTCTCTTCACATAACTTCTGCTTACTTACCAGTGATGCATCCAGTTCTTTGTATTTGTCATTTATTACTGGGGACATCTATTTGCTAAAGTGCTGTCACCTTATGACAGCATCCAATGTAGTTAACACTTGCTTCCCTTAATCCCATTTAGAAGCAGCAACTAATCCACAAGTAACACCCTCTTCCCTTAGACACTTCAGAATCATTCGAAGTAACATGAACATTTCAAAAGATGCTTTCTTGCTCCCACTTGTCATGTGGTATTTTCTAGTTCCTCTGGAGTGCCCTCTCTTGCTGTATCATGTCAATAAACCTGATTCTGCCAGACTTCAAATTTGTACCTGGTGGTTTTGGCTGATTAAGCCTTTAGCAATGCATAATGAATTAATACACATAAGTAATTCCCAGAGGAAGAAAAACAAATACCTATTAAATATAAGAAGGAATGCTTAGAGGCTCTCATAATATAAATAAAAATTAAAAGGCTATGTCATTTTAATTTATCAATTTGGTAAAGACACTTAAAACTTTTAAAGATTCTATGTTATCCAGATCTGGTAACAAAGGAGGGGAGGCCTGAATATTCTCATACAGGCAAGAGGAGAGCTATATACTACTTTGAATTTTCTAGAAGAAAATTTGGACATAAAATTAATTTAAAAATATAACTTTTAATAGGTTATTGGAAAAAAATAATTGAAGTATAGAAAAAAAGAACTAGGATATTCATGGCAGCAGTTTCAGGAAAAAAAGAGAAAATAACAGCAATAAATTATATAAAGTCATTGTTTCAGGCAAAAAAATGCAACATGTTACTAGCCAATATTTTCACTATTTTTTTATTGGCCTATTACTACCTATAATTAGCAATATCTAGATCACATGCCTGATGTCTCCACTCCAAAAACCTGATATCATCCACACATCAGACAGTATTTTTTTTCAGTGGAATAGATGGAAAAAGAGGTGAGTTAAGAGACAAAGGTCAGTGAAGTTCAGACCCTTTTAAACCAAAGCTAATCCATTCATTAGAGCAAATATGTTTCTTTCTATATGCTTGATTTAAGACCTTAGGTGACCAAAGAAACTGATTAAACATGCTACTAAACACACTGTACTGGAATTCTCACTTTAGTTTACTCTCTCTACCTATACCCCCACTTCCACAGGGAAGACCAGACTACTCAGACACAAACTGTCAGTAGAGGGCGAGGTAAAGGTTATGAGAACAAAGAATAACTGAAGTGCCTTTGATTAAATGCAGACAACTCTCCCTAATTTCTCATGAAAGCATCCTTCTTAAGTTACCTCTTCACAAAGAAAGATGGCAGGTGTGGGTGGCCTGAAGCTGACCTTGGCAACTGAAGGTATAGAATTTCTGACTGTCATTTAGCTGTAGCCGTTTAATGACTGCTAAGTCAACTGTGGCATTCAACAGTACTAAGGACACTTAACATATATCATCTCACTTCTGGGTATTTAAAAGTATTAGTATTGATTGGAGAGTATAGTTATAAAATAATTGATATATATTTTTATGTTATTCTCCACTGAACTGTGAGCTCCATGCGCCATATCATTCACTGGCTATGAATAAATATAGCCATGTGCATATAATTACTACTTCTTCCATGTTTGCACATGACAGCCTTTCAGTAAAGTTTATTTAAATGACTTTATTTATATTCATATCACATGCATAATTTGTCATGGTAAATAATGTATTATATGTTTAATTTAGAGGTATACCATTCTGTTTACAATAAATGCTTTTTTTCATTTAAAATATGCATAATTTTATTTAATACATGGAAAATATCTAAAATTATAATAAGAGCAAAACTTTCCCACAATCTCATTAGCTTCTTCTCCCCCCAAAAATCTATCATTAACTTTTAAAATATTCCTTTCTTTGTATGCAGATTTTGCCTAGTGGGTGTATGTATGTATCCCTAATATTGTATTTGTTGTCCTAATTTTCAATGCAACATTATATTATAATTCTATTTAGTACCGAATAGTTTCTTCAAAAAAGTCTTTATTATTCATATGTACACATTTAATTGATATGTATACATCTAGGGATAGTAACAAATTATATTTAATTGTTATATGTACCCATTCCTTTCCCAGAATAAGAACATCTAATAGTCCTTGGACAGCAAACCCTTTAGAAAATGTGTATAAAATGTGTATTCAGATATCTCCACTGATATAACCAGATTAAAAATTATCTATATTAATGATTCCCTTTTTCTCATTTTCTTTCACAGTGACCTGAATGTAGAGCGCTATAACTATAGCCTCCTCTTTTTTTTTTTCACCCCAGAAATTTGACTTAAAATGCTCCTTTTTTATTTGACAATAGTGGTAGTATATATCACAGATGTCATAGTGGAATTACAAAGTTAAGCTCAGAGATATTCTATTTCATTAAAATGTAACTTCCTTTTGGGAATCTATTTTTGATCATGAAAATGATCACAACATATGTACATATGGAGAAATAGTTGATAAGATTTCTTCCTCTGTTGAAATTCAACAACTAATATTAATACCTGATTGGAATAAAATGGCAGGAATTGATGACATGAATATAATTCTATTGTTTTTTCTAACAACTCAACCTAATTACCCATCTTCAGAATTGATAATACTATGATCAGGAAACCAAACACTTCACAAAGCAAATTTCTCACCTGGGGATAAAAGTGTAGGAAGCCAAAATACTATATTTTAAGTTAAAATCCATTTATCATATATGTGATAAATGCTTACTGAGCACTTCAGATGTTCTAGATTATAGTGTACTTGACCTTGAGGAACTCCCTGGTGAGTAAGCATATCAGGTATGTCAAGAAATAACTATGATGCAATAGTCAGTAATGTCAAAGAGTTATTTAAAGGGTAAAATGGAAGCAGGTGTAAATTTCTTTCCTTACGACTCGTAATCTTAGGTGATTTATAAAATAAAAGGATAACATTTAGTGATTTGAGAGCTTGTTAATTAATGTCTGAGATCACTGACCAATCTTTAGGCAAAGTTGAGGTTTTTTTTGTTGTTGTTTTTCTCAATTTTGACCCACCAGCTGTCGTCCCTTCAGCTACCCTAATAAGAATGTTGCGGGAAAGTGTAATTTGAAAAGGAGAAAAGTGGAATCAAGAAAAAATGCACATATTCTCTAAACTATCCTTTCTTACAAAATAGTTCTTTGGATATTTCAACAGCATATATCAATATTTGTACATTTTGCTTTGTCTTCTAAGAACTGCACTTCAGTTCAGGTCCATTTACTGATAAAATTATTTCAGGAAGCTAAAATATAAACCAGTAATTCTTGGCTAATACTCTGCTTGCTGTGAAAGTATAGTATGTATACATTTTTATCTCCCCCCAAATCATTATGGTTTTTCTACCTAAAATGAAAGGAAATTTTACTTTTTACAGAGAAGAATAAACAACAAATTGAACAAGGCAAACTAAAGAAAGAGAAGCAAATCATAGTCCTTTGAGAAAAGATATTAAAAATCTTATTTTTTTTCCATTCTATGTCAGTTCAAGCCTACCAGAGATTAAAGACCTATTCTGCCAACATACGTATTTAGAAGAAGATAACAAAGCAAGGAATTGAAAGATATAACTTTGAATTATATTATCAAGAATTTTATTAAGAATTTTGACTTACTAACTTCCAAAGTTCTAATGTTTCAACCCCCTGAGGTCTTTATTCACATGGAAGCTTTTTCGTATAATATAGCTTCATATAGAAGAAATACAGAAGAATAATATAGAAGAAATAAACATGTAAAATAATAAATAATATTTAAATAGTTGGAAGTGTTCTGGAGAAAATAAATCATGATAATAAGGTAGAAAATGATTTACGTTTTATTCAAAGACAAGACATAAAAATTTGAGACCTTAAATAAGAGAGAAATATTCATGTGAATAGAAGGAGTTTTTCATTCAGAGAGACTGCTAATGCAGAGGACCTGAGAAAAGTCCTTGGAAGTCATTCAGAATAACATAACCTGATTTACATTTTTAAACAGATCACTGTGTACTGTGTAGAAAACATTATCAAAGGACAATAGTTGAAGATGTGACATCGAGAAAAGGGTTGATGTGTTAGCCAAGGTGAAAAGTGAAAGTAGTGTAAACTTAAGTGTTGGTAACAGGGATGGAGAGAAGCAGTTATAGTCAGGGTGTATTTGGAGAATTATTAGAACATAAAATTGGTCAGAAATACTAATGTATAGTGTTATGTATGGGATGGAAGAGATTAAGTAATCAAGTAAAAAAATCTACTTTTGGGGGGCTTGAACCACTAGAATATGGTATAATTAACTGTGATGTGGAATTCTGGGGAAGAAACAGGTGAGGGTCGAGAAGGTGGAAAGAATTATGAAGAGTACCAAGAATTTTATTGCAAACATATTAAATTTGAAATGCCTATACAACATTCACATAAAGATGCTAGCTAGGAGGTTATATTATATACCCATTTTGTGACCTAATGGAAAAGTTATGCTGAGCATAAAATTTTGAATATCATCAGAATAAAGATAAAATTTAAAGCCAGAGCTTGAAGAATATCATTTTGAGAGAGAACGTGTACATAGGAGAGAAAATGGCCCTGGGATTTACCAAAACCTAAAAGCTGAAAAGAGTTGAAAGAGTCAGGAAATGAACCTGAGAAAAACTAGCACATGGGATAGGAGGAACACAGGACAGCCACGCCATGGAAGCCTAGTCAAGTGATTCAAAGGGAGGAAGTATAATTTGTACACTCGGAAATGTTGCCAAGAGAATGGGTAAGACAAAGACGAGTGAGTTTTCCAGTACAGCGTGTTTGGTAGCATGTTTAATCAGTTTCTTTGGCAATTATGAATAAAGCTGCCATAAACATCCATGTGCAGACATTTATATGAACACAACTTCTCAACTTATTTGGGTAAATACCAAGGAGCATGATTGCTAGTTCGTATGGTAAGAACATGTTTAGTTAAATTTTTTTTTATTTGATAATGAGCTTTATTTTCCTTTCCATATGTTTTGATCTCAGCCACACCCTCCCCCTGCCATCCCTGAACTGTGCATCTTGGAAATGCTGGGAGTGCCAAATAATTGTATACACATGTCTTGTATTCACGTTTTTTTATTGGTATATATTGAGTACTATAATTTTAATACAGTTTTCCTTTTTTAATATCTGTATACATTTCTTTGGCACCTCTGCCTAAAGCTCATTTGTAGTCATTTTGTTAACAGTCTCCTCTGTATCCCAGAGACTGAGTTTGCTTTTCTAGGGGTTGTGAGACAGGGTATTGTTGTTTGATTTTAGGTCCAATCTTGCCTGTCTTACATTTAACTGTGTGCCTTTGAATAAATAATTTCCCACCTATAAATCTCAGTTTCCTCAGTTATCAAGTTGAAATGATAATAATGACTTCCTGCCATTGTGACCTGGGACATCCATCAATGTCTTTGCCATTGGACCAAAGCCTCATTTCCTTGGACTGGCTGAGATCCTGGTTGCAGACTGCTTCAAAGTGCATGGTGTCAAATTCCTTCAAGACACTTTTCATTCTTAGAATCATTTTGATGTAGATATCTGCTTGCTGTGCTCTCATGTTTCATTTTGTTCCACACAAATGGAGAGATTTTATGTTTAAAACATCCATATTTTTTGAAAAAAAAA
>NW_017731504.1:3531731-3533412 GCF_001890085.2 Hipposideros armiger
CATGTGTAGATGCTTCTCTTCACCTTAACTCATTTGGATTCTATTAGCATTAAATTGAAATTTCTTATGGTTAAGAGATAAATCTCCTGAATTTATCCATGTCTATCTCTATCTCTATCTGTCTCTATTTCTATTTCTATCTATATCTATCTATCATCTATCTATATATATAGAGAGAGATAGATTAAAACGTTAGACTGTGGCTACCTAATTGGTGGTAGTATAAAATAGAAAGTAGATCTTGCTACTACAGTTGTACTGTATTTAATTACTTAAATCCTATAAGAAACATTTTAGAAATGAGTGTCCTGAAAATCCAGCTCTATTCATGGTCAAGGCAAGTTTCCATTCCTTGGTTTTTCTAGATCTATGCATAGTAGCCACTCTGTCAACTCCTTGAGGCTTCAATGAATTGACTTACATATATTTGCAGAACACAAAAAGAACCCCAAAAATCATTATTAATAATTCAAATATTGTATGTTATTACCTGCCAGTCGGTGCTATTGTGACACTTAACTGAATCTGTAAAATGATTTTTCATTGACAGCTGAAGATCAATTGAGAAAGTCAGCATTGGCGTGATTATAGGAATGCTCCATCAATATAGCCGTATGCTTAAAACATAAATCCCAATTTTAGCCATTTAAAAACATGCAATCAGTGTCTCACTAGTATATTATGGCAGCATTTGAACTCTCATTTAAGTATTTTAAAAAATTGAGCATTAAATAACAATAAAAACAAAATAGCAGTTTCATCGTGATGCTGTTGCCAAGAAGGTCTTACTTAAATCAGGATTTTCTCCCTATTGAAGTGTGCTTTTCTTCCTCTTCTCAGCATTTGTTACTAAAATCTTCATAATAAATAATTTAAGTCCCACAGTCCATAATCCTAAATTACTTTCACACAGATTCTACCATTCCTGGGGAAATGTAACATTATTAACTTCTGTCAACATCCATTAAACTGCTCTGGCTTTCTAGGTCGTGTAAGATTTGCCATTCATTTGTAGATCCTAAATTCTTACAACACCAATCATAACTGTCTCTGCCTTTCTCTTCGACATTGGGGGTATTTGTTGAGATAGTAGGAAATTATGTTAGAGAAAGAGAGATAATAAAGTTGTCTATTGAGCCAGGTGAAAAATTGTAAGCCACTCCTTTGTTTCAAGAACAAAAGGTTCAGGATCACTGCACATTAATGGCAACTCAACAAGATGTGATATAAAGTTGTCTCGAAACCTCTGGGCATCAAGCAGATATAACATAGAGTCCTCTGCAGGTATAAAGGGTGAGGAGGTGGGAAAGTATTATTGGATCTTTTAAAAGAAAAAAATGTATCTTGTTCATGGTATGATGCTTAAAATTAACTTTGTAATCCAGAGGTTTAAAAAATTACAGCATTTCCAACTATGATAATATAACTTTATTAGCCACAAAATCACTTGTGTAAGATAGTTATCTAATAAATTTAGGTTCTTGACTTTCTTTATTCATTTCCTCTCCTGTGATCTTTGATAAATTTTTTTCCTCAGAAAGTTAACTTTTGTGGAGGCCAGTTAGCTCAGTTGGCTAGAGTGCAGTTCTCATAACACCAAGGTTGCTGGTTCGATCCCCACATGTGCAGCTGAGCTGTGCCCTCAACAACTAGATTGAAACAACTACTTAACTTGGAGCTG
>NW_017732890.1:0-29194 GCF_001890085.2 Hipposideros armiger
AATGTAGTGTTTAAAAGTTGAACTAGGAACTAATATTTTCAATAAAAAAGATCAAAGTTATCAACATAAATACTTTATGATTTTTATGATCAAGTCTAATGATTTGTTTATTGAAATCGAATCATTGTATCGTCAATAGAGTCATCAATATATCAATAAATGATCATTTGTTTCAGTACCACTAGGATTGTCTTCTTTGGTTGACAATTCAGTTTTATTAGCATGTTCACATTAAAAGTGAGGTAAAAAAAGGCATACTGTCTCATTGTAGCTAACAAATTGTTCTTTACAATCAAGATAAGTACTATAGGACCATAAAAATTACTTCCTCTTTTATTCTTTCCTACTGTTAAAATTATTCTGTTCCTTTATTTCAAGTAATTGCTTTGGCAATTCTATTTGACATCTCCTTGTAATTGGACTCTTGAGGTGCATGAATCACATCCTTCATTGAGGCCTGTCCTTCTGCTAAGAGGTATCTCCCTAACAATAGGTGACAATGAGCTCAATGTAAGTTGTGAGTCCATTTAGGGCTATTTAAATAATTGCAGCAGGCTTTGTACAAATACTCTTACTTGGCAGAGTAAATAACCCATTGGAAAGTATTAAGGCTTTGACAACTTTTTTTGGATGAACCATTTAAAAAACAACTAAAAAAAAAAGATTATTTTTAGTCTCTTGTTTATACTCTACCTTATCAAACCAAAATAGATTTCTTTTTTAATTAAAGTTTATTGGGGTGACAATTGTTAGTAAAGATACATAGGTATTAGGTGTACAATTCTGTAATATGTCATCTAAATATCACATTGTGTGTCCACCACCCAGAGTCAGGTCTCCTTCCATCACCATAGATTTGATCCCCTTTACCCTCATCTACCACCCCCCACCCCCTTACCCACTAAATATTGTCTGTATGTATGAGTTTTGTTTCTTCATTTGTTTTTCTTGTTATCTTGTTGTTTTAATTTTTATTTTGATTAAAACATTATGAATGTAAACATTTTATTTAAGATTATAACAAATGCTTATTAATTTTTTTCTAGACTAAAGTGTAATTGCACAAAATATCAACAAAATAAATGACAAGGTTAACAGAAAGTAATTTTAAGTTTAGAGTTGTAAGGCTATTAAATTACTTATTTTCTTCCATTGGTCTTACTATCTTTTCTATAAATGATAGAGCATTTTGATGTTGATGGAGCATTATTTAAATAATTATGAGAGGAAATATCTTCAGGAATAAGTTGTGTGAAATAGTTAAGTGCTGTGAGTGGAAATTTTTCTCACTCTTTTTATATTGTCTATTCCTTCCCTTCAAAAATTTTTTGATTAAAAGTAATTTGTGATTTGAAACAATGGTAAATCTCAGTATGATAATAATTATAATAAAAGCAGCTAAACTTTTTTTTTAAATCAACTAAAGTATTTTGGTTTATGTTAAGTAATTATCATAGTTAATATTCAGTGATATCTCCACAATTTCTATTTCAAAAAGGCATGGATGACATTCTGTTTGGAAGTTGAAGGCTAAAGAATTTATCTATAACCTACTATTGTCTGGTAAACAACTGTTTTTATTTAGCTGATATATTTATTGGGGTGCTTTTTGAGAGAATTAATGGAGACAGAGTTGGATAAAGCCCCACATCCCAGCCACTTCTCATTCTATTATTTCTTAGATTCCCAATTCTGCCAATTACTGGGCACCCTAAGTGCTACCAATTACCTTTGGGTAATTACCTAGATGCCAAGTGTACATAAAATAAAAGAGAAAGCTAATCCCCCTTCAAATATCATATTCATTTTGTGAAGGGTTGAGTGAAAGTAAATGTATAAGCAAATAATTTCATTAAAATGTAACGTGCTAAAAGGAGGAGCACTAAACCCAACCTGGAGATTCAGTGAAGGACTTCTGAATGACAAGGTGCTTTAATTGAATCCCAAGGTGTTGGTCAAAGAATCCTGGAAACGATATCCCAAGTAGAAGTAAAAGCACAGGCACATGTACAGGTATGAAACAATAAGGCTTGTAATAAGAAACAAAGTAATTCTATAAAATTTGTGTTATCAGATTGCAGAAGAGAGAATGACTAGTGATGCTGACAGAAGTAGGAATCAGTTCATATGTCTTTATATACCAAACTAAGTAACAATGCATGTCTTCTGGGAAGGAAGACATGTTAAAAGTTTTAACCTGGAGTGTGACAGTCTGATTTCTAGTTTACATGGCTGACTATACTGATGGATGGCATTTGCACATTCCATCAAAGCAAGGTGGATGAGGAGCGTAATGTAGCAGTTGCGGGTACCGGAACTGACAGGGATAGAATTTGATTTGGAGAGATTTTCCTGGTAAAGTGATGCTGAAGGTGTTGATAGTATGGAGAAAAAAGTTTAGGAGTAGTTTGGCAGTGATGAAGAACTGAATTATGCAAATTCAGTGTGAGGTATCTATGGGGACAATCAAGTAAATATATCCAGTGGGAAAGAAATTTCAAACTTAGGGAGACACCCAGCCTGGTGACTTCACCTTGGAATTCATCAGGAAATACACAGTAATAAAAACTTTGTGAGTGAATGGAATCAGCCAGCACAAATGTGAAGAGAGAAAATTAATGGACCAAGAATAGATGTGAAAGGAACAAACCTCTTGTTTGGATTACAGGGCAAGGCTCTAAGAAATACAAGGCTGAGAAGAAATACAACAGTCCTGAAAGACAGAGAAAGATCTTTTTTTTTAGGTGAAGACTATGAGCCTCAGAAAAATACAACTTACCCAAAATATTATAGCTAGAAATTTTCTGAGTGAAGATTCAACCCCTGATATTTTTTACCCTAAAAGTACACTCTTCCCAATATATTGCGAAGTCTCCATGCCAAACTATAATGTTCTTACAAGTAAAGATTATGTTTTCTAGTTCCAAAATACTCCCATAATGTGAATATGTATATGTGCTTTAAGGAACACTTGATTTTATCCCGTAAAAGCCATAATGAATTAAGATAAATTGCCTTTTCCTGTAATTTTAACCAGATATATCCTTTAGTTAAGATGTTTTTTAAAATAATTTTTATATTAGCATTTTGATATTGATAGGGCAGTTTAAAAATCTATGTCTTATGAAAGCACATTTAACTAACTGATTAAATATAAATTTTGATCCAGTGACTTTCATTCTTCCAAAACAAGAACCTTTATTGCAAAATTATACAAAATTCTAATATATGAGAAATTTAACTATTCACTTATGAAATCAAACGAGGCCCTCAGGATATTTCAGTAATGGGTATTTCTTGCACTTGTTCATAATTTTTTTTTAAGAAATTGTGTTGGGGAAATATATGAGCCACTAGTCTTACCAGAAATGTATCATAAGTTATCAAGGCATTATCATACCTCCCTTTCCCTACAATAAAGAAATTTCACTATAGTAAGCTATATGTGCAATATTACATTAAAAACAAATTCAAATCTAATGCAGAAATTCATGTATGTTGACAGTAATAGAAGATGCTGGGTGTTTTGTTTGTTTGTTTGTTGCTATATAACGCACCCAAAATTTAAGTGTTTGGAAACAAGAAAAGTTAACAAGAATTTAAAGTGGAACCTTAAAATGATCTTATCACATCCTTTTCCATTTGTGGATTCATTTTAGATACCCCCTTGCCCTAATTACTTAGAGATATAAATGATCTTAAGGAAAACAGCAGAGTCATCACTGAAGCATGATGAAATTTTAGAAAGATGACTGTTTATCCAATTACATTATAGAATCAAGAAAATTAGAGAGTAACACACACCTACATATAAAGTAAGCTATGTAATAAGCCATTTTAAAACTTATTTTCTATTTGGACCAATATAATGTAATTTTCTTAGAACTTTAATTTTAGTATTTCTCTGTAGCACATACGTGTTTCTTAACTTTCATTCATATTTTAAATTTGTTCATTCTTTCCATATTTACTGAGAAGATATGATGTGCCAAACACTGTTATAGTTTATGTAGATAAAATGGTAAAGGAGACACAAGTCCAGTTTCACAACTGCACGTCCTCTACAAAAGGTAAAAAGCTACTATAATATTGTCACAAATTGAGTGCAGATGTTAAGATAGAATTTTAGGTGCCAGATGTTTATTAGGGACCAACATCTGTGAAATGAAGGGGCAGGGGTAACTGGATTTGGAAATGGAGGACGTTGAACTACCATACAGGACCCTCAAAGCCTTGGCCAACTCAGTAGAGAACTCTGGAATGAACACTGACCCTCAAAGTTTCCTGCTTGGTGGGAAAACGTCCAGGCCTTTACACTTCCACCTCAGTCAGTCACCAGATGTAGGTTGAATAAGAAAGCATATAATGTTTGGCAAGAGTGCTCTCTGTAGCCAGGCAGCCCCTGAGGATCTGACACGTGGAAACTGTCTCTGAAGGTCCTCCGGGTTTCTGGCAGCAGGTCTTTAGTTAAATGGTAGTGTGGGCTGCAAATCTCCATATGCACCACACTGTATTATAAAAACACTTGGTGAATTACTGGGAATGAAGGTAAGGGGTCATTGATATTTTTGTCCTTGGTTCCTAAAGTCATGGATTCTTCCTATTGCAAGTGCAGATCCAAAAAAAAAGCCTTTCATTCAATGCATATATTGCATACTAAAATATGATATCCTGTCATTGAAGCATATGGCCGCCAAGCTGCCACTCCAGGTGCATCTTCAGTAAACCTTTTCAAAATTCTATTGTCCTGGCAGTTTAGGTGGTATGGAAATGATGAGCCTGTTTCTGCCCTTCTTTGTTTCGAAATGACATTACATTGGATCTAGTGCCACTCATGAAAACACTTTGTAAGCCCACAAATAATAGTGCTGGCTGCGAGGTTGTGGACAAAAGGCAAACCTATATCCAGAATATGTGTCTATACTGATGACTCACTGGCCCTTCCAGGATGTAAGGCGAACAGTGTAGTTAATTTGATGTAAAGTGGCCAGTTTCTCCTCAAGAAATGGTCCCTGCCAAGGACTCAGCTTCGGTATCTGATGCTGACTTCTGGGAGATCAAGCTTAGTGGGGTCAGTGCTGTTCGTTTCCTGCACAGCCTTTAATCACCACTGTAGCCACTTCCTGCGTGTATTCATTGTGCTGGCACTGGGAGGTCAGATGACAGACACAAACTGAAATCATCTGACCTGTCCATTTTTTCCACTTGGATCTTTAGAGCTTCTTCTGTGGAGATGTTTCTGGTGGTCATAAACATGTGACACAAATATCTCACATTGTGCCCATTCTCATATGTCTATTCATATGCTTCTACTCCAGATCTTGTCCTCAGTCTCCTAACTTGATTATCCCCCTTTCCTTGGTGCAAAGTTATCTGAATAAATGGCCAGGCCTATATAGCCATTCCTCAATCAATTTGCCAGAGAAGCTGCCCCTGGGAAAGGTATAAACTCAGACAAGGGGACTTTCTGCAGCTAAGTCACATCTTGAAGAAGCTCACAAATGGCGGCTGTGAGCTGACCACACTCTCTGAAGCCTGACCACAAATCCTCCTTTGAAGGAGATGTGGGCAGTGTATCTCTATATCTACCAAAACTATGATGTGATGAAGGCTTACCTAACAGGAAGCATGAAGTATTTGAGGAGATAAAAGGAAGAGCATCTCACAGATATCCCACAATCAAATAATTTGGCAGGCATCATAGATTATCTAAATGCAATAATGATAGATTTTTAAATTTATTAGATGGAAATTACTCTTTTCCTTCCTCTCTACCCATTCCAGGTTCATGAGGGGGCAATTCTAGTTATTTAGTTGTATATAGAGGAGAGGGTGGGTAAAGAGTTCCTCACAAATGAAGAAAAAAGGCTGAACAGATATTTGAAAAGACAAGGCACTAGGTACATGCCTGAGATGGATAGAGGACATGATGGGCGAGTTGTTAAGGCAGTGGGGAAAGCACGCACGTGAAGGCCTAAGAATGAATGAGTGTGGTGATTTTGAGAACTCCTAGTTGCTTATTATGGGATGAGAAGCATATGGGAGGCAAGGAATAGTGTGAGATGTGGTTGGAGAAATATTTAGAGAACACATTTTAAACTTGTAAACCATGCTGTGGAATTTGGACTTTAAGCTGGAGGTGCTAGGGATCCATGGAAGTTTGTAAGTGGAGTAGTGATATGCTGACATTTTATTTGTGTTTCAGAAAGATCATTGGAACTGCAGTTTTAAGATAGATTCAAAGAGCTACTCTGCTATCATCAAATACTGACAACTTCATAGGATCCCTCTCTAGTAAAAAGGCCTACTATATTTCTGAAAGGTTGAACAGTTCACCACCCAAATGTTCAAATTACCTACGCTTCCAAATTTGCTGTAATAAAAAATGACCTTGAAAATGTTTTGATGAGGCCATCATGCAGAGGAAATATGTTATATCTAAAAATGTTTTATGGTAGAATCATTCCATTATTGTTCAAAATCAGATTTGATGGCTAAAACCAATTCAAATTTTATGACATCCATGATAAATGCAGAATTTGATTCTGTCTATAGCCTTAAGTAGAAAGGAACCAAACTGGGTCGAATTCCAAAATTCTGGACCTAATAATACAATATATTATACAAGTAATCATGCAAATTGCCTAAAAAGTAATGACTAAATTATATATCTTAATAATATTTAGGCAGATTTTAAAATTTAACATATAGAATAAAATTGTAACATACAAATTGCTGCAAAGAATAGAACTCCTGCTTTTATGCCCATTATGTATATTCTTTTTCTCAAAGGATAGGACTCAGATTTTGTGTTAGGATAAACTACAATGCATGCATTTTTTTTTTTACACTGGAAGTCATTGAGATTATTATTCCAGCACCCAGGTGCTCATATCAGATCAATTTAGCAAGGAATAAAAAACTTCAATACAGCTAAAGACTACTTAGTAGCTCAGGAGGATGGGCCTAACGTTTGTAGGGGTAGATATGAAGGAACAGTGAATAAGGAAGCAGGTAATGAAATGTGAAATTAAAAGACAGTAAGGATTAAGAATAATAAAGTAAAATAAAGATTCTGATACATGAATTTCATTCAAGTGTTAAGCAAAAGCAATAAACTTTGCTTGCATAATTATTACAATTAGAGACAGTTGATTTGTATGTATTTAACCAAGAGCACGCTCTCTTCAGTCTGTTTATAAAAGAATACCAGAGATGAGAAAGCATGCAATCTAGGAAACACTCTATGCGGAAAATGAAAAGCTTACCATGCCATATGTGGCAATCCATAATGGAAAAATACGATTAGTAAATCCTCATGTATCTGAGATCATTTTGAGAGATGGTCTCATTTTTTATTCCACAATGAATTAACTTTTCCCATCCAATCAGGAATTTTCTGTTTCAGTCAATATTTAATTTTCTTTCTCTCATATTTTCCAAAGCATAGGGGTTTTCTCTCCCCTTTTCATTTAGAATTGAGGTTCTGGAAAGCTTTGCCAGCTGAATAAGCAATGTGAATAAATCTGAACAGTCACTGAGCAGGAGCACAGGTTCCACTGTGGACTAATGAGCACGTTCCTTCAACTATTTCACCATTACTGTCTTATTTATGTGGGTCATTGAAGAGAACAACTTATAAGATCATTTCTGTAATTTTCCAAACAGCTAAAAATAAAACCATGAGAAAATTCTTTCACCTTAGTTGCTGATTCTTATCTGTTTAGTACGACTTAGATCTCTTTGTGTTAGAAAAGCATTTTTGTAATGCTGAGCACAGTTGTCATTATATCATTGTCTCTCTGATTATTTCTTCAAATTATTCTATACTTCAAGCTAATTCTTATGATAGATTTAAGTAAATATCAAGGCATCTTTCAGTGTGACTTAAATTCAGGCTTGGCATGATGATTTATACACATCCACCATCTTACCCACTCCATTTTCCTTAATACAGGTCCTCAATATGGGCCATTAAAGCATTCAAAAGTTTATCTCAGAGGTTATCCAAGTCAGACTGTCTAAATAATTTTTAGAACAAGTAGCTATATGTGGTCATTAGCTATTTCTTGTGAATTAAAATACTTCTATTATTTAGCATGATCAAGTTTTTGTTGTTGTTAGTTTCAGGTGTACAAAACAATATAATAGTTAGACATTCATACCCCTCACAAAGTGATAATCCGCTCCCTCAATCTATTACCCCTCTGACATTGTATGTAGCTGTTACAATTCCATTGACTCTATTCCCTATGCTATGCTCCACATCCTGTTACGATATATATATATATATATATATATATATATATATATATATATATATATATATATGTTTAATATAAATAAAGTTATACTTGACATTCATTATTATTCAGCTTCAGGTGTACACTGCAGTGGTCAGGCACCTACACCGTCCATGAAGTGGTCTCCCTAATAAGACAAGTGTCCATTGGATACTCTACAAAATCTTTACAGCACTATTGTTATATTCACCAAACTGTCTTTCGTATCCCCATGGCAATCTTGTGGTTGCCAATTATGCTTTCTAATCCCCTCACCTTCTCCCTTATCCCCACTCCCCCTCCCATCTAGCAATGCTCAGTTTTTTCTCTATGTCTATGAGACTGTTTCTGATTAGTTTATTTATTCTGTTCTTTAGATTCCACATATAAGTGAGATCATATGGTATTTGTCTTTCTCCATCTGACTTATTGTTCTCCAGACCCATCCATATCATTGCAAATGATATCATTCTTCTTCATAGCTGAGTAACACTCCATTGTGTAAATGTACCATAGTTTCTTAATCCAGTCATCTACCGATGGGCATTTCGGTTGTTTTCAAGCCTTTGACTTTGTGAACAGCACTGCAATAAACATAGAGGTGCATAAATTTTTTTGAATTAGTGTTTTGGATTTCTCTGGATAGATACCTAAGAGTAGAATTTCTGGGTTGTAAGGTATTGAGTTGTTGGAAAAGTCATGACATAATTTTTCTATGTTTTTCATTGCAAAAATGCGTCATGACTTTTCTGACAACCCAACAGTTCCATTTCTAGCTTTCTGAGATACCTCCATACTGATTTCCATAGTGGCTGCACCAGTCTGCAGTCCCACCAACAGTGCACCAGGGATCCCTTTTCCCCACAACCTCACCAGCACTTGTTGTTTGTTGATTTATTGATGATAGCCATTCTGATCAGAGTGAGGTTGTATCTCATTGTGGTTTTTATTTGCATTTCTCTAATGATCAGTGAAGTTGAGCATTTTTTCATATGTCTGTACGTCCTCTTTAGAAAATGTCTCTTCATATCCTCTGCCCATTTTTCAATTGGGTTGTTTGTTTCTTCAGTGTTGAATTGAATGAGTTTTTAAAGAAATTTTGGATATTAACCCTTTATCAGATGTCTAATTGTCAACTATGTTCTCCCATTCAGTAAGATGCCTTTTTGTTTTATTGATGGTTTCCTTTGCTGTGAAAAACTTTTTAGTTTGATGTAATCCCACATGTTTATTTTTTTTCTTACTTCCCTTGCCAGAGGGGATATACCAGAAAAAAATATTACTAAGGGTAATGTCTCAAATTTGCTTCCTATATTTTCTTCTAGGAGCTTTATTGTTTCAGATCTTACATTTAGGTTTTTAATCTATTTTGAATTTATCCTTGTATATGGCGTAAGGAGGTAGGTGGTCCAGCTTCATTTTTCTACATATGCCTGTCCAGGTTTCCCAGCACCACTTGTTGAATATACTGTCTTTACACCAATGTAAATTCTTGCTTCCATTGTTGTATATTAAATGACCATATAAGCATGGGTTTATTTCTGGGCCTTCTATTCTGTTCCATTGATCTATGTGCCTGTTTTTATGCCAGTACCGTACTGTTTTGATTACTGTAGCCTTGTAGTATGACTTGATGTTGGGTAGCGTGATACCTCCCACTTTGTTCTTATTTCTCAAGATTGCCATGGCTATTTGGGGTCTTTTATGGTTCCATATAAATTTTAGGGTTATATGTTCTATTTCTGTGGAAAATGTCCTTAGTAGTTTGATAGGAATTGCATTGAATCTATATATTGCCTTAGGCAGTATGGACATTTTAACTATATTAATTCTTCCTATCCATGAGCATGGAATGTTTTTCCATTTATTTGTATCTTCTTTAATTTCTCTCTTCAAGTGCCTTATAATTTCCTGAGTACAGGTCTTTTACTTCTTTGGTTAAATTTATTCCTAAGTATTTTATAGCTTTTGAAGCAATTATTAATGGGACTGTTTACTTAATTTCTTCTTCTGATAGGTTATTATTGGTGTATACAAATACAACTGATTTTTGAATATCAATTTTGTATCCTGCTACTTTACTAAATTCACTTATCTGTTCTAATAATTTTTTTGTGGAGTCTTTGGAGTTCTCTATAGTATCAAAGCAAGTTTTAATTTATATTTCATGAACAGCTACCAATGCTATGCCAAGAAAACTGAAGCTTAATATATGTGTACAATATGTCTATGTATATTTTCACAATCTCCTACATGAAGCCAAATGACTGTAATACTGTTGAGATAGAGACACTTTTCCTTCATTCCATACAAATTATTAAAAATATTGAGCAATACTTTGTTGTACAATTGTTTTGAAATGGGCATGTTCTATATCTATGCCTTCCAAAGTGGTAGTCACTAGATACACACAGTTATTGTACACCACAAATATGGCTAAATTTTATGTAAGCTTAAAATTTTATATTTAAATTTAAATAATGAGTTGTGTCTCATGATTACCATGTTGGACAGAACATATCTATTATAGTAAAAAAAGTCACTGTATTCACATTTTCACAATATTGACAGAAAATAATTCAGTGCAAAATTATTAAATACAGTATGGAAAGTGTAATATTAGTGTAACATTAGACATAGGGTGGCTAAAGGAACAGAGAAAATCTCTAACTCAGATGAGAATAAATGGCAGACATCAAAGAACGTGTTTAAAAGGAGAAAAATGAAGTTGTCTTGAAAAATGAGGAGTTAGAGCTAGCAGATCCTTTGCTGCACTTAAAAAGGAGATAAGTTATAATAATCATGGCCATACCCACTTTCAAAAATAGATTATTGTATTCACTGTGATTGATGCTTGTGTTTCTCCTTTTAAGTTTATACTTCTATGTGCAAGAAAATAATCATCAGGAGATACCAAAGCAAAGATTAAAGAGTATCCACCAAAATATCAAATGAAGAAACAAAACTCATAGACACAGACAATAGTTTAGTGGTTACCAGAGGGAAAGGGAGGAGAGGGGGATGGTAGAAGAGGGTAAAGGGAATCAACTATATGGTGATGGAAGAAGAACTGACTCGGGGTGGTGAACACACAATGCAATACATAGATGATGTATTATAGAATTGTACACTTGAAACCTATGTAGTTTTGTTGACCAGTGTCATCCCAATAAATTTTAATTAAAAAAATAGAACTGACCCACCATCTGTAGCAATTAATCCAAGGAGCCAAACCACAAATTGTTCAGCCATCAGCCCAAAGCAGTCAGTACTTAATAATTGACAGCTTTCCTGTATTTAGCCTCCACTTCCAACTTAGGATCAAGTAGAGAAAGCCACATGTGCTCCCCTATCCAGTCATAAGGCTTTCAACTTTCCAAGTGCTTCTTCTCAATTAGCACATCAGCTTGTACCTTGGACCGGAACTTTCGATTAAGTGCATTAGTACTTATTAGCTAGTTTTTTTTCTAATATTGTGTACTACATACATTTATTATTTTAACACATTATAATGATGCATAAATGTTGTTTACTTTTTATAGCTTTGATTACTTCTGTTTATAAACCAATGGAACCTTGCAGTTTAGTTTTTTTTAGCATATTACCATAACTACCATGATCTAACAAAATAAATGATTAATAAGACAAACAATACATTAGTTTATGATTTAACCAATATTTCCTGAGCAAATGATACTTACCAATCAAGTGATGGATTCTTTATTTTTAAATGATTTGATTTTTTTTAATCAGAAGTTATCTGTTTGACTTCACAGAGGCAGTAAATTTATAAGTTATAGTCTTATTAAATATATAAATTAATCCATTACCTAAGATTAATTAACCACTATTTATTTAACATATATAAATGTTATAAATAAATAACACCTATTTATTTGATAGAATAATCATTATAATCAGGGTTACCCTCAATTTTAACCTTATTCTAATGGCTTTACATTCCAAATATCTCCAAGTATATACTTGGTTTGTTTGAGGTTTTGTTTTTTGTTTTTGTTTTTTTTAATTTTTGTTTGTATATCTGTATGTGCTTATAATTTAAAACTAACTGAATATTTAAAATATCCATGTGTATGATACTTTGTACAAATAGAAATTGTTATGCTTATTGATAATATCCTCTGGATTTTTCTTAAAGTGGCTTTTGATTTTATGGTGTGCTTTCTTAAATCTCCTGCTTATAACTGAACACCTTGTAGGTGATAATTTTTGCATTCTTTATTTCTCTACTGATCTTATCTTTAATTTTGTACATCTCTTTCAAGTATATATACAAGGTAGGGAAGTATGAGAAAGACTGAAATTAAAAAATTAAAATATAGTTTTAATTTGGTGTATAGTAAGAACAGAAACTTTGAATTTTTACTTTATGTTTAAATACTTCACTTTTACTTTATTGATTTTTGTTTTTGATTTTTTTTTAGATATTGTTTATTTTTACTTTTTAAAATTTTATTTATTTATTTATTTATTTTAAGCTGAGCCATCCTGCTACCTGTTGGAAGCTCAACGGCTGCTCAGCTTGGGCTGGCAATTGAACCGCTGTTGCCCAGAGCTCAAACTCTTAAGCAAGCTCTTAACCAACTGAGCCACTCAGCCGGCCCTTGTTTTTTGTTTTAATGCTAGTATTCTCAGAAGTTTTCATTTCTGAGAAAATTCTAAGAATGTAGTATATGTTTAGTTTATAAGCTTTTCTTTTATTGAAGACACAAATACTGCTGTTGATAATAATAAAGCCAGAAAATTGGAAGCTAACCTAATAATTCTACTTTTTCTTTGAGAACAGACAGCAGCAAAAAAATATCTTACATTTCAGCATTTATAATGCTTGAGTATTTTTTTTCTCCAAACTTCTTCAACACAATATGTTCACTTATTTTATAGAAAGGATTACTAAACTATCATTTGCTATGTATCAGCATTTTCTTTAATTCTCCTTCAGTAGACCTTTCTTATTTCATGATAAGGCTGAAATAGAGTGAGCCCAAGGGTATTATTTAATTACATGCTTTCTCAGCTAGAAATCAAATAGGTCACTTTTCTCTGAACAAAACCTTAATGATAAAAGAAAAAGGCATCAGATATATTATTAGAATAATAATAGTCAAAAGCAGATTCTGATACAGGACATATCAAGATAATTTTCTAGGTCTCCACTAATAGTGACCAGTAGCAGACACCTTCACATTTAATGCCTAGCCCAAATCAATAATACAATTTTTTTTTCCTATCAAATCCATGCCTTTCTGTCCAATTCACAAGGGTGGACCGTCAGTGGAGATGTCAGTACAATGGGCCTCTTACCCATGGCCACAAGTACCTACATAAGAAATGCTGACCTAAACCATGACAATTAGAATCCATGTCTCAGGATTTAAAATTGGTATTAGTTGATTGGTGTCTAAGAGATTATATTTTAATATCTTCTAGTCTTAAAAAAAAACCCCTCATGTATCCAAGACCGAGAATGAGGTATCAACTTTAAAAGTGACAAGTCAAATAAGAGCCTTCCTGGCCCACAATAGACTGTAAAATAGTTGTAATCAGATTTAGGCTCCTTGAGCAAGATAAAGCTTTTGGATAATAAAAGTTCTGGACTATATCTGATACCCCTGACATTTAATATTAATAATATTAATAAATGTTATATCTTATAACATGAAGGAATGCCTAACAACCAAAATTCCCTTTAGCATTTTAATTTCATAAATTCTAAATCTAAATGAGATATAGTCCATTCTATATTAACCTATTCTTTACTATTTCAAGTGCTTTTACCATAAAGAAATAGTACACCTACCCTACCCCCTCATTTAAGAATTGAGTAAATATAAAATACTAGTGTATTTAGCAAGAAATGAAATGAGAAGCTGAAATACTTGTCCTGATAATGTATCATGAGTAAACAATGAGGCACTTATGAAAATTACTCCTTAATAACCAATGGAACAACACAAAGTAGTATGTGAGACTAAGATAAGTGTCTGAAAAAGAAAACAAGTCCCTGTCATATGGGAATGTGTTATTTCAAACAGAAAAATTCATAAAAATCCTGTTGGTATTCCAAAGGGTAGGACGGGTACTTGAAGTTGATGCTGTAGTGATAGTAATGAATTTGTGAACTATGACATACATTTCTTAGGCAGCTGAAATGGGGGAGAGGTTTTGGAATCTAGCCTTTGGCCACAGAAACTAGATTTTCCTCAATACCTATATTTAGGAAAGGATTTAACATTGCAGGAAACTTCACTGGTAATTATTAAATGAACTTTGCTCTCAAAATTTCATGGAAACCACAAAAGTCAACTGTAAAATCTTTGGGTTTTTTTTTTTGTTTTTCGTCTCCCTGGATTCTGATCCTGCATCTAAACTAAACAGCCAAATTGAGACATTCCAATTTCACCTCAAATTTGGCAGTTTGAAAACTAAATTCATAGTTTCCCTGAAAAAAAATTTTTTTCAGGCTTACTTTAATTACCTATTCTTTAGTTTCTGAATAACTTCTCTCTCAGCCATTCTTTTCTTAATATTCTTACAGCTAACACTCTATTGTAGGCCCATGTGTATCACCTGGAACACTAAAATGATGTATTATTCTCTGCTCTTCCTGCTTCCAACTTGGCTATTAGGATTCACTATATAGTAGCTACTGGTTTTTCTAAAATAATATCTTCTCATCTGCAATTCACACAGCCTACTTACTAGGCCCAGACTATAATATTCTCAAGTTTGGAACCCAGCCCTTTCACCTGGTTTCACCTCCTACTGTATTATTAAACCAACACCAAGCAAAATAATCTACACATATTTTTTTTTCACAAATTCCATTTGCTTTCTTGCTGTTATGCTTTTTACATAGCTTTTTTGCATAACCTTCTAATCCTTCACCCCTAGGACCAACCTCCCATGTTTCAGCTCCTTAAACTGCCATTGAAAACCTGCCCATCCTTTAAAGTTCAGTTGTATCTAGACTCTCTCTCAACATCCTACCTCTGCCCTCACTTCCAGCCTTTCTCCACAAAGATCTTTTCTTCTCTGGAAGTCCTAGCATTTGTTTCCATTTCTGATTATCAGATTTTGTCCTCTGCCAGTTCTTTTGTTGATTCCTTTTATTCATGCCTTGTCACTTTCAATAGATTTTAAGAATGCTGAAGGCAAGAAAACCCATTTTTACTTATGTAAAACCATGTGTGGGCCACATGGTTCTCAGAGTTGTTGGTTTTTAAAGTTGGTTCATGTAATTCACTGAGGTAATAGTACCACTTGGGTTTATAAAAGTAGAATTTAGGGGTTATGAAATAAGGTTATGAAATCTTGTTAGATATAGACCTAACTCCAAGCATCATCACAATAAAGTGAAATTTGGGTGGTTTATAGTAAGATCAGATGTCAAACAGAGAACTATGATGTTGAATATTAATGTATAGCAATTGATGCTAATAGATGACTAACTGAAAGCCTTTAACAAAATGATTGAAAAATACTTATTAGCAGTAAATCATGCACTAAGGAAACCACTCCGAATCCTTTTCAAATTATGGCAATCTATATACTAGAGCAAAAAAACATGAAAGCTTAGAACATGTCATGATGGGAGGTATGGAAAGGGAAAAAATGTCCAAGAAACATTTCTTTTAAAAGTAAAAACATATTAAGAGAACTCAGTCATCTGTTTTGTGCTATTTTATAGGCAGTCCTGTGCAATCCAGTGTGACACACAGTATTGGGGAAAGAGGACTCAAAATGGTTTTCTTAACATTTCTGTCATTCTATGCATTCTGCTATGTATTGAAATTCCTAAGTTATATTCATGCCCATTGCAGTATAACACAGGATGCAAAGGACCCTCCCTAAACCAATAGTATACATGAAATTAAAACAAAACAAATGAAACCACATAAAAAGTGACAATGGAATTTTACATTTAAGCAGTTGTGGGTCATTATCTATCATGCAGTGGTAAGGTAAACACTCTTTGACTAAAAGAGGTGTTCCTTAGACAAGGTCGCCGATATAGTGACGGGGTCGATTACTAAGGCAGATCGGTAAAGCAAAGCATGTCAATTTGAGGAATAGTGAATGAAATACCACTTACACATATTGTTTATCAAGCATTGAATGGTAACTCTCTTTTGACTATCTGCCACCACATCTGGGACTTACTAAAAAGGCATTCTTACTGAAATGACGGCCTTTTCAAAGAAACACAAGCATAATGTGAAAGGTCTGATATAAAATTTTATTTTTTTTATTTTTTTTCAGTTTGTTGTGGGCTCTGTCAGATGCTATGGGTGACATAATGTCTGAGTCCCAGAGATAAAGTGAAATGAACCAAAGTCAGTGATGAGAGAGGTTGGCTGACAGATGATGGACACTTGGGCCCTGGCAAACCCTGTACATTCTTCCTTTGGGATGCCTTTCCAGTGCTAACTGGAGCAAGTCCATACTGTCCAAACTGTCAAGAGTGGTTTTGTGATATGTGCTGCCCCAGAATGCCTACCAGTGTGGACGGGGACAGATGTCCTGTGCTCTGAGGATCCTGATCTTTCAATTCTTCTAGTTCAACCCAGTTTTTACAAATTCCTATATGTACTCATGCAAAATAAAAGAAGCACAATTCCCCCAATTATATGCCCATTACACTGACAGGTTTTATAAATTTTAAAGCTTCTGCTATATTATTGATTTTCACAGTGTATCTTCTGTAAGCAAAACATATCTTTTGTGTTCAATCTGTGACATTTACAAGCAGACATTATTCAGCATTCAGTGAGATGTGATATTTTGAATATGTGATAAAATGGGCTAGAATCAGGAATGGAAACTATATGAAAGCTATAGATGATACTAATATGAGAAATATAAAAACATAAGTGGGTTTTAAAATCAATCCAAATAACCATATAAAATAAATAAATATAGTATGTATGTATGTATATATGAATAGATAGATAGATAGATGATAGATGATAGATATATAGACAGATATCTTTCAAAAATGCTTTGAAACTGAAGAAAATACTAAAGGCTTATTTTGAAGAATAATGAAAAAGAATAACATTGACGAGGATGTCAAATATTCCTAGTTATTAGCTATACAGTTAACTAATTTGGAAGTAAAACATACAAACAAAAATCCTGCCCCAACCCATCCAGATATAAAATAAAAGAAAATGATTCTTCAGCAAATTCTCAAATTTAAAAAAAAATCATCGAAACTCTATTTATATGATTTTTTATGCAAGAAATATTTTGAAAGCCAGATGAGACAAGTTACTGAAGGTAATAGAAAAGCAAATAGCAGAGACAATTCTATAATCTTGGTTTTTAATTTTGGATGTTGCTATTGTTTCTGTATGTTCAATGAACTTCCAAAAGCACAAATGCACATGTAATAAGTCTTCCATCTTTTATTGAAAACTACAGCGGCTAATGAATGAGTGATAGTTTCATACAGAATACTGACTGTTGGACTAGCCTAAGGGAGGTGGGCGGGGGGAAGGTTGTAGTTAGATTCACTCTAAACTCCTATGTTGAAAATGCTGAAGATTTCAGAATTAGGAATATTTCTGCATTGGCAAAGTGGGGCCTAACAGATTTGACTGATGTTCAGGGAAAATTCCAAATCAATACACTGTTGCAAAATGTGGAGAGCAGAAACATGAAAACACACCATCTAAATTAGACATTAACCCAGTCTCTTTGGGAGTCATTAAAATTAATTTCTTCTTTACTTACTGTTTTATTTATTGAGTTCATTTTTCAATTGATCATAACTCTAACCATAGAAAGTTTGATTTTTTGGCATTTAAAGTCACTTGCACTTGGAAAATCTATTTCTAAAGAAACAGTTTTAAAGCAGTTTAAGAAAAATAAATGGTCATTTTCTCTTAGATGAAAGAATTTTTGAATCAATATACACACTTTAAAAAACCTTAAAAATGTATTATTTTTGGATGGTTGGCCATGATAACACTTATATCCGTTTGCTTATAACTCTCCTATTCAATCTATTCAGGTTTCTATACCATTCCATGCTGCCATTAGCAGGAGTTGAAATTGTTTATACTGGAAAAGCATGTTCTGACCCAGGAATGAATTTATTTAGAAATGTGAACAGTCAACTTAGGGGGAAAAACAGGTTTCCACTTTTTATAATAATGGATTTCAAAAAGCAAATTGCATTTACTGGTATTCAAAGTATATTAGACTGCAAATTTTGGAAAAGTCAAATAAGCACTATATTAAATTAAATCAATAATAAATAACAAAAGTGATGTTATATTTCACTTATGAAGTACTATAGTTTTAATATTTATGTGTAGAATCATGTAGTTATGTAAGATTTCTAGTAGTAACTAATATGTAGTATAAAATTTAAATTGAAAGTATTACATAATTTATAAGTAGCATGTTTCATCATGATAGTATATAAATATACTAGTATATATAAATATATATTTATCTAAATAGTATATGTAATATATATTTGTTAAACAAATTTAGATACTTCATCACTGCCTTTAATATTAACTAAGTCATTTAAAAATATATTTATTCCATTTTAATTATCCTCCACTAGATTGAACATCTATTTTTAGAAGTAGTACATATTTATTTAATTTCCGTGTATTTCTCAAGTAAGTATAGATATTTATTCTGGAAAAAAAGGAATAAGTTTCATAAGAAATCCTTTTATCAAATCAAAGACATATTTTGAAAAGGAATGCAATCCCTTAACTTCTTTCTAATAGAATTGAGAAAATAGAGAAGCAAAAATAAATTACAAAAGAGATGATTTAATTTAGACATAAAAATATTATAATATAAAATCTCTTCTGAAGGCTATTGTCATGGAAATTGGTAGAGAATTTTATTCTAAGCAGGCAAATGTTTACCAAGCAATATGGTAGCATAGACCATTTATGTCTTAGTCACCAGTGTATCTCAGCAACTGCAAGAGCATCCGGTATACATAAGAGGATTAATAGATATTTGGCAAATTAATGGATTGATGAATATATGTCTTTTGTCTTTTCTGAGTTGCAAGATCATATGTCTTCACTTGTAGTAAGTATTTATTTGATAAAGGTTTTGGAGATTATTTATAGACCTTCTGGGCCATCTAAAATGGTGAATTAAAAAAAAAGTTAGCTTTTTCTAATGTGGGATTTTGACAAGGGTAAAAGGGGAAAACATCTTATAAATATAACTGCTTTGCATAGCATTTTTATATCAGAAAATATTAATTAAAATATGTCTGGTTAAAAATTCTCTATATATTTATAATAGAAGAACTTAACACGTTTTCTAACCAAGCCTTTGATATTGTTCATATTTTACTCCTTATAGTCTGTCAGGACTCCATATGGTCTATATGATGCAGCTCATGCTGAAAATATTCACCCTACTGTGAAGAGTATCTTTATACAGTGTATTTCTCTGTGCTACTGGCAGTGTGGAATAGTCCTTAAAGATTATAGAGAGCCCAGGAAGCAGTCAGCACTAGACTGAGGAAGAAGGGATTCTAACACTGGGTTCACACAGGTGGGTGAGTAACTGGGAATAGAGACGAAGTGATACTGAAGACAAATAGGATGCAAATTAAACATCTGTCACCAGCTAAAACGGATTGGGCCACTTATGCTTAGGACTCTAATCTTCTAGTAACTGAGAGAACATTCCTATCAACAAGAATGAGTTTTACCTCTTTTTTTTTTAAACGTATCCACTGCACTCCAAAATCTGTTTCCTTAGAAAGAAAGGTGAGAAAGAGATATGAGAGATTGATGAATGCATTCTTAGCATACCCCTTTGTCAGAAGAGGACAGAGAAGAACCTTGATTGACAGACATTCAGACACCAAGAAATATTTAACAATCACCTACTCTGTATGGAGCGCTGTTCAAATACCTGGATAAATAATTGAAGAGAGTAAGGGAACAATTTATGAATCTATCAGGGCAACATGTTTCTTAGGCTGAAGGAATAGAAAGTGCAAATCCCCGGTGTGAGTGGAATGAAGTGAGAGTGGGGCTCTGCAGGGAGAGGGAAGCCAAGTGGCCTACACACTTGATGCTGGTAACGGGCCCCTAGGCAACAAAAGACCCCGATATGGTATTGTCCATGAGGACAGAGAAACAAAAACCTCATTAGATATTTTTTCTAGGAAAAGAAATAAGCAGAGGCACTGTTTCCATTCTCAGTGTCCCAGCCTAGAGCAGTTCCAGTTAAGATGTCATTAGAGAAATAAAATGAATACAATAAATGGGAACTGACTTTTTTAACCAAAGGACATTTTTACTCTGTGAATAGAAGTGATGGAACATGTTAACACATATATATATATTTGAAATATAAGTATTTTCTAAATATATGGATCAAAATAGTTTTAAATGAAATATTCTAAATAAAAGAATTTTCTTCTTGGCCCATTAGAAAAATGTTAAAAAATTAAGATAACATTAATTGTCAAAGTTAAATGCTACAAATGCTACCTCAAACACTGATTAATATAAAAAAAAGTGCCTCTATCTTAAACCCATTAGCAATGTGCAGACAATAATTGGAAAAATATGTATCTACAGCATCATCCTTGGCAGCAAAATACTGCTGGATACAAAGCGCACCATCAATAGCTGTCGACTGACACTAAACATAGTTTGATTATGCTCATTTTAAAAAATTAATCTCATATTTTACATCAACTCTTTTTTTAAATTTATTTTTTATTTTATTAATTTGTATTAAATTTAGGGGTGATATTGGTTAGTAAAATTATATAGGTTTCAAATGTACATTCCTATAGTACATCATCTATATATTGCATTTTGTATGTTCACCACCCAGAGTCAGTTCTCCTTCCATCACCACATATTTAACCCCCTCTGCCCTCTTGTACCATCCCTCCTCCCCGCTTATGCTCTGGTAACCACTAAACTTTGATCTGTGTCTATGAGTTTTTGTTTCTTTGTTTTGTTCATTTGTTGCTTTCACTTTTATATCCCACATATGAGTTAAGTCATAGAGTTCTCAACTTTTTCCGTCTAACTTATTTCACTTAGCATGATAATTACAAGATCGATCCATGTTGTTGTGAATGGTAGTGTTTCATCTTTTCTTATGGCAGAGTAATATATATATATATATATATAACTCTGCATCTCCTTTATCCAGTCATCTATTAAAGGACTTTGGTTGCTTCCATGTCTTGGCCACTGTAAAAAATGCTACAATGATCATAGGGGTACATATATCTTTATGGATAAATGTTTTCTTTGATCTCTCCCGTTGAAGTTACAAAAACAACTATAATTCAACAGAGGATTCCTGACGCAATACACAAACACATCAGAGACATGCACACATTGAAACATCTGAAGGTGAGTGAATCAGGGTGAACACGGGAGGAGGGAAGGGGGCCATGGGTGCAGCCTGGAGCTCACTGTGAGTCTTGGAAGAGGGGCCATTGAGACTACAGGTGCACTCTCTGAGGCCCCAGTAATCCTGCCTGAGAGATCAGCATATACTGGGGGTGTCAAAAAATTTTATACAAGTGGACACATTGGTCAGTGTTGCTCAAGCAGTAGTTCACCATACTCAGAAGTGTTTGGATGCTGATGGTAACCACTTTGAGCACCTCTTGTAATTGCAGAAGTCAAACGTGACTTGTATTCATCTTTTGTTATTGGTATATATTGAGATTATAATTTTAATACAGTTTTCCTTTCTTAAAATGTGTACACATTTTTTTTTGGCACCCTCTGTATATAATGCAACTGCATCCAGCAATTGGGGCAGAGACCTTGGGGCAAAGACCAAACACAGAAGTGCAACAACTTCAGTCCAACAGCCCTCACAGCCAGGAAGAAAACAAAGCCACAGAGCCTGGCCTCCTCCAGCTCCCTTCCAGAGCTCGCCTCCCCACACCCTCCCACTGTTAGCAGTGGGCCCCATAAAAAACAACAACAAGCAAACAAAAAAAGTGGTAGCAGTGTCAAATTAAAGAGAAGAATATCTACAGCCCTGAGAACTAGAGAGACAATTCCTGAGCAGCAGACACACACTGTGGCTAATTCCAATGACAAGGGAGGAGCTATAGGGGTGAGGCAGCTGTAGTCTGGCAGTCACCATTACTCAGAGGAGAACAAAGCCACAAACACAGAGCCACCTCTCCCAATCCACCCCACCGTCACCTTCCACAGCTGATCCTAGCAAGGGCACCCAGGGCTGCTGAGGCACACTGCTTTGCATCTGGCTGCAGAAGAAGCAGTGGGATTTCAGGGACTCCGAACCCCATCACTCACCACATCCTCCCACAGAGGTGGTGGCCTGAGACCTAGGCAACCTCGACACAGAGGAGATGCCCATCTCCCCAGGAAATCTCCCACCATGCAAGAAACTTGAATAGGACAAGAAAAAAATAAAACATTCCAGCATTACCTACTTGAGAGCAAAAGAAAGATGCTTTGTATCAACCTGCTGCAGAATTTGCTCCTGTAGATGCCCAAGAAGAGAAATAAAGTATTGTTACATGAATAACCAAGGTAGCTCAGAAAGGAAATGAAAAATCTCCAGAAAATAAACTTAAAGACATGGAAATATGTGACTTAGATGACAGAGTATTCAAGATTGCAGTTCTTAAAAAACTCAACAAGATGCAAAAAAACTCAGGTAGGCAGTTTAATGAACTCAGAAATAATATCAAAGAATAGTGAATG
Organism: Hipposideros armiger; assembly: GCF_001890085.2. NCBI lineage: Eukaryota > Metazoa > Chordata > Mammalia > Chiroptera > Hipposideridae > Hipposideros > Hipposideros armiger. The sequence continues at coordinate 23,024 of NW_017732890.1, forward strand.
TTTTACCAAAGAGATTGAAATTTTAAAAAAAGAACCAAATAGAAATTCTGGAGCTGAAGAACTCACTAAAAGTGATGAAGAATGAAATAGTGAGCTTAGGAAATTGAGCTGATCAAATGGAGGAAAAAATTAGTGGTATCGAAAATAGAAATCTGGAAATAATGCAGATGGAAGAAGAGAGAAATTTGAGAGTTGTAAGAAATGAAAGAACTCTACAAGAACTATCTGACTCCATCAGAAAGAGCAATGTAAGAATAATGGGCATACCAAAAGGAGAAAACAGGGAGAAGGGAACAGAGAGTATATTCAAACAAATTGTTGAAGAGAACTTTCCAAACCTATGGAAAGAGCTGGATCTTCCAATCCAAGAAGCAAATAGAATACCTAATTACCTCAATCCTAACAGGCCTTCTCCAAGGTACATTATGTTGAAGCTATCATAAATTAATGACAAAGAATTCTCAAGGCAGCCAGGGAAAAAAAGATGTTAACCTACAAAGGAAAACCCATTGGATCATCATCAGAATTTCAGCAAATACTCTATAAGCCAGGAAGGAGTAGAATCAAATATTCAAATTACTGAAATTATCAGCCAAGAATAATATATCCTGCAAAGTTATCCTTTAGATGTGAAGGAGGAATAAAGACCTTTCCAGATATACAGAAGCTAAGGGAATTTTCCACCACAAGGCCTGCATTAAAGAAAATACCGAAGGAGGCTATTCAACCTGAAACAAAAAGACCAAAGGATACAGAGCTATGAGCAAGGTTACTAACAGACAGACAGAAGCTGGAAATGACAACTCCTACATAGAACAGGGCACTATACACTTAAACATAAAATTGCTTTCTATTTTGATTCCTTGTTACAAATCAATGCAAAAGGGTGGTTTTCACAGTAATCTTGCCTTTGTTATATTAATAATTCACTCAAATCAATTCCTACAACTGACCCTATCCTTCATTATCTGTAGGCATATCTCATATATTCTGCTTATTGTAAGAGTGAATATATGTGATATAGTAAATGGGGAGCCAATTCCAATTTAGTATAACTCTGAAGCAAAAACCACTAAGTAAAAAATGCACTTGTCAGACAGTCTTCAAATAGATAAATTCCCTTCTCATTTTTGACATGTATGCACTGAACATTGAGAAAAATCCATGTAAAACTAATTCACACATACTATAGTGCATCAGATAAGCTCTAGAAAGATAAAAGGTGTTATTCATCTTAATCTTACAGCAACAAACTAAGATGTGATCAAATGTATTCAGACTGCTGGTACTGAAGTAATTAAATTCTAGAGCCAACAATATCTGTAAAATGATTTTCTGGGATTATAGAAAGTGTATAATCAATAGACTTAGAATTACTGCATTCCAAAAGTAAACTTTGAATGGCTTATCTATTTATACTTGTTTAGAAAGTGTGTGACTTTGTGTAAAATGGAGGATGTATAAAACAATCGTATAAAGCAAAAGAATAAGAGGAAGAAGAAGCAAAGAAAGACAATGTAAACTACTGCTATTTAGGATTTACATATTGTTGCTATGTGTTATTTTTTTCTTCCTGGAGTCTTGTGTGTGTATTTGTGTGTGTCCTCTGATATAAATCTTCATGTTATTGCTTAGGTATTGTCAGCTTCTGGGTTGGTAAGACCAATCCAACTGCCAATGAAGCTTCAGGCATGAACAAAGCAAGAAACAAATGAGTGTTGTGGTTATGAAAAGATTCCAAAAATCTGGGCAAATGAATTATGATAATTAGCTGATGGACATTCATAATTCTCCTATGAAAATATAATACTGTACTCAGTGCCTGGCGTTCATCCCCCATTCCTTATAAAGCATGGAGTGCTAAAATCTTCCCATGGAATTCTCAAATATATTAATATTTTATAGTACTTATCCACTATTTAATTTCAATCGTTAATCTCTCTCTGAACTCAACTGCTCCTACTTTCTTGGGTTCTGGTTGTTCTCCTTTACCTCATCTTTTATCCATCCCTTAACTTTCTTCAAGATATAGCTTAAATTGAAGCCACACATTTTTTCCCTAACCATTTAGATCTTTTTCATCCTTACTGAAGATTCATTTGGCAACAGCCTGATACGTCTGCAAAACCTACAGGATAGGTACCATATTTTGCCTTCTCTTATGTCCCATGTAGTACTGGGAATTATTTGTCTGAGATTTTATGATTAATTTCCTAGTGTTATGCAAAGTTTATGATTTAGAGATATTTTGTAATCACTATGGATTATTTAGACTTCTAAATTTTGATGACTTAGTAATAAACAGTGATAGCTAATTTTGTTTCATTTGCACTGATCTGAATATGGAATAACTTGAGATTTTTCTCCTTATGTTTGTTAGCCCTTTTTCTTCACCTCTAAATTGTTCAAATCCCTTGTCAACTTCTTTTGTGATATTTTAGTTTTCATGTTAAATCACATGAGGTTTTTTTTCTTTTTTTTTTTTTGGATATTCTCTATATTATTCCACCATCAGTTTTTAATATTGTAAATATCTATTCTTGTTCCATTTTTATACAGCTTGCATATACTCATTATAACAAATACAAATAACAGAACAACATAAGTAGAAGTCATTGCCTCTTCCTTGATACTTATGCAAAAATGGGGCTATTTCTTGTTGGATGTTGGATACTCAGCATATTATACAGAGTCAGGCACAAAATATGTAATCCATACTACACGTTTTGAATATATTAATGTGAATTATAAGCACAATCACCTTTAGAGGCAGGCAAGAGTTTCCATACACTGGGCTGTATGTTCTAGGGGGCTCACTATTGCTCTTTTAGCTAAATCCTTCCTGGGCTGAGGGGTCCATGTGAGAAAGTTAGCTGCTGAATCTGAGCTTGAGATCCCTTTCCAGACCGTATTCTAAGAATCTGTGGTCCTTGTGTTTGTTCCCTGTCAAAATTATCCCAAGCCCACTTTCAAGGTCTAAGCAGGTCTCTTCTCTGGACCACACTGAAGAGCTACAGATGAGGAAACATCTATTTTTGAGGGCTCACCACATAGAGGGATGTAGATAAAGCTTGAATGTGAGGTTCTCACCATGAAAATGGAGCTGAGAACATAAAGAAAAGGGTGTGAGCTTGGGCTCTGCCACTGTGGGACTCTAGTGTTGTTTGTAAGAACTGCAAGCTTTCAGGAGGATTTCTGGGATGGGGGGTAGGTGGGTGGGTGGTGGGAGTAATGCATAGCTCCTCTCACCTTGCATTCTCCCTTTGATGCACCCTGTTGGCAGAGTTTAACAGGGACATAACAGGTAAAGGAGAAATGTACTTTGCAGAATCCAATCTCCAGATTGGATCTGATGTAATCCCATTTATTTCTTTATTTTATTTTGTTTCATCTGAATTGGACAGGAAGAAGTAAAACTATCATTATTTGCAGATGACATGATACAATATAGAGAGCATCCTAAAGACTCCACCAAAAAACTGTTAGAACTAATAAGTAAGTCAGCAAAGTAGCAGCATTCAAAATTAATATTCAGAAATCTGTTGTATTTTTTATATCAATAACAAACTATCAGAAAGAATAATTAAGAAAACAACTCCACTTACAATTGCATCAAAAATAATAAAATACCTAGGAATAAATTTAACCAAAGAGGTAAAAGACCTACACTTGGAAAACCATGACACATTAAAGAAAGAAAATGAAGAAGCTATAAATAAATGAAGCATATACTGTGCTCATGGATAGGAAGAATTAACATTGTTCAAATATCCATATTACCCAAAGCAGCCTACAGATTCAGTGAAATCCCTATCAAAATACCAAGGTAATTTTTCACAGAACTCTAATAACCCTAAAATTTATATGGAACTACAAAAGAGCCTGAATAGCCAAAGCAATCTTGAGAAAGAAGAACAAAGTCAGAGGCATCATGCTACTTGATATCAAACCATACTACAAGGCTATAGTAATCAGAACATTATAATACTAGCATAAAAACAGACACATAGATCAATGAAACAGACTAAACAGCCCAGAAATAAACCCATGCCTACATGGGTAATCTATGATAAAGAAGGCAAGAATATACAATGGGGTAAAGACAGTCTCTTTACTAAATAGCATCTCTTTATTAAATTGCATGGACAGATACATGCAAAAGAATGAAACTAGATCACTTTTTTATACCATATAAAGGAATAAACTCAAAATGTATTAAAGACTTAAATGTAAGACCTGAAATCATAAAACTCCTAGAAGAAAACATAAGTCATAAGCTCTTTGACATAGCTCTTAGTAATGTGTTTTTAGACCTATCTCCTCTGACAAAGGAAACAAAAGAAAAATTAAATAAATGGGATTACATCAAACTAAAAAGATTTGCACAGCAAAGGAAACCATTAACAAAACGAAAACACAACCTGCTGAATGAGAGAAGACAGTCTCCAATGATACATCTGATAAGTAGTTAATATCCAAAATATATAAGGAACACACAAACACACACACGAAAAAAACAAACAAAAAAAACCCTAATTAAAAAACAGGCCGAGGGCCTAAATAGACGTTTCTCCAAAGAGGACATACAAATGACCCATAGACATATGAAAAGATGTTCAACACCACTAAACATCAGGGAAATGCAAATTAAAACCACAATGAGATATCACCTTATACCTATGAGAATGGCCATGATCAATAAATCAACAAACAAATATTGCTGAGGAAGTGGAATAAAGGGAACGAACCCTCATGTACTATTGGTGGGACTGTTAATTGGTGCAACCACTATGGATAACAGTATGGAGATTCCTAAAATAATTAAAAATAGAACTACTATATGACCCAGCAATTCCACTTCTAGGTATTTATTCAAAAAAATCCAAAACATTAATCAAGAAGACATTACCAGAGGGTAAGGGGGTGAGGGGGGAGGTAGATGAGGATAAAAGGGATCAATATGTGGTGATGGAAAGAGAATTGACTCTGGGTAGTGAACACACAATGTGATATATAGATGATGTATTACAGAATTGTACACCTGAAACCTATGTAACTTTACTAACAATTGTCACCCAAATAAACTTGAAAGAAAGAAAGAAAGAAAGAAAGAAAGAAAGAAAGAAAGAAAGAAAGAAAGGAAGAAAGAAGAAAAAGTAAAAGAAAGGAAGAAGATATATGCATACCTATGTTCATCGCAGCATTATTTACAATACCAAGATATGGAAGCAACCTCAGTGTCCATCGATAGGTGAATGGATAAAGAAGAAGTGGTGTGTGTGTGTGTGTGTGTGTGTGTGTGTGTGTGTGTGTGTGTGTTGTATTACTCAGCATTTTTTTTTTTATAAAATGAAATCTTACCATTTGTGACAATATGATGGACCTAGAGGGTATAAGCCAGACAGAAAAAGATGAACATCATATGATTTCACTTATATGTGTAATCTAAAACACAAAAGAAATGAACAAACAAAGCAGAAATAAACTCATAGATACAGAGAAGAAATTGACAGTTGCCACATGGGAGGGGACCTGTGGGATGATAAAAAAGGTAAAAGGATTAAGAAGTACAAATAGCCAGTTATAAAAATAGTCACAGGGATGTCAAGTACAGCGTAGGGAATATGGTCAATAATACTGTAATAACTGAATGGTGTCAGATAGTTACTAGACTTATTGGGGTGATTACTTCATAAGTTATATAAATGTCTAATCACTGTTGTACACCTGAAACTAATATAGTATTGCATATCAATTGTAAATGAAAAATATTTTTAAAAGAATGTTCAATATAATATAGAACTAGATATTTTGAAAAATTGAATAGAGTCTAGAAAATAAAAAGTATGTATATATGACCCATTGTTTGGATAAATAAATGGGAAGACAATTAATCTCAACCTCTGCCTCACACCTTACACCAGGGGTGTCAAACTGGCGGCCCGCGGGTGGCATGCGGCCCTCGAGGTAATTTTTTGTATACTCGTCTTCAGTAGTTAAAGGGTTAATGAGGGAATGGTGTGTACGGTATTGCCTCGATCTCCTCTAAGTGCTATTTTCTTCATAACAATTTTTTCTATTTTCATTTTATTTCAGAGCATCGTGGGCTACAAAAAATTACCTCGAGGGCCGCCAGTTTGACACCCCTGCCTTACACCAAGAGTAATTTAA
>NW_017732890.1:30540-39274 GCF_001890085.2 Hipposideros armiger
GGGTGTTCCCTGGGAAGGGGGGAGGTGTTCCCTGGGAGGGGGTGACTACTCCCTCAAGTTCCCAAAACACTCCTACCTAAGGAAAGTTACTTTTGCTATATAAAGCTGTGTACAAATAATAAATGGGGGCCACTCTCTGCCAGCAGCATTGGGTGGACCTCCTGTCCCCAGCTTTCGTCTCTAGTCTCTTTCTTTTCCCGTCTCCCACCCAGTCCTCTCAGGTACCCTTTCGGTGTGTTCCTGGCTGACAAGCCGGGAGTGCTTGGTTGGTGCGCGGCTAGCATCATTGGACTTCTTCAAATTTAAAACTCCTACTCATCAGAAGGCTCCATTAAGAAAATGAAAAGCAAATCACATACTGGGAAAACGTTTGCAATATGTATATCTAAGAGGGGATTATTATTCAATATATAATGAAATTTCACAACTAAACAAACAATCAACGAAGAAAGCAATGAATTTTAAAAGTGGAAAAAGGCTAGAAGAGATCATTCACAAAAGAAAATGCAGGAATGGCCAATGAGCACATGAAAAGTTGCTCAAGACTATATAGTCATGAGAGAAATTTTAATGGAAACCTTCATGAGACACCATTTCATACCCATTTGATTGTCTAAAACTGGAAAGACTGACAATTAAAAACATTACACCTGATTACCTGTTCTTTTTTCCTGTTTCTGTCCAGGCTAATATGAATATTTCTGCTTCATACAAAAAAAACATTTTCTGATTGCTGATGATCTTCTTTAAAAGCGACTGAATGCCATGTAAGGACAGTTACACATTAAGACATTTTAATATGATCTACATATTTGTGATGAGTGAAATTTAAAATGAGACTAATATGAACAACTGAGGTATTTACTGTTACCAGTTTCATTCCAATTTCATCTAGCTTTATCCTGAGATGAATATCTCAGATTGAGATCTGACACTCAAGAACATGCCCTTCCGTGTTAGTAGGTTAAAAATGGTATGTGGAGTCATGAAAATGGCAAGAAGCAACTCTCTAAAGGAGACAAGACTCGAACAAATCAGTGATTGCCAGAAAATCTCCCAGCTATCACTTCTTTATGAAGATGAGTTTCTCTCATGTAAAGTAAAATATCCTTCCCTACATACTCCCAACTCCCACCCAAAGGCACAGCATTAAGCTCATCTAATGTTCAGAAACAAAGTGCATAGACACCTACCATATGTTTACTAAAAGTGGAATGGACTTAAGAAATGAAAAAGTCTACTTAGTCCTTTATGATTCTTATTTTGTCTTTCAAATAACACTGGCCTAAGCTCTGGAAGGAAGATACAGAAAACATTTCAATGAATGAGAATCCCAGTCAAATTCAATAATTTACATCACTGTTTGTCTGTCACAACCTCACAATACTTAAAAGCATCTGTTATACAGAAAAAGAATCTCTAGTGGAGTGTTCATGTGGAAAGACATCTTAAATGCTTAACAGGAACATGTATGCATTATTAAAGCAGCAATTATAGTACATATGGATCTGTAGAGACTAACAACTTATAGTTTATCTAAAAGCATATAACAGGATGCCCCTATTGAAGTCTGGAGGCAAAATTGTAGCCCCTGGGAATTTCCTCTAACTTAATCCATGAAAACTCCAGTGTTTACTGAAATACTGCAATGATTTTTTAAAAACTTAGATTTTTTTTTTTTAAGCTGAGCCATCCTGCCACCTGTTGACAGCTCAGCCAGGAATCAAACTGCTGTTGCTCAGAGCTCAAACTCTTGAGCGAGCTCTTAACCACTGAGCCACTAGGCCAGCCCAGAATATTTTTAATAACTTAAAAACTGGGAAAGGAACAGAATCAAAGCAAACAGGTATATCTGTGTTTAGGAGGGGTAACAGAGTTAAAAGGAACAGTGATCATGATTGCAGTTAAAATTTATTAGTTTTGCAAATTTATTTTAAAAAACACATGAATGCATCTTTGAAAATGCAAATGAGGACTCTTGATGAAAAATCATCATGATACGCCTCCTTCTATGGATGTTATCTTCTTTTATTGAATACTTAATATTATGTCAGGTCACTTCTTGCCTCAAGCAAAAAAAAAATCTTGAAAGAAATAGGAAAATATACAGCACATGAAGTTGCTTAATATATTCATATTCTAAAAATAAGCTAAAAAAGGCATGCACAAATATATTGCATGCTAGCGTAAGAGGAAAATATATTTAAAACTTGGCAAATAAATTCAGGGTATTTTAGATTGTCACTATGTATTAGCCAAAACAGCATATGTTTAATGATGAGTAAACAACAGATTGCATTACATTTTTAAGAAACAAATTTTTTTTGAAAAACTGAAACCTTGTGTCTCCTAATTACCAGCAATAATTATGCTTTAAGTAAACCTCATAAGCTGTGATATTCATATTAAATAAAATATAACTCTTATTTATTTGGAAGTGATTTAAAAGAAAACATTTATCCTTTTAAGAATAATGTATGTATTTATTGGCTCAAAATATCTCTCCCAAATAAAGGAGAAATATTCTCTAATTTTCCTTTGTGGTACTAAATGCACATTTAAATTCCATTAACATATATTGCATACTTATATACTTATAAAGTAGCAAACATGAGCAAAATGATTTTATATATGTTGATTATTATTTTAGCAATTTTAACATTTTAAGACTATGGCGCAATAAGATATTTGCTAATGGAGAACATGTTGCCTACCCTTTTAAAGATGAGAAAATCTAACCAGTATACACATGTGGATTTAGGTCTTCTGTCAATGTATTCTGGGCCCTCTTTTAGGGCTTTGTTTCTCCACAGTCACGAGGTCGAGATGGCTTAGCTGCTCACCAAAAAGGTATGCTTCTGTTTCCATAGTTTAGAGTTGTTATTAGGCAGTGCTCACCAGGTGGGGGCCATATTTTGCAGCCCCTCTTACATTTGGATGGGCCTTTAGAGTGCTCTAAAGGAACTATGGTTACACGTAGATGTGTCGCTTCTAGGGAATATCTCCCTTCACCTCTTTTCTCTGAGGGACGTTGGATTCAGGGGAATCCAAAGCTTTAACAGAGATCCAAAGGCAAAGATTCCATGTCCTTATGTCATCACCTGGGATAAAGCCACTAATGCAACAGAAACATGTGCACTGGTATATTACCTGAGGGAATTTTTTTTAAGTCAATGAGAAGTGATGTTTTATTTGTGACAGCAGCTAAAATTACTCAAACTGAGATTAGTTAACTGTACTAGATAAATTCTAAAGTCCCTTTCTCACTCAAAAAGATATTGGTTCTCAATAATATTAATGGTATAGCTTCATGATAAACTATTTTTAATGATCCATTTATACAGTCATATTGCAGAAAAGTTTATTTTTTAAAGGGCCTTCTCTTGATGTAGACTCAAGATTCGAGAAGAGGACCCATCTTTTTTTTTTCAGAATTTTTTTTGTCTTTTGATCACATATCAAAGAAAATTCTGCTGTTATACATAATAACGAATATGTACATATTCTAAGGCCAATGACAAACATTTTATAAACATTTTCCTACTGAATTCCTAAAGCAATGTTATTAATAGGCACTTATTATGTAGTCATTTTGTTGATAAATGAACTAGAGCACAGAGTTTTAAAAAGTTGCCCAAAGACACATCTAGTAAGAGGTAGAGTTCAAAGTCAAATCCAGATCTATATTATTTGTTGTACTAACTTTCCATTGTTGTAGTAATAAATTGCCACAACATTAGTGACTTAAAACAACACACATTTCTGCTACAGTGCTCTAAGTTAGAAGTCCTACATGTGTCTCACTGGCTAAAATCACTGTGTTAGCAGGAATGTGTTACTTTCTGAAGACTCTGGGGAGAACTGTTACCTTGCCTTTTGAGCCTACAGAGGCTGTCCCTGTTCCTTGACTCATGCCCCCTTCCTCCATCTTGAAAGCCAGCCACATTGCATCTCCCTCTGAATCCACTGTTCTGCCTTTCTCTTCCATTTGAAAGAACCCTTTTGATCGCATAAGGCTCACCAGGACAATCCAGGGTATTCTCCCAATTTTAGTGCCAGCTAATTAGCGCCCTTAATTTCATCTGCAATCTAAATTCCCCTTTGCCAGGCAACATATTCCTAGGTTCCTGGGATTAGGATGTGGACATCTTTGGGGTGGGGCATTATTCTGCCGACCACGCTTCTCAAACCATACTCCTAACCATTATCCACAGTGTTTCATGACCTAGACCATATGAGGTAATGGAGAAACTTAAGAAATGATCCCAAGGAATTTTCAAGATAAGATGCTAGAAAATATAATACTCACTTCTTGATTGTAACCTATCATCATAGAGGTTTTAGCCATTACCAGTGTACTTCTTCTGTTGGAAACCTTATTCACAAACCAAACACTTTTTTTTTTCCTCCTCATGAGTATAAAGAATAGGAGGAGGGAAAGATACTTAGGTAGTTATCCTCAGCAGGTAGATTATAGTGCAATTTTCAGCCTCAATAAAGTGTTATTACTGAGGAAAGAATTGTTAGGGCTTTATTTTTTTCATGTTCATTTCTGGAGTATTCATGTAGGCAGTCTCCTACCAAGTAGTTCAAGTAAACATAAACATAACCAGTAGGCAGACCTATATAAATAAAAACAGAATAGTCCATATCATAGGAAGATTTGCACAAAGGGAGTCTAATTTCTATGGTGCTGCCATGCAAGAGTAGAGGAATGAGGTTTGTGAAAATAGAGTGTGCTATGAAAAAAGAATATCTTAATAAAAGAAAATACAATTTGAGTAGCTCTGCTTTAATTTTACATTAACTATAAATGTAAGATTTTAGCTTTTAAAAAACAAATTGTCAAATGAAGTATAATAGAAGATTGAGAGCTGAATATTCAGAAATCATTCAGCCAATTCAAATTCCTAAGTATTGTGTATATATTAATTATACATGCTTAATGATCGCTCTATGTGATATTAAGTATTATCTGGATATGTTAAATTCAGGGAAGAGCAATAATTGCTATGCACAATCACATGTAAACTTGTAACTAGTTCTCTGGTGGTATGGTAAAAGAAAACCTGGAATGTAAACAAGCATGCTTAAATTAATTAACTATATGACCTTGAATCACCATGTAATTCTTCTGTCCTCTATTTCTTATGTGCAATTGTAGGGGTCTGAACTTCACAATCAGCATGCTTCAGAATCACCAAGAGAATTTATTATAATAGTAACTGAATTGCTGGGCTCTAGCCCCAGAGTTTGTAATTCAGAAGGTCTGGACTGGGACTCAGAAGTTTGCATTTCAAACAAGTTCTCAGGCGATGCTGATACTGTGAATCTAGGGCCACACTGTGAATCATGAGAATAAGTCAATAATAGGTCCTTGAGCAGCTGGTCAAAGGAATCAGAGTCACTACATATGCATTTTCCTCTCCACTCTTTCTTTCCCTTCTTTCCTCTTCTAAGTGATTCTTGCAGTCTTTTAACCCTGCTAAGAATTTGTGGATTATGTGATCATTTCATCCTAGTAATTCTTTAAATCTATGTTCATAAAGAAATCACATGTAAAAATATGTGAGAGAGAGAGAGGGAAAGGAAAGAGAGAGAAAGAGAGAGAGAGAGAGAGAGAGAGAGAGAGAGAGAGAGAGAGAGAGAGAGAGAGAAATTCCATTGTATTGAATTGTTACCATGTGCCTTGAACAGTGATAGATTCTATGAAAGTTAGAAGAAAAATGTAAAAATTTTAAGGATCCTGCTGTGAAACAGTTTAATAATATATGAGTAAAAGCCATAAAAAAATCAAATGTAAGCTAAGTGGGAAATAAATATAAGACAACAGATCTTAGAGTAATCGAGAAATCTAGTTTTTTTCTCTTTAAAAAATAAAGTATGTGACAAGCAAGGGTTATGGGCTGAACTCTGGAAGTTCTAAAATAAAACTGGAAATGAGTAGAATTTATCGAGTATCTTGGAAACAACTTCAACTTCAATTGCACTATATAAATGGCAATAATCATCAGGATACGAACACTGCAAGTGACACACACAGTTAGAATCCCACAAAGCATCATCCTGGTTTCAAAGCATGTGGTCTCTATGGCAGCTCCATGACAATGGTGCATCTGCATTAGCATTGTGAGGTGACAGTCACCATGGAGCATAATGGTCTGCAGAGTCACTAGAACCTGTGCCTGCCTTGCAGTTTGCAAAGCGTCTAGTGTTGTAGAGAGAGTCAACAATCCTGAGTGTCTACAGTTTTTAAGGGTCAGAAATATCAAAATATGCTTCCAATTAATAAGTCAAGGATGGGAAAAACTGTTGTATTCAGATGGCAAAATTCTTGAGTTTTTAACCCTAGATAGGCAACAAGGAAATAATGACAATGTTTGGAAAAAGATGAATTCACTACGATAATGCAGCCCTGATGAATTTTACGACTTCTGTAGAATTCTTAGGATTGCCATGGCAGCTTCTCATTAGTGCCTTTCTGTGGTGACCAAGTAATTCCAGTAACAAAATACCCTGCTGAGGAATCAGGCCAAGGCTAATGAAGGCATGTGAATTTCTTCGTTTTTAAATTACAAGTTTGGAAAATATATTTGGGTGGGCTCTGGAAAGAAGGGGCTGTGTTGCATCTGTCAGGCAGTTTGCCAGCCACATCAAGACCTCTGTACATTCTCTACAATTTCCCCCAAACATAAGTATCCTTGCTTACAAAAGTTATATGATAAACATGGTGCTTCTCATATGTAGGATTGTCTGCATAAAAGACGCTTAAATGTTTATAGGGGGAAAAATGGAAATGGTTCTGTGGAAAGCAAGTGAAAAAATTTTACAAAAATGTCTATTTTTCATAATTGTCTGCAATTGTCTAATATCTTTACTATTGTTTAAATAATTAATGCAACTTTAAATAATGACAGGAATTACTTGAAGGAGTTGAATGATTGGAAATAAACATACAAGGGCTTGACTTAGATCATAAGACAAAAAGTTTTATTTATTTTTCTTCCAATATTATAATAAGAGAAGTGTGAATAGAGCACACCATGAAAGTTGAATCTTCTTGCGAAAGGAAAAGACAATCTAACATACCTAGCAAAATTTATAATCAGAGTAGAGTAATACTAAAACTTAATTTCAATGCTTAGCTTCTTTTGGGATTTCCTTTGGACTCTCCCTTGCTTGTTTCTGAAATTTAACAAAGGTCAGACTGACACACAGGAAAAACATATTCATGTTTTCTACTCTGGTCATCTTATTGATGTCTACAGTCCACTTGCAAGAGGCATCTTTCTATGCCCCTGACCTTGTTGCTACCATCCTCTGGGAAGATGACTCTTGCCCACCAGAACCTCCACCTACAGTTGTATAAGTGTACACTGCATAACCTGGGGACAGACTTCACATATTGGACATAGTAGATGGCAGTTTTCCAGCAGATGGCAATCAACTGTCTTATTCTTACAAAACCAATATACTATTACAGTTTTCTGAAGGGAATGAAAGTGTCCTTGGGAAATGGGGTTTTATTTAATTTAACAAAGGTGGCATAGAGGTTAAAGGTAGCTTTTCTTTTTCCCGCTAGGATTTTCTATTTGGAGAATATAAAATAGAATAGGAAAACCTGTGATTGCCAATCAAAGTGTTGTGTCATTGCTGAGTCCACACTGTCCTCCTGAGTGAAGGGTGAAACTTGTGAGTTTCTTGAAATCTGCGTCATCAGGCCTAATTTCTCTGTCTTGAATTTACACTTTTTCATACATACAGCTTCTTTAGCTGCGGTTAACCCACTCTCTCCAGGAATTAGGCCTTGCCTCTGGAGCCTGTGTGGCAGCAGACATCAGTTGCTCTCCATCTCCTCATTCCTCCCCAAGGAACCCACATACAATGGTGTTCTCTTTAAATTTCTCTCATCCACTATCATTATGCATTCCCTGAACAGTTTAGGAATTTGAATCTCATTTAGGCTCAGTTGGTAATGAATTCACTGTACTCTTTTTAACCTGCTAGCTTAATTCATTTTATTTCTTTCCTTTCCAACCTCAACTACATTTTGTCTTTGTGTGATCTCAACTATCAGTCATACTATCTTTGTTATTTTTCAATATATCTTCTCTTCTCACTCAAGATCCTCATATTAATACAGATATCTTACAAATCCATGTAATCATTTCTAATAGAGAATTCTTTAAAATTAAAGATCAAAAATATTTGGAAACAGTATTTTTCTCTTTTTTGAGGAGTAAAGAGAAGAAGAGCAAGTTTCCTAGAAAATGACACTGAGCAAAACACATCTACTTGTCTTACAGGAAAGGACACTAACTGGGCTGGAACAAAAAAATAAATAAGATAAAACTCCTTATCCATTATTTAGCAACTTAACAAGGCCAAGGTGAGTTCTGAACACAAAGATAAAGCAGAATGGATTTCTTCAAGTTTGAACTGGAGTATTGAGATTTTATTGCTTATCGAGAATGGCAAACAGACTATAGAAGAAAGACTATGGAAGAAAGATAATATCAAATGTTAAAAATGTGGCTTTCCGGCTGGCAGCCGGTGTGAGCTGCCAAGAGCCACCGTGAGCAGCCGTCCAGAGGCAGGCGACCGATCTGCCTCACGACCGACCTGCCTCACCCCGGATAAGCACAATGATAATACCAACATGGGCCAGTGAAGCAACGTCCTCCACAACTAGACTGAAGAACAAAAGGACAGCAACTTGTCTGTTCCCCTTTCC
>NW_017732890.1:42446-49142 GCF_001890085.2 Hipposideros armiger
GTTCCTAAAATTGTCTTATTTAAAAATGGATACATTTGAGAGAATTAGAGAAAAAAAGATAAAAATATAAGCTTCAGACTAGAAAATATATTTGCAAAACACCTGATAAGGAATATATATATGCAAAATAACAAAGATGTTTTAAAACAGCAATAAGAAAACAAATAATCCAATTATAAAATGTGCAAAAAATCTATACAGACACTTCATCCAAGAAGATATACAGATATAAAATAAGCATATGAAAAGATGTTCATCAAATGTCATTAGGGAAATGCCTATTAAAACAATAATGTGATATTACTACACATCTGCTAGAATAGGTAAAAACAAAATTAAAACTGACAATTCAATTTGCTGAAGAAGATGTAGAGCAACTGGAACTTTTGTTCATAGCTTGTTCAGCAAATTGTTCAAAAACTAAACATACTTTGTCATATGATCCAGCAATCCTACTCCTAAGTACTTACATGACTTATTTGAAAACTTATCTTCACACACAAACTTGCATGCCAATATTTATACAGGATTTATCTATAATCTCCAAAATCTAAAAGCAATCAAGATTTATTTAACACGTTAATGGATAGACAAACTGTGGTACACCCATACAGTGGAATATTATCCAGTTATTATAAAGTATCAGCTATCAAACTATGCAAAGACATGGATAAATCATAAATGCTTATTTATAAGTTAAAGAAGTCAGTCTGAAACACTACTGTGTTATTGCATTATATATCACTTTCTGGAAAAATCAAATCTATAGAGACAATAAACAAAGCAGTGGTTGTTAGGAGGGCTGGGAGGAGGGAGAGAGAGTTGAATCAATGAAGACCAGGAGATGTGTAAGGTGATAGAATTATTTTCTGTGATACGATAATTATAGATACATGCAACTATACATTTGTCAAAAACTATATAGAACTTTATAGGACAAAAATAAATCTTAATATATGAGAGTTAAAAAATATATATTTTAGGAAGTTGGCAGGTCACATCATAGAATGCAAACTGTAACAACACCAAAATCTAACTGTATTACAAATGTGTGAAATAACCTCACTCAAAGTGGTGGGGCAAAAGCCCTCAATGTAAGTCATTTAGGAAATAAGTGGAGACTATGGAAATAAAGGCGAAGCGAACTACATGTTAGCATTGTATTCTAGTTGAAGTAGTGAGTCTTCACTTAATATCATCAATAAGTTTCTGAAACTTTAAGCGAAATAATGTATAATAAAACCAATCGTACCATAAGTCAACTGATATAAACAAGAGTTAAATTACTACAGCATCTCATCAACTTTATAATGAAATGACTTTGAGGACCTGCTGTGCATGGATACTCTAATTGAAAAATTAAGCAAGGGAATCACAAAGGGTGGAGGCCAGGTTTCTCCTGTTAGAGTGGGAGGCTAGAGACAACCAACAGGACAAGACTAGAGATACCATGTGCTAACAGATTATATATCAATATGAACTCATGTGTACTTTAATATAGGTATAGATGAATACATACAAACACACACACACACAGAAATATTTATAGATATGTGAATATGCCCAAGTTAGTAATATATACATGTATGTCCTTGCCTAAGAGAACCAGGAAGCAATAACACCCCACTAGCAATGATCACACCTATCACACAGATCTTGATTTGTAAAACCATCCTCCAAAAACCGGAACTGGACACTTATGAGAAATGACTGATTCCATGGCTGGAAAGCATGGAATACACCAGATGTGTCTTGAGATTCTTGTCATTCCAGAAAGCAAAGAAGTGTTAAAAAAAAATAACAATAAAGTATGTGAAAAGGACACAGAAACCAACTCTAAGAGCACTCAATGGCCAAGGCTGTACAAAATTAAGTAACAAATTTTAAAAAGAAGTATTTAATTATAACCCACCTAAAATATAAAATAAATATCTACTAGTCCATTGTGATATGAATAAATGATTAAATAAAGTTTTAAAAGTCAAGGAGAGGCAAATCTCCCATCCTGAAGAATTCCAAATAACTCATGCTGATACTCCAACCCGCAAGGAGGTCCAGCATAAGCCCCCACTCTTTAAGTAGGAGCTGTGCATAGTGACCTCCTTCCAAACAGTGCAATATGGGAAGAGGAAGCAGAGGAATTTTAGCGTGAGAAACATGGCAAATAGGACCTTAATTTGATGATGATGTTAACATCATCAGAGATGTCATGAAGATAGCATTTACCCTAGATATGATGTTATGAGAATCATGCTTTACCCTATAATCTTCCTACTAAAAACCCGTAATCCTAATATAACCACAAAAAAATTTTCCAACAAATCCCAATTGAGGGACATCGTATAAACTATCTGATACTCCTCAAGACTGTCAAGGTCATCAAAGAAAGCGAAAGTCTGAGAAACTGTTATAGTCAAGAGAAAACTAACTTGACAGAAATATAATGGGGTATCCTGGTTGGAATATTGAAACAAAAAGAAAAAAAGGAGATTAGGTTTAAAAAATCCCTAATATAATCTGAATAAAGCATGGACTTTAGTTAACAATAATGTATCGATTGATATTCATTAACTGTGACAAATGGACCATACAAATATAAGAAGTTAATAATAAGGGAAACTAGGTATAGAGCTAACAGGAACTTTTATTATTTTACAACTTGTCTATAAACCTAAAGCAACTCTAAAATTCAAAATTTATTTGAAAAACAGTAAATAAAAATGACCAGGGACTCTGGAAATTCAATTCAGCCCTCTTTTTGTTAGAAATACATTTATTGTTTAATGTCTGATTTAATCATTCATTGTTTAATGTGTAATTACTGAGCTTTTAAAACTGAATGGGTTTGGTTTAGATTGTGCAGAGATACTATGAATGCAGAAGAAACAACGTGAACGGGATACGTGATGCCCTAACAATAAACCCTTTTTCACAAATTGGCATAGAGTCAATCTGGTAAGAAATAATTACAAGAAGGAAAAAAACTGAGGGCATACCTGAAATCATCTGAAATGTTAATACACTGAGGATGGGGCATTCAAATATACAGACGCAAATCTGCAACACCAATCTACAATGTGTTAAAAAACAAGAATCCCAGAGGGTAAGAAGGGAGGGGGGTGATAGAGGAGTGGAAGGGGGGTCAAATATATGGTGATAGAAGGAGAACTGACTCTGGGTGGTGAACACACAATGTGATATGTAGATGATGTATTATAGAAATGTACACTTCAAACCTATATAATTTTATTAACCAACATCACTCCAATAAATTTAATAAAAATAAACAAAAAAGAATCCCAGATGAAGGACATAAATATCAATTTAAAAATCCTAAAGTTAGGGCCGGCCAAGTGGCACGTTGGTTAAGAGCTGGCTTGGGACGCCAGAGGACCCCAGTTCAGATCCCACATATGAGGTCCAGTGACACTGCCCTCTACAGTNGTCCTCCACAACTAGACTGAAGAACAAAAGGACAGCAACTTGTCTGTTCCCCTTTCCCGATTCCCCAACGCTGCTTCCCTTCCCCTAATTCCCCATTAAAATCTTAAAAAAAAAAAATGTGGTTTTCTTGCTCCAATATAAAGTAAAATAACACAAAATATTATACATTAAAGTTTTGTACTATTCTAAATTGATATAAATCCCTCAATTACAATTATAACTATATATGCAATTATTATATGTAAAAAATAAAATTAATTGAGTGGTTTCATTCTGAGCGTTACAAAATTGGAAAATTTGAAAAATATACTGGAAAAGCATTGTGGAAAATATTTAGTGCAATCACTTAGTACACAGCATTTATTATTTTAGGATTTTCTTTAATAATCAAAATCCAAACAGGTTTCCAGCTATTAAAAAATGTAAACATGCTTTGAGATTAATATTTTACATTTAAATAAACTGTATGACTTATAAAAGTTACCATAGTTTGCCAAGCCACAAACAGAAACAAATATGTTAATTTCCTAATTAATAACACATCCAAGTCAGACTATTTAAAGATGACTAAGTTAAATTCACAAAAATATATCCCCTGATGGATATATGTAGTAGCTGTATATGTGAATGGCTAAACTAGAATAACCACATCCATAGGGAAAAAAGTAATCCAAAGGATTTTATTTTTAAAAATGTAATTTAAAGAGCCTTCAATCTCTCCAAACCTTGGTATGAAATTGGATGGGAAAGTTCATACTACAATAATTCAAAAAAAAGAAACAAGTTAGATTGATAAATGAAAAAAATAAATCATTCAATAGAATTGCTTTTTTCAATTGAATTCAGAATGGACAGCCTGGCAGAAGTATACAGGCCATTTAAAATAAGAAACTACAAGATCAAATAGATAATGAGAAAAGAAATCAGGAAATCTAGATGAAATTCTCAAACAGAGAAAATTGTATGCTGCCCAATGAAAACCCTAATTGTGACCCATATGACACCAGAACACACACACACACACACACACACAGTATTTTAAGGGACCCCTATGTGCTGTGTTTTTCTGTACACTAATCTTCTCAAATACCCCAATTTCCCTCTTTGTAATTAAAATGGAGAGCTAAACTGGAAACTTCCAAAATATTCTTTTATGTTATTGTAGATTGTCCGTGATCTCATTTTTTAAAGGAAATTTTTTTTTAATTTTAGATAATGTTTAAGTAGTTAAATATAGAATTCTTAACAGTAACCACTCAGCATATGTTAAAAAAAAATTTCTGTGTGGTTTTGGAAAGTTATTTTACTTCTCTGGGTACGAATTCCCTAAAATGAGATATTGTATGTCCTTACCTGAAAGGTAGCTGTGGCTAATATTAAGTTGATCAAATGTGCCAAGAGCTGTGGAGCAGGGCATTTCTAACTATGAAATATTCAGTATGATGTGTTAGGCATCTGAGTTTTCATTTTTAATAAAGTTGTTGACAAGAAACACCAATCAAGAAGACTGCCATTCTATTGCCTGTCTTTTTATTTATCTTCTATGGCAAGTTAGGGAAATGCTTTAAAAATAAATTAAACATGATAAAATTTCTAAATGTCTTTTATTTTAGTCATCTAAAGGTGACATTTTCAATGACTTTTATCTTCCTAGTATATGTTATGGGAATTGGGACCTCCATTATGTATTGGTGAAGGATTTTATGAGTTCTGATGGAATAAAATACAGACACTGCAAAGTAAGTGACAAAATACAAACACAGTGGAGGTATAGTCACAGAGTGGCACAGTCAGTGCTCTGTGAAAGACACCTGTCCCATACATGCTAGTTGATTGAAAGCAATAATACAGTTCTTGCTGATCTTTCTTAAAGCACACATCATGAACCACTAGCATACAAGCTGCAGCCAGAAAACACATCAGATTTATTTAGCCCACCAAAAATGTCATAAAAATTTTGTACTAGTTACAAACATTGAATAATTTGAATATTTCAAATAAATGTCTGGATTTCTGTTTCATTTTTATTCTTTTATAAGAAGAATGAGAAGGAGGAAAAGGGAGGACATTTTGGTGTATTTGAAAGACATTCTACCTTTAAACAGGCAAGAATGGATAAGGCTGTTTATCAGTTGCTGTTTACCATAATGCTTTTGCTGTCTTTCTCTCACCCAAACAGTATCATTTACATTATCTGCCTGCCCTAGTTGGCATTGGTGCTTATAACTGTCACATTAACATCATTATGTAGACATCAATAAAAAAATAATAAACAAAAATCTAATTAAATAAAGCTGATTTTGGTTAATTTACCTGTGCTTTATATAATCTTGTTTCCTTACATGAAAATTGTGATAATATCAATCTCAAAGGGCACTGTGAGCATTCACTGAAAACATGTTTCTAGATATAACAAAATAAAACCCCAAGAAATATTTACAACTAATATTTCTTACTAAGATATAAGGCCAAAAAAGAAGTAAATAGCTTGATTCTAGGACTAGATATTAGCATATCAGCCATGAAGATAGGTCAATATATCTTTACATATATCATAAATCAGCAACCTAAATAGGAATCCAAATAAGCTATGTCAGGTAAACATTCTTAAAATAATACTATTTGGTAATCTGACAAGTAAAACAAAAATACCTGGATTTATACTTATATGTAATTTTAGGAAGTCAAATCAAGATGATATTGGGAAAAGGGTCTATAATATTCAGTATTTTGAAGAACTACAATAACGTCTTTCCAAATCATAAATCCACCTCTTATTTATCCTCCCACTATATCAACCTTTTTCGCATCAGAAACATGGACAGCAGCACAGCAAGTATTGCAAGTTTTAACCTCTAGAAAAGGTATAGAACACCTTGGAATAGAACAGTCACTTTGAGATAACCCAATGAAGGTGAATCTGAGCAACCTGAGATTAAGAAAGGTGATGTAATTGATCTGAGGTAGCACAGGTTATTAGATCAAGACTTTAATCTAGAAATCCTTATTCTCAGTTCACTGTTATTTACCCCCAAAAAACAGTATGCTAGTTCTACCCACATTTAATTATAAATATATAAGCAATTCTTCAACTAAAGATTTAATCATATGTGCTATTAAACATTATCCTCATAAATAAAATTCAAATGGATACAAGTGTTCTAAAGAGCATGACAATAAAAACAAGCCACTTATTCCAGCAATTATTACAGAACAGTAATCAGACCAGAATGACTGAGAGGAAGTAGGTTG
>NW_017732890.1:53102-120021 GCF_001890085.2 Hipposideros armiger
TGACCTGCCTCACCAGGGAAGATTGCAATGATGGTGCCAACTTGGGCCAGTGAAGCAACATCCTCCACAACTAGATTGAAGAACAAAATGACAGCAACTTGTCTGTTCCCCTTCCCCCAAATCCCCAATAAAAATCTTTAAAAAATAATAATAATAACGCAAAAAAAAATCCTAAAGTTACCATACTGCATCACATATACTATGCCTTAGATGGGCCAATAGCTTCTTATTCATTATAGTTCAGTTAGCATTACATACTATAATAGAAAGCATGGGAGAATTATACTCTGAAAAATCTATGTTTCAGTGTCACCTCTACTCCTTAGTTCATGACATGGCACTGAAGCTCCCTGAATTTCAGTTGCTTCATTTCTAAAATTGAAATGATTATAGCTACTCTGTAGAACCAAATTAAATAATGTTGAAAAAGTACTTTATAACTAGCAAACTTCATAAATGAATGCTATTTTCTTTCATTTCTATATTCAGACCACACTTGATCCTGTATTGGCAGGCAAATGAGAGATGTAGGACACAGTATATGAACCAAAGTATTTGAAATTGGGTTGACTTGGATGTCTGTGAACTGGTTTGAAGTTTCACGAGTAAAAAAGATTCAGGGTCTACCAGTACAGTTCTACAGATTTTAAAAATGCACATTAAAAAATGTCTGAAATATTTGATTTCAGGGTAAGCATAAAAACATGAGATCAACAGAGATTCTGTGTTCTCCGCTCTGTAACTGCACCCCTAACATTATGTAATAAAAATTTCCTTCTATTTGCTTTCTATCAATTGGTATCAAATGATATATCAATAAATAATAAATCTCTGTCAAAGCAATTTTGGAACTCTTTCTCTGGAATGACCATCAGAGCTGTCATTGTATTACCCTTGATGTCCTGAATGTCATGAAAATGTCTTCCTTTCAATATTTCCTTTATCTTTGGGTAAAGAAACAAATCATTGGGGGCCAGATCAGATGAGTAGGGGGGGGCGGTTCCAATACAGTTATTTGTTTACTGGCTCAAAACTCCCTCCCAGACAGTGCCGTGTAAGATGCAAGAGCCATGAATTGGTGAAAAGTTCAAGTTGTCTAACTTTTTATGCAGCCTTTTCAGCACTTCCAAATAATAAACTTGGTTAACTGTTTGTCTATTCGGTACAAATTCATAATGAGTAATCCCAAAAAAGGTTAGCAACATTGTTTGAAAAAGTTTGCGAAATTGTCAGGCCTCGTATTTCCACATGCAGGTGCTGAAGAAAATAAAATGAATTTTAACAAAAAGGAAAAAAAAATCTCTGTAAATTCAAAAAACTTAACTATAGGCAGTTCTTCGCTCTGCATGGCAGTATAGAACCATAAAAGTCACTGTGCAATTTGAAATCTTCATAATTGTTCTGTGACCTTTAAAAAATTTTGTCAAAACATTAAAAATCCTCTGTCAGTAATAAATGTATAAGAAAATTTAAAAATACAGTCAATATTTATGTAACGTACTACA
This sequence comes from Hipposideros armiger, assembly GCF_001890085.2. Lineage (NCBI taxonomy): Eukaryota > Metazoa > Chordata > Mammalia > Chiroptera > Hipposideridae > Hipposideros > Hipposideros armiger. The sequence goes on from NW_017732890.1 coordinate 54,608, forward strand.
TTTTAAAACATTAGAAACACTGAGATTAAAGTGTTTTATTTCTAATCAACAGTAGTTTAGGTAGCACTCACTTTATTGTCATATAATTTATGATAGAGAGATGGAGCATCTTTCATATATATTGGCAAATTCTCATACTTCTTCCTAAATTTGATCAGTGCTAGCACTTTACTCTTTGCCCTTTCAGTGATATGAAATGTCTCCAAGTGTTCCTTTAGTGTGATTTTTTTTTCCAATGTCACTTCTAGGACTTTTCTATCCTTTTCTTTACAACCACTTTCTTCCTTTACATCTCTAACTTTGTTTTCTTTCTGTGGCGAGGCTCTCCAATAGCAGCAGCGCCAATATTCCCACGGTCAGCTCATTCTTCTGTAATCCCACTGACACTGATTTCAGTTTCACTTGTGTTGTTATCACTTTTAATTTCTTTGCTATACTCTCAACTTCGTTGGCCAATTTTCTCTTTCAGTGACCCGTTTTTGTAAAATGTCACATGGGTTTATCACTGGGGACAAGGAGCCAACGTAACTACATGCTTAGCATCTGTGCATGAACAGAATCATGTGTGTGTAGTGACCAATTTCCAACAGACTTTGAAAGAAGTGATGTGATTGGTACTGATCATGATGCGCATCTGTGAACTGCATAGTGATTTGTGGACTGATGGAATAGCAGCCAAGTTTGTACTTCATGCAGTGATTCACAGTTAATATAACTGAGTAACTAAAATTTGAACCAAGTGGTTGGGAAGCGTGTTATTAAACTAACCTGTGGTAACTGAAAACTATGCGTATCATAGCCATGTAAAGCTAGGACTGTCTATATAGGAATAAATGATTATAAAATAAATCCAATTTCAAGTAACATATTTATATATAAAATGTCTTTATGGCAAAACTGTTTCAGTTTCTAGGAAGTGACCATATATTAGAATATTCACATATCTTTTCAATCATTAAATAAATATTTATTAAGTAATTGCAATATACCTTCTAGAGGTGAACAGAAAGAAAACTAATCTGTCCCCTCAGTAATTATATTATAGTGGATGAAACAGGCAATAAATAAGTTATGAAAACATATAACGATAATACCAAAGGAGAAAAGAAGGGTAGGAAGTGTAACAGTACCGGAGAGGTAGCTAAAATTTTAAATAGAGTGATCAAGGAATTTCACTGGGGATCTAATTTGCAGTAAAGATTTTAAAGAAATGAGGAAGTGAGGCTTACGTGTGTCTTATGGAAAAGCACATGAAGAAAGAACTGCAAAGGCTCTGAGTTGAGAGCAGTCCTGATATGTCTAGAGAAATAGAGAGGAAGCCCATGCAGCTGAGTCACTGAGAGGAAAAGCGGAAAAGCAGAGGGGAGATGTGTTGGGAAAGCCAGATTATGCAGACCCTCAAATGTCACATCTATGGCTTATTTTTACTCTGACTCAGATTATACGTGTCATGGCAAGGCTTGGGCAGAAGTGTGGCATGAAATCACTTATATTTTAATAGTATTGCTCTACCTTGTCTCTTAACAGAAAGAAGGGTTAGGGCAGAAGCAGACAGGTAGTTAAGATTTTATTGCAATAATTCGGGAAAGATATTATGGGGCCTTAGACTAGCATGGGGTCTTGGAGTGATGGTAAGAAGTTGAATTCTGTATATATTTCAAAATCAGAGACATAGCAATTTTTCAATATTACAAAGCTGCTTGAGCAGTCCTCTAGAGTTAGGTAAATGAAAATTTGAGATGTTAATTGCCCAGATGGAAGAGATAGAGCTGAAATGCTAACCTTCTGTAAAGAAATATGTAACAATCCATGACAGTTCTTTTGCAGCATAATATGGCAATATTTTCCCTGAGCAAAAAAAAAAAAAAATTTTGAGGATAAAGCTGGAACAAGAGGATAAAATTTTTGCCAGAACTTTTTAAGGTGAGTTTTAGGGGTCCCTTCATGTTTGTATGGGTTGTCATTTTCAGTTCAAAACATACCCAAGTCAGGGAGAGTATTCTATCTAAGACATAGGACAAGAGGCAGCATGATAGCCTTCAGGAAGGATTAATCTACCCTCCAGAATAAAAGGCAGAGTCATGAGGCCTCAGGGGTTTTCCTTCAAACAACTTTCTGCTCAACAACTTGAAGACACAGCAGCTTAATGCAAAAGTGGAACCTTGTGCTTCAGCAGTCCCCAGTAGAGAATATACTTATACATAGGAATTTGTATGTCCATCTCTCAACTAATCCTAGTATCCAGAGGAAATCCTTGTCAACTTTTTGAGTATTTGCATTTTCAGCATGAAGTAGAGAATATAACTGTGTTCCAAGTGCTCATATATGAGTGCTTTACAGATAGATTTTGCATACAAACCTTTGAGTTGTTTGTAGAGAATGTATATTTAACAAATTGCAAATGCTCTAAGTTACATGTGATATCTTTGTTTAGCCAAATCCTTTTACTAGCTATTGTACTGTGAGTTCTCTCTATTTTCCCCTCCAGATATTCCCTCCCTTATTATACAGCACTTTACAGCTAATGCTGAATGTTATTCAGTTTAACACATTCTCTCTTCTAAGGTAAACAAATGATACTGATTTTTGTCAACCCCAGGTGACTCATCTTTTGTAATTTGTCATGCCAGATTTCATCAGCCACTTCATACTGGCCTAGTGGAAATGCACAGCAAAATCCAATTGATTCAACACCAAATGATTTATCATAACATGACACATTTTAAATGGTGGAGTTCCAGCATAGACAGAGTAAAAGGCACTGCACTATTTGAAAAACTCATGGGAAAAAGGAAAAGAAAACTTCCTCTTAAATATTCAATGTTCACAAGCACATTGCTAGACATTTCTCATTTTGATAAGAAACAATATTGTTTGAATAAGCTCCTTGATTATGTAGTGTATATATAAAATTTATACATGTAATGTATATTATATAATTCATGTCTTGCAGATCCAAAAGTTAGCTAGCTTAGTTTAAGACTAACACATCAAGAATAGCACATTCCAATGTTTACCCATCAAGTTTACCTTGATTTTTTCCAGATGCAATTCCAGCCATTTAGCACCTGCTAATTATGAGAGATATAAATTCTAAGTTCCGAATAAAATTTTGGAGTGCTTCCAAGACCAGCAGATCATTAAAAAAAGTAGCTAGACTCATTATCCAAAAACCTGTGATTGCAACATCAAATGAAGCATTATTTTGATTGGTTTTCATTGCATCATGCTCTTTCCTTGTCAGTCTGCCGGAGTTTGTTTTCTGGGTTTTTTTATTTTTTTATTTTTTTGACAACACCCAATGGGATTTCCATAAAGCCCATATGTCAATTAGCCTATATATTGTATACAGGAATAAAGAGAACAATTCTGATAAACATTTAAAAAGATACCATTCACTGCATATGAAACTTCTTTAGATAGTGGTCTTCCTAATTTACAAACATTTAACCATAACTAAAATAGTTATACATGCTTACTTTTATGACTAACATGATATTCAGTATGAAACTTACAGTAATTGATAGAGTTAAATTTCATTCATTCAACACATCAAAGTTACTAATAATCGCACTGTGCTAAGTCTATGACTTTATTTTCACATCTAACCTAGGAATACAATGGAATCCTTATTTTAATAATGAGGAACTAAACCACTGATGTTGGTGATTTAAGCAATTAAATCAAACCTCATAAGCAGATTTATGAGGACACACAATTTAAAAAACAATTATAATTATAACTTAAAAAACAAAAACAATTATAATGAATGTTAATAATGGGGAATGGGGATGAATAGCAAGGAGAACTGGCCAACCTTAGCATATCAAGAAGAATTCCAAGAAATAAAGAATTTTACAGTAAAAATTAAATCAAGGTTAGCGGTTACCAGTTAAAAGTGGATGAGAAGGAAGATGTGGAAAAGCTTTCAGGACATGCCAAGCACTAGATATGAAAAAGCATATGTAACCAAAAGGAGTTTAGTGTGATTGAAAACTAATCTAATGGTGCAAAGGAAAGAAGAATATTAAGAGAAAGACATTGCCAAATTGTGAAAGAATTTGTACTCTGTGATAAGGAGTTTCGATGTTATGCAAACAGCAATTGTTAGGAATTAAAGCATTTTAATCACAATAGTTTGCATTTTAGAAGGTCACTCTAGTCCTTGGAGAGATGATTGGGTAAAGAAGATGTGATATATATATATATATATATATATATATATATAATGGAATACTCTGCCATAAGAAAAGATGAAATAGTGCCATTTGCGACATGTGTAGATATTGAGATTATTATGCTAAGCAAAGTAAGTCACACAGAAAAAGTTGAGAACTATATGATTTCACTGATATAAGCAATATAAAACTGAAAGCAACAAAGGAACAAGACAAACAAACAAACAAAAACTCATAGACACAGGCAATAGATTAGTGATTACCAGAAGGTAGCGGGGGAAGAGGGTGGTAGATGAGGGTAAAGGGGATCAAATATATGGTGATGGAAGAAGAACTGACTCTGGGTGGTGAACACACAATGTGATATATAGATGATGTATTCCATAATTGTACATTTGAAACCTATGTAATTTTACTAACATTGTCACACCAATAAATTAAAAAAAACAAACAGAAAACAAGAAAGTCACTCTGGTTCCAAATGGGAAAGGATTGGAAGATGGACAGCTTTGAATTCAGAGAAACCTAATAGAAAATCACTACCATACTTGACTTAGTTAAAATTAAATTTAAATATATTTTACCTAAAATGGAAGGGTAGGAGTAAACAATAAAGGCAGAGCAAACATGTATAAGCATCAAAATCAAAGGCCATGCCTCTCTTGAAAGGCTTAGTATAACACTGCTAGGTCCAGTCCCAGGATTTCCAATCCAGAAGATCTGGAATGGGGTCAAATAATCTACATTTCTAACAAGTTCCCCAGGCAATGCTGATGCTGCTGGTTAAGGGTTCCCTTTGAGAACCACAGGTAAAAAGAAGAAACTGGGAGAGGAGCTGAGAAGTGAGTGTCATGCAGCCACACCCTCTTCCTCACACTCTTGTTGAGTGCAGCTATAGGATCTCTCCAAGGAAGGAATCTGAAATGAACCCAAATCATTCTACTTCCATCAAGACTCAGTATTCTGTTTTCCCCTACAAACTCCACAATACAGTACCTAATTACACTTTCATAAGATTAAGCCGAGAGAGCTTTAGGGAGAAAGGGTATGTGGTCTTGAAATCACTTTTGGTTTATCTATAGATTACACATGTATAGAACTGGATTAATCATTTCATGATACAAGCGTTGCTCAGTGTATGGCCCACATTTATTGATTGTTATTTCAAATAATAAAATAAGTGTAACCATGCAAAAAACTTCCCATCTTTAAAATGATTTTTTTCCTCTTTTCTCTCTCCTTGATTCAAACTGGCCTTGTCTAGTTTGATAGCACCATGACTCATTTGCTTTTCTTTCCTCATTCTTCCACCTTTGCACACACTGCACGTCCACTCCCTTAATCATTAAGCCCTGAGGACATCAGATTCTGGTCAGCATCAGTTTTAGGAACAAAGCTTCAGGTCTGCTGACCACAGAAACCGAGTTTCAGTCTAACTAAAGATAACATTCTGACCTCAGTTGTGTTTCAGCTCCAGACCCATGAAGGTGGAACATGAGGCCATGACTGACATCTAGACCTGAAGCAATGATCGCTGCCTCCCACTCTAGCCCTGACCAATCAGTAAAGCCCACGACCCCAACTCCCTAAACTACCATGCCTAGTGATTTCCCCCTCTATAGTGTGTGCCCTAGAGGCCATCAGGGATCCAGGTCTTTGAGCACTAGCTCACCTGTGTCTCTAGGCTTGACACCATTTCCTTAAAGAAACCTTTACTTTCTTTGCTGCAAACTCCTGTTGCTGTCTTGATTGGCTTTGAGGCACACAGGCAAATGAACCCCCTTTATTTCAGTAACATAAGCACCCATAGACCAATCACCCAACTCCAAAGTTAGGATATTAACAAAAACCCACATTGAACCACACAGTAATCCCCCAACCCACGTCCTGATGGTCATTCCCAGCCTGACTTCACCATCCCTTTAACGTTAATTCTTTGTTTCCTTTTCATGTAACTTCATGCCCACACATATGTGTACATTTCTGAGCATTGTTAGATCTTAAGATTTTTTTAAGCTTTATATAAGCTATATTATGTTGTATGTCATGTTTGGGACATCCTCTTATAATTAATTTTATATTAATGATATTCATCTATAATTCCATGTGTCACTATAGCTCAGTTGTGACTACTGTATAATATTTTATTACATGGGTATACTACAATTTTCATTGTGTTTTTCTTCCTGTGAAAAGCGTTGCTGTACATATTCTTGTAAAGGTCTGGTAATAAGGATGGACCAAAAAGGGGCCACATATTAAACCTGATAAGCTTAGGGGAGGCCAATAGGGCAGGTCCTCCAAACTCAGAGAGTGAAACTGACCACATAGGATGGTCTTAACATAAAAATTACTAACTAAAAACGAGCCATGGCAAGTAGTCACATCCTAAGCCTGTACAAATGTCAATCTTTACCTAAGTGAGTGTGTCTATTGTCTTTTTATATCTAAGATAACATACCTTTGAAATGTCAGAGTAATCTCCTTTTCTAAACCCCTCATGGCACAACCCCCTGCACCAGAGCACCAGATTACAGAACACCTCATTGTTATCTTGTTCCCCAAATACCACCCTCTACATGTTAATTATTAACTATCATGTACTCACCAATACAAAAGAAGTATGTGTCTCTTCATTTTATTTTTTATCCAATCCCAGAGATTTCCCCGTTTTGCTTTCTCCCTCCCCGTTAATCTACCACTAACTTCTCTATTTCAAATTCCCATTTGATCTTTTGTTGAACTGAGACTCACCATCTGACACTCCAGAGCTCTACCTAACAAAGGATAATTTTAAAGAGTTACAACATATGCCAATTTTATTTACTATCATAGTCTCTAGTCAGGAACATAAGAAAAAGAATTAAGAAGCATAAGCATTAGAAAGCAGGAAATACAACTTCCTCTTTTTTTTTTGTTTTACATATGATACGACCATTCACATAGAAATTCAAAACAATCTACACATTTTTAAAAATAATAATTGAGTTTAAGTAAATTGGCTGAATGTGAAATCAATATGCAATAGTCAATTGGTTCTAATATTCTCTTTCCTTAGAATTAGTGCTTCTCAAGAAGTTTATTTGTTCCCCAATGAAATAGGCTCTCATTTAATCAAGTCACCACTCCTTTAAATATAGACACATCTGGAAATCATGCCTAAATCACAAAGTTTAACAGTTTACTCTCAAGCTGAAATCCCTCTCTCTGTCTCTCTCTCTCTCACACACACACAAGCATACACATATGCACACATAGTTGAAATGTAATAGGGATGTTTTAGAGAATACATGTTTTGTATTCCAGAAAAGAGAAATGCACAATTATTGATAAAGTCTATGGATAAATACAAATAATCTAAGCAATGAGGATTTACATAGGTGATTAACATTATTTGATAAATAATATTTTGTATGCACTTTGATAAATTAATTTCTCTAGACTATATGAAACCTCCATGTAATTGAAAAACTATTTTTGAAATTAAGGGAACAAGGCACAATTAAGATAACCAGTTGTCCTATAGAGATTATAAACTTTCCTTTGTTATTAATGCCACAAGCATATGCAGGGAAGATTAACAATATTTCCAAAAATGGAAATGAGACTAATACAGGGAACACAAATTATGCACTGTATTGGGCATCTTTAATGCTTGAATAAGATAAGTAACATGGGTTAAATTTTTTTAGTAAGAAGGATAAGTAGAAAAATCTATCTTAAAAAGCCACATGCTACTACATTTTCAACATATGGTATACATTTATAGGGCACAGAGTGATTAGATAACTCAGTGTTTTAATCAAGAAAGAACCCGTATGTGTATGGCAGAATGAGTGTCTAGTTCAGGATAAGAAGCAGAATTACATTATTTTAAAATAACAGTGGTAATTTTAATCAAGATTTTTGCCTAAATTTGTGAGCTAAGTGAATAACTGATTACATAATAATCAAAAAAGTAATCTTGTGAGATGGTGATGCCCAAATTTTCATATGTCTAAAAATAATCACTTAAGTTTTCTCTCCGATTAGATCCATATATATTAATGAAAAAGGAGACAGATGTTTTCTTTAAAACTAATTCTTATCAATAGAATTTAGTAATGCAGATGTTTTACCTGAAATGAATAGCATAATTTTTAAAAGAATTGTTTAATTCTTAAACGAATGCAAACAGGTCAATATTATTTGAATATTTGGCTAGTCAAGTATTTGTTTAAAATTTCTTCTTTTCCTCTAATAATTAAATGTTTATTGAGAACCCACTATTTTCCAAGTACTCTCCTGGGTTCTGAGAAATACTAGTGAACAAAAACATGTAAGATTTCCTTTCCTCATAGAGCTTAAATTCTAGTGGAGGAAAAAAATTATATACAATATAAAATTAAAATACATAATATATATGATAAATATGAAAGGACTAAAGAGAAAAACAGAGCATGAAAGAAGTATGCTAACTCAGTGTGAAGGGGGTGTGGAATTTAGCCAGGCGTCCAGGGGTGTACATGGGAATCAGTATAGACACAGCCCAGGTCCTCTAGTCCTATAGGATCCACATAACCAACCCTGAGCTTCTTCTCTTTGCCCCACTTCCTAGCTGCAGTGGCCACCGGGATGGTTTGCCCAAATCATTGCAGTCCTATAGCCACACCTACCCGGATATTCCCACTGTTGCCTCATCGTTTAATACCACTGATTGTTCTGAGACTTTTCCAGGAATGAGGGAAAATCTTCAGCATGGCTCTTATCATGTCTAACACAGAATCTCAACAACCCTCTAGTGCCCAGTCCATCTGAATTGACCAGTGGAGGTTCTGTCTCTACCACTGGCAGCCTGGAAAAACTATATCACAGAACTAGAAGTGGGTGGGAACTTACATCCCATTAGGTAAAACTTAATGAGTGAGAAGTACAAGATTGCAAACAGACTATGAAAATTCCTTGCTCTTGGGCCGGCCAAGTGGTGCGGTGGTTAAGAACTGGCTTGGGACGCCAGAGGACCCTGGTTCAGATCCCACATATGAGGGCCAGTGACACTGCCCTCTACAGCTAAGATGCTGAACAACAGCTCAACCTGGAGCTGGGCTGCCATGAGTCGTGGGTGACGGCGTAGGCTGCAGCCCCTGTGGCAGTGGGTTGCCATGGGCTACCGTGTGTAGCCAGCAGCCAGCATGAGCGGCCCTTAAGCTGCAGTGAGCAGCCATCCAGAAGCCAGTGACTGATCTGCCTCTCCCGGGAAGAGCGCAATGATGGTGCCAACTTGGGCCAGTGAAGCAACATCCTCCACAACTAGACTGAAAAAAAAAAAGACAGCAACTTGTCTGTTCCCCTTCCCCCAATTCCCCAATAAATATCTTAAAAAAAAAAAATTCCTTGCTCTTCCTTTCCCTGATGGTTGGTCCCAAGAAGCAGTGGAATGGCTGAGAGACCCAAGAAACAGTGATATTTCTTGTGAAGCCATCATCAGCCCCATAGGATCAGTTTATATCACTAACTTGTCATTCTCTGCCTTACTTCCCTTTTTCTTACATAATTGCACCCAAGCTATGTCTCTAGCCATGTTTGCTAGGAAACAGAAATATTGGTTAACACCTGTGCATTAACAAATGTCCCCAAAATTTAGTGGATTAAAACACTAACCATTTGTTATTCTATGTACCTGGGATGCCAGTGCAGTGCTAGTGGTCTTGGCCAGGCTCCGCTGATCTCAGCCAGGTTTACTCATATCTGTGGTTGCTGGGCTGGATGGAGGTGCTAGTCTAGGTTAACCTCACCTGGAATGATTTACATAGCTCCAATGCACATGGTCTTTCATTCTCCTGACCTAGGTGTGTGTTCTTGAGTGTGGCCAGGTTCCAAAAGTGGAAGCGTAAGTGTGCAAGGTCGCTTAGGCCTAGGCTTAGGATTGGAACCTATCACTTCCACAGCAGGCTATTTCCCATAGCAAGTCAAAAGGTTAAAGGGTGGATAGCTTCTAATCTCTGTCATCATGGAGGCAGCTTCAAAGTCATACTGGCAGAGGGAGGGAAAGAATCAGGGCCATTTGGGCAATCAATATATTATGCTAGAATAAAACCAGAAGGCCTCATTAAAAAGCTGACATTTGAGTAAAAATGTAAAGTAGGAAAGAGCTGTGAAGTTATCTTGGGAAAGATCATTCCAGTCATGGAGAACACATAGGGCAAAGTCTCTCAGGCAGGAGCACGCTTGGTTGGATTATTAAAGGAAAACAGGAGGTGACTGCAGTTATAGCAGGGTGAGTAAGGGAGATGGTCCTAAGGCATGCCACTGAAGTCTTGAAGTCTAGGAAAAGGGATTGAATGATTTCAAAGTTCAAAGCACTCACTTCATGATATAAAAATCACTATGACCCTCTGGCACTCAGGTGAGAAGAAATTCTTCATCTTTAACTTGAAAGAGTATTTTAAAGCAGTGTATTTCAAACTGTTTTAAGCACCTGAGATATTTATGCCAGTGAAATGTTTTATGGAATTGCTCTATATACAAAGTAAACTCAGAACTGATCTGTTTGAGTGATAGTAAGAGGGGCAATGCTTAGCCTCTCACCTACCCCCATTTTGTGGCAGTCAAGAGGCCTTTTCTTAGAAACATTTTCTAATAACTGGACTAGATGATCATTAAAATCCTGTCCATATCTATAGTTCTATAAGATAGTAAATGTCTCCAATAACTGTCTAACATGTCAAAAAATTGAGCAATTAACTGGCCATTCATTCCTAGGCCCCCCTCCCCCACCCCTGTAAGCACTGTACCCTGTCACAAAAATATAAGCCTTGGAAGCAATTTATTTTTGTCATTAAATTGAAAAAAAAATCCTTAACCACATATTTAAATTATGTATATTATGCTTATTTCAGAATTTCTTCTAATCGCTGTTTTGCAAATTAATTCAAGATTATAGTTCCTAGAACCATTTTCTGAGACTCAAAAAAACATTATCAGCTTCTGCTTATTTATGATTCCTACGATGCCTAAAAGGAAGAAAAAATATTGCTGACAGGAAAAACTACTCATGTATAATTTTATAGTTTAATAAATTTTATAGTAGGTTCATTATTCTGATATACTAAGAATTTATTTTAGACCCAGTGGCCAATTATACAAATACATGGGAAACTCATTGCTGAACTACATCTATTCAGGTCAGTGGGGGAACACATAGGAATAGTGGAATTTTCTTATTTTTTATATCTGACCACTGGATTCCATTATTTCCAAAAGCCAACAAAATATAAATAAAATATACACATCACTTTTAAATCTTTAAGCCAGGAATTTCTCATTCTGAGAACACCTTAGACTACATCTGTTAATCTTATACAATATCCATAGTTATACTATAAGTGTGTGTAATATGTTATATGTTTAAAATCATATAGAGAAAACATGGTAAAAGCATGTTTCCTATAATCAAACATTTGATTATAAAATGAATTTTAGCTGCTAAATTAAGAGTCATATATATATATATAGAGATAGATAGATAGATAGATAGATAGATAGATAGATAGATAGATAAACTCATGTTAGACAGCATTTTATAAGGGATATCAATCTTTGTTTAAAATTAGTGATTCTCATTGGTACTGTCATTAATCTTAATGCAAACTATTGGGTTGATGGAAAAGTCATGACACATTTTTGCAACGAAAAACATAGAAAAAATATGTCATGACTTTTCCAACAACCCAATAAATAATTTTCATTTGGGGCCGGCCGAGTGGCGCGATTGTTAATAACTGGCTTGGGACGCCAGAGGGCCCCGATTCGGATCCCACATATGAGGGCCATTGACACTGCCCTCCACAGCTAAGATGCTGAACAACAGCTCAACCTGGAGCTGGGCTGCCCGTGAGTCGCCAGCAACGGCGTAGCCTGCAGCCCCTGTGGCAGTGGGCTGCCATGGGCTACCGTGTGTATCCAGCAGCCAGCGTGAGCGGCCAGCAGCTGCAGTGAGCGGCCGTCCAGAAGCCAGCAACTGATGTGCCTCACCCGAGAAGAGCGCAATGATGGTGCCAACTTGGGCCAGTGAAGCAACGTCCTCCACAACTAGACTGAAGAACAAAACGACAGCAACTTGTCTGTTCCCCTTCCCCCAATTCCCCAGCACTGTTCCCATCCCCCAATTCCTCAATAAAAATCTTAAAAAAATTTTTTTCATTTAGTTATATTTAAAATGTTTTAATAGATGTAGCACATTAAAAACTAGTCATTATAATTTTTTCAATGATACCATTTTCTTTTCTGCTGTCTTTCTCCATATTATGTAATTTAAATTTCTTATTGCTTAAATTGTTCATGTCTTAATAGGGACTTTATTATTTTTCTTCTGATCTACAAGTGCTGTGTTTTTGTTTGTTTTTTATTTATTTATTTTTATTTTTTATTGGGGAATTGGGGGGATGGTAACAGTGCTGGGGAATTGGGGGAAGGGGAACAGACAAGTTGCTGTCCTTTTGTTCTTCAGTCTAGTTGTGGAGGACGTTGCTTCACTGGCCCAAGTTGGCACCATCATTGCGCTCTTCCCGGGCGAGGCACATCAGTCGCCGGCTTCTGGACGGCTGCTCACTGTGGCTGCTGGCTACACACAGTAGCCCATGGTAATTCACTGCCACAGGGGCTGCAGCCTAGTCTGTCACCGGCGACTCACGGCAGCCCAGCTCCAGGTTGAGCTGTTGTTCAGCATCTTGGCTGTGGAGGGCAGTGTCACTGGCATTCATATGTGGGATCCGAACCGGGGCCCTCTGGCGTCCGAAGCCAGTTCTTAACCATCGCGCCCCTTTGCCGGCCCATACAAGTGCTGTTTTTAATTTTGAAAACTATTTGTACAATACAGCTATTGTAGATAGTATCACAAATATAGAGTCAGAAAATGTCAAAGACTATTTCTTTCAAGTCCCTAGTAACAGTTCATGACATTTAAAAAAAGTCTTCTCAGCAGAATATTGAAGATAAATAATTTGCTTCATATTTTTTCAGAAATCTACAATAAACCTTTGATCCAAAGTGACATTCATTAACTTGAATGTACGATTAACTGTAACATTTTTCCTGAAGAATATTATGGTCATCTAGAACCTTTCATCTTAGACTCAAAAAATGTAGTAAGTACTCAAAAAATGTAAAGACTCAAAACATAAATAATTCTGTAATCTTCACAAGATTCCTACAGCTAGGTAATTATTTGTATTCCTCCTTAATTGATGAAGAAATCAAGGCATTGAGATTACCCAAAGTCAGGCCAAAAGTTAAACCTCACTATAAAAATGAGTTGTGTTTGAATTTCTAGCTTTCTACTATAAAGTTGCAATTTTTATTCAAAACAGTTTTGTAGTTTTGTTTTCAAAACATATTTTTTCTAAAAGATAGAACACAAAAAAACATTTCTTCTTTGCTACAACAACCAAAAAATACTCACTTCTAAATATTAACTTAAGATTTTTCAACATATAGGCTTTGAATAGTTATACTGAAGAAGCTCTGAACATTTACTTACAAAGAGAGAATGTGTGAAAGCTTATTAGAAAGGCAGGATTTTAGGTTTGTGTACATTAACAACATAAGATCAACTTTCATTATGGGCATAATGTTTTATTAAATTATTCAGTGTAATCAAAAAGTGATGGAGGCAAAAGTACCTAAAAGTTGAAGTTTTTGCTTATCACTTGCTGTGGAAAATGGCTCTACTAATGTATATAATTGAAAGTTATAGTTAAAGCAAGCACAGATCTTTCATTACAGACTCAGATTCATCTAAACATTTTCATGATTATACTTTATCAACAGTTTATTTGAGGAGTCATCTTTCATCACACAGCCTATGTTATGTCAAAGCCAATATGCTTTCACAGCATCATTTCACTCATAGTAAGCAAGCTGTATATTTATATTTCTTTGCAGAATTATATAATTATCTATCCCCTTTCCTGACTATAAGCTGCATGAAGGTGGGATAACCATTCCTAGTATCTGGTACCATATCTTTCACATATTAAGCATGAAAGTATTAATACAGTAAAACATTTTGAATGGGATATCTGATTAAGCTGTGCCTCAGTCAAATATTTTTCCCCTTAAGTATAAGGTTATAATATAATTATGATAAAACATCCCACCTCCTTTATTCATATAATAGGGTGGTAGTGTAATAATGCTTCTAGCATTTTGTGGCCTTAAAATGACTTTTAGAAAATGAACTAAATATTCTATCTAGAATAATGTTAGTTTATTAATGTAAATTACTCTGACTTTATTATGCCAATAAAGTATCATAAATTAATTTAGTGGATCCATGAATAAAACCCAAATATGTTGGGTGAAAAAGATTTTATTCTCAGGTCCCTGACAAGCCTTTTGTTACATCACTTTATTAAGTTCCTTTTACATTTTTAGTGCCTATTATTAGATGGGGACAGTGAATGGATTTCCAAAATGAAATTCAGTAGATCAACTTAGTACATCCTTAGAAATGTCCAGAATTTCTCAGACCCTAGAAACTTTATATATTATTTCAATAAACACCATTAGGGGGATCAACTGAATTTTAATACAGACCAAAGTATTATGTTGTATTACCTAAATTAAAATAGTTCATGCTGCCTTAACCTGCTTAAACAAGATTTAAAAAGCTTGGCATAAAAACAAACAAAAAAATGCACCCCAGAGTATCACACTGTACCACAAATGCTTAAAACTTGTAAACATGACTTGAATTATAACTGTAACCTGATAAGAAATTTGTTGTTTATTAAGAATATTTTCTTAAATATCAACACCTCTATGTGTATATGTGTGCTGGTAAGTGTATATCATTGAGTTATATAGAAGTACACAACCTGTGAGTTATACAGAAGTCTGTGTTTATATATCTAAATGTTTGGGGCTTTTTAAACTTATCCCTTTGTAATTGAAATCCATCTTAATTGTGTTAAGGTTAGAGGGTGTGATCTGTGTGATAACAACTCTAAAATTAATTGAGACTTGATTATGGCTTAGTATGTGATCCATATTTTTTAATGTTTCCTATGTGCTTTATAAGAATTTTGTTCTCTAATTGTTGAACACAAAGTTCTACATATGTCTAAAAAAAAAAACACCTCCAGAAGCTGGGGCTTGCATCCATGATCACAACACAGTTGTGGGTTGGGGAGGATCCAGGTGGCACGGCCACTGAGGAGGTGGTAGAGGGGGCCATGCAGATATCCGGGGAAGAACACATGAAGCAGGGGGATCAGCAAAGATGCTGAAGAGGGCATGGCCAGGAGCAGCAGAGGCCGGGATGTCCAGATCAAAGCAGGAGACAGAGTTAGAGGAAAAGCAGGGGGTAGACTCTGTGAGGCCAGTTGGACCCTTATAAAAGTTAAGGGTTTTCTCTGAGTTGGGGGCCATTGGAAGAATTTGAACATAGGAGCAGCATGATCTGCTTCCATTTTCGTGTGGTCCTTCTGGGAGTTTGTGGAGAATAGAAAGAAGGGGAGTATGGGAGGAGGCCACACTCCAATAAAAACAGTTGGAGAATTAGTAGATCAATTGTTTAATATGGCTCTTGTGCATCACAAGGATTCATGTCTTCGAAAGCTGAGTGTGGGGCTCCTCTCTCTCCAGTGTCGTTAGAAGGTCTGTGCTGTAGGACTGCTCTCAGGACACCACATGCCGTTGTAGAATTCTCCCAGCACCTGACTCTGTTTCTAATCTCTGTATTGGAGGTATGAAAGTCTTTTTATTTGAGATATAATTTACTAAAATGCCTTAAATTTATATATTAAACATTAAACATCTCAATGCTTATTCATAAAGGCATGTCTGGTGTTTACTTAAATAGTGTATGATTTCTGTATGTGGATTAGCAGCCCATGCTAATTTCAGGTACATTCACCTCACAGGTACATAGACCGCACAATATCTTTTGCTTAATATAGACTCATTTGAAACAGAAACCTTTTCAATTTATTTTAGATATCGGAAGGAATGCTGATGATAAAGCCATATGAAATCATACTCGTAGACATGTACATTACTAGAATTTCTATTTTCTGATTTTTTGTCATTTTCAAATAGTGCTGAGTGTATTTAATATTTAATCAGAATAAATGCATAAGAAAAAAAAAGCTTCACATAGTATCCTGTCAGTAAAACTAGTAAAACCTGGAAAGCAATTTCCATTTTAGTATGTAGATCAGGAAATAAGATGCAATATTAGTTCACTTTCACCATGGCAAAAGAAAGTGTAATTTTCAGTACTCTTCTAACTTCTATTATCCACATGGGAGCTGTTATTATCTGCATAATGTACTGGGGCATTTGCAATTAAGCTTACTGTTCAGATTAGTCTCCCTTGGTTTCAAGTCACTTTCACTTGAAACGATAAAATTAAATTAGCAGTCTTACCCAGGTCAGTGTGAAGTTTCTCCTGATGGATTTTGCAAGCTGTTGTTGCTCTGTTAGTTTTCATATCATAAACACTGGACACATTTGGAATACAGATATTTTTTGCCCCATTTGTAGGAATTTTTATAAAAGAGGACAATATATAATTTTGTTTAATTAAGTCTCTTCCATTTAGCTGTTGTACAAGAGTTTAAAATAGCAATAGAATGCTTTGGAGTTAATCATATACTTTTCTTTCATTGTTTGAAGCTATGTGATGAGGTTAATATTAAAAATGTGAATATATTGACATGATAAAATAATACTGAATCTCAATTGTAATACAAATTGCATTTTTTTCTTTAAAATAGGAGGTAGGATTACTGTATAAAATTATGTCTAGGAAAAAACTATTCCATTTCTTGCTTTCATTTTCTCTTTCTTTATATTCCTTTTTTTCCCCCTTTCTCTTGGACATACATTTATCAAATATAATCAAATATTGTTTTCTGCTTGGTTTTTTTGTTTATTTTGGACTTTTCAGAGTGTAGCGTATCCAGAGAGGAATTTTTTTTTCAGAAGTAAAACAGCTAGAGCAGACACTTAAATAGTAGTAATACATTCAAATTATACTGATTATAACCGATAAAAGGGGGGAAAATGTGGAATGGACAAAAATTTGAACATACTCAACAATGGAGGTAGCTATATTTTGCCATGCTTATTTGAAACAAGAAATATATTTTTATCCTAGACTCTTGCCATTAGGAATTCTTCCTAGTTTCTCAATTACTCCTTCCCTTGAGCCTCCCAGCTGCTCGGAAACCCCTTGTGCCATTCATTGCTTGACTAGTGTTTACTCTTTCTTCATGTTTTTTTTTTCTCTTCTGGGAATACTTCCCTAACAGACTAAGATGGGTGCACATGTTTTGGAATTTCACATTGATGTAGGATATTCCTTGTGCCAGGGTCGTGGTCTCATAAAGCTGAAGAATGGAGACACAGGCCAGAGAGGTAGAGTTTGTAGCAGAGGATAGTTTTATTAAAGCAAGAGAAAGTTTACAGCTCCTGAGCAGGAAGGGGTACTCGGAAAATGGGATGCCCACTAGCTAGGGTAAAAGGCTTGAGCTTTATATTTTTTTTCTTCCTGGAAGGGGGAATGCTGAAATATGGGTGCTTGTTATTAAGGTGTTTATCAGATTTGTTCTGTTGCTAAGCCTAGGGGAGGCCTTTTGTAATGTCCTCCAAAATGGCTTTGTTGCTCTGGGGCATGATTGATGTCTCTGTTCCAGTATGAGGGAGTTACCCTATAATTTTGAAAGGAATGGCTAGTTTAAGGAATGGCCAGTTTTTTTCTTATCTTTGCTCAGTCTACCAGGGAATTCCACTGCCTGACGTTATACTAAGTAACCTGTCTTAACAGCACCGTACTCGCACCTCTGCATGGTAATTGTATATTGCTTAGCTCATCTTTAAGGCATGAATGGCCTCATTCATTCCTTTTTCTTCATTTTTATTTAAATATATTAGGATGACATTGGTTGGTAAAATTATGTCGGTTTCAAGTGTACAGTTCTATAATGCATCATCTATGCATATTGCATTGTGTGTTCACCATCCAGAGTCAGTTCTCCTTCAATCACCATATATTTGACCCATTTTTCCCTCTTCTACCATCTCCCTCCCACCTAACCTTCTGGTTACCACTAAACTATTGTCTGTGTCTATCAGTTTCTGTTTGTTTGTCTTGTTTATTTGCTGCTTTCAGTTTTATATCCCATATATGAGTGAAGTCATATAGTTCTTGACTTTTTCCATTTGATTTATTTTGCTTAGCATGATAATCTCAAGATCCACCCATGCTGTTGTAAATAGCAGCATTTCATCTTTTCTTATAGCTGAGTAACATTCCATTGTGTGTATGTATCACATCTTTTTTATCCAATAGTCTATCAGAGGACACTTTGCTTGTTTTCATGTCTCGGCCACAGTGAATAATGCTGCAATGAACATAGGGGTACATAAATCTTCATAGATAAATGTTTTCAGATTTTTGGGATAGATCCCAGAAGAGGGATTGATGGATCGTATAGTATTTTTTTTTGAGGAACCTCCATATTGTTCTCCATAGTGGCTGTACCAATTTACATTCCCACTTGCAATGTATGAGGGTTCCTTTTGCTTTACAAATTCTCATGCTTTTTACTACTTGTATTGCTAATACTCATTCTAACGGGTGTGAGGTGGCATCTCATTGTGGTTTTGATTTGCATTTCCGTAATAGCTAGTGAAGTTGAACATCTTTTCATATACCTTTTATTCTCCAATTCATACATACTAAGTACATACTTCACATATTATCTTCTTTGATATTAAGTAGACACTAGCTAGGAATATGAAAGATGAAGAGTTAATACTGTAAATAAAGCATATTCTCTAATGAAATAGTTGCCCTAAACACACTTGACGAATAATGATGTATTACCCAACATATCTTATAGGCAATAGCTGACAGTTAGAGAAGGTGGTGACACTGCCCATGACATGTGAGATCCTCCCCACCTGTTTTCTCCATTAACATCATGGTTAAAGTTGTTGCCACAGGTTTCCACACATATACAACTGCAAAATTGAGATTTTTTTAAAAAGCCCAAAACTAATTAAAAAAAAAAATCTTCGGCTGTCCAGAAGCCGGCGACTGATCTGCCTCGCCTGGAAGAGTGTAATGATGGTGCCAACTTGGACCAGTGAAGCAACGTCCTCCACAACTAGACTGAAGAACAAAACGACATCAACTTGTCTGTTCCCCTTCCCCCAATTCCCAAGTGCTCTTCCCATCCCCCCAATTTCCCAATTAAAATAAAAAATCTTTAAAAAAAATCTTGTCTTCAACATTTTTTGGGGGGGGGGGTTTTGATCATGTCTATTGCATATGAAGGTACCCTCTTATATGCAAACACGGATGCCTCACTTTTATTTATCTGAATTCTATCAACTTGAATTCAGAAAGGTATGACATGTTTTTGAAGGTTTTTTTGTGAAATTCAGTGATAACTTGGAAGACTTATCACAGTATCCAGAGAAAAACCTGATGTAATTTAAATTGCAAATTAACTGATATGTGCATGTGTATAAACTTACGTTGTTGTACTGAATAGCAACTAATTTTAAAGGTCAGAATAATGGTAAATTCACTAAGAAATTAAATTTTTATAAAAACTTCATAATCTGACTTATATTACTGTCTAAAATTATTTTCTGCAACTGATGAAGTGTGCTGCAAATGCACAATATGTAGTGTCATAACACTAGTATACTTGGCTGGGCCTGAAAATTTAATAGGAGTTCAGTACAAAAATAAGTTTTCTGAGAATGCTAAAATAAATACCTTACGTGTTTTCAAAGTGCACGTTAATAAAGAAAATATGATGTATTTATATAAGCTTCCCAAGCAAACAAAAAAAAGGGCCATCAAAATTGAGACCAGTTGAAGATGAGTGCAGCTTCTTATACAATGAATGAATAGAAACATTCAGTCAGTTGCATTTCTTCCTCAGCCAGCAAATCAGAAGGTGACTTAGTTCAGACTTGCCTGTTAAGGTATTAATTTAAAAGGCTCTTATCTTGCTTCCCCAAACTCCTTTCAAAGCCAGTATCTTTCTGAATGGTGAACTTTAACAAAGAAAAGGTGCTTTCTATGCAGAAGACGAAAAATGCCTACAGCAGCAGAAAATAAGCCAAATAACAGTAAAGAAAATTGTCTAAATAGGATAGAGACCCAGCTATTTGTGAATCTGTGACATTACATTTTGCCTTAAAGAAATATACTTGTTCTGTATACAACGATATAATAGTGTGAATACCCTGAAAGTTAAATGATAAAGTTCATGCAACTAAAGAAACACTATAATAAATAGCACAAGGATATGTTTTTATACTTCTGCTACTCATTCCAATATGTGTTTAGTAATCAAGACATTTTTGAGTTTAAAATTTGTTCACGTATTCATTTTATTTCTACTTTATATAATTCATTTTAACCTATATAATTATATGATGTATATAATTATATTTATTATAATTATTTAACATGTATATATACTTAATTTAAAATTACCAAAATTTGACTGTTTCTACTTGTAAAAATGGTAATTATATGATTTAAAAATCTGTATTGTATTGAATATGTAGTATCCTATCCCATTTTCTCATTTAATATTATATTGCCATCATTTAAAAATATTCTTGATTTTTATTTGCCTAAATATTCTTTGCATGAATAATACCATAACATTTTTAATAATCTATTAATCTTTTAGCATTTTAGGTATTTCAAACTTCTTATTAATTTAAACTGCTATGAACTGCCCTATTCAGAGTTCTTCAAATAGGTCTCTAGATAGGACAGATTTTTACAATTAGGAGACATTATATCTTTAAGTATCTTGATTGACACAGCTAAATTTCTTTCCAAAATTGTCAGACCAATGTGGATTGCTCCGAGCAGGCTATGGGTACCCATCTCACCTCCCTCTCAATAACAACAATATGATTTATATAATGCATTCTAACCTTTGTTTATGTAGGTGAAAAGTGGTTTTGAATGTGATTAAATAGAAGGATGCATGCACTATTGTTAAAACAAGATTAAGCATGTCACACTGAGCACCTGAGTTTCTACCCTAGTCTATTTAAAATCCAACAGAAGGATATTAAAGAAAAAAATTTTAACTACATAAGCCTAAAGGGCAAGGAAAATGGGAAGGAAATTCTTGCCATGCTCTCAGCCATCAAGAGATTTCAACAAATGTCTCAAAAAATGGACAACTGAGGGAACAGTGTAGACTGGTATGCCACACAGAAAAGGGGCTAGAGCAGGGCGGTCAGTCACTTGGCTTAGTTAAACCAAGAGACATAGATTCAATGAATGCACAATCAGTGGAGGACAGGAGTGCGAGGGGTTGGCATTAATTAAAAGGCTACATTGAAAAAGTTCAACTTCTCTACATATCTTTTCTGCCCTTTCTTTGAAATTGGTTACCACACATGAATTTGCCAGTCACAGGTAAATACTTTCATTTATTTTTTTTTAAGAGATTGACTATACAGCCTGGTGTAGAATATACTGAAAAGAATCTATGGTAGACTATAACAAGGGTACTGGTTTCTGAAATTAAAGTCCTAAGTATTTTAACATTTCAGAGTGGAGGAGAGTACTAAATGATCCTTGATTATTCCTTAAAGCAGAGCTTCTCCCTGGAATGTGCCTACCTCACATACACAGCACTTTAGAGTATTTCTGTTATCTTCTTCTTAAACATCAGAGGAAAGCCAAGGGCCACCACAGTTTAAGGAAAATTGCAGCAAGAAATAGAAAAATCTAAGATAATAAAATACACAATCTGGTGTTAGGCTAAGTAGAGATAATCCAGAGAACAAAAGAAAATATTTAAAACCCAACTTTAGTCAGCATTATCACATAAATTATAGGAGCTACTATAATGCTAAAATAAGAATAAGAAATACTATGAAATAGGATTTATCAGAGAGTGAGAATGATCTCTTGAAAATTAAAAATATAATTGCAAAAATAAAAATGTAACAAAAGATTAGAATCAACAGCAAAAAAAAAAGAAAAAAAAGGAGAAAATCTCCCCAAATTTAGTGTAAACTACAAGCAGAAAATATAGAATACCTCAAAAAATCAATTCAGAATGTCCACCTATTTTAAATGCAGACAGGCTGATTACTATAACATTTATACCAATTTCCTGGATTTTAAGAGAGATGGGTTTCTTTAAAATTGCTCTTTACTGTGAAAAAGAAATACAGGTAAATATTGTAGTAAAATTTCAGAACACTAAGTATAAGGCAAGGATTCTCAAATTCTTAAAGAAGGGAAAAATGCAACACAATGTGAATCTGGTTAGCATCAAACTGGCTGCTAGAAGAAAATATTCTGAGGGAAGAGAATTTCAACTATAAACTTTACTCAACAAAACTGTCAAGTACAAGAGCAGAATAAAGGCAACTTTTGACTTTTCCTGTTAGAAAGTAATAATTTGAGGATTGCTTCAAAACAAAACAAAAAAAATGGAGATTAATCTAAGAAGATTAAAACAAAGAAAAGTTGGACTCAGAAAGTAAGGAAGGGAAGTTAGAAGATGACCTCTGAGCAGAAGGTCTGAAAAATAAATAGATGTGAATGGTGAGGGCAGATAAAGGAGGTAGAACGGGAGGGTATCAATGCATATGCATCTCTTTTGGGCATGGATTCAAGAAATCAACAGATAAGCTTGAGATATTGGCACAGCTTAAGTGTACAAGAAAGAAAAAGGAAAATATATGCAATAAGTAACTTAGGAGATGGGATAATAGTTGCTATATATCATATTATATACACGTATATCATACTATATATGAGTATATCCTTTGGTTCTGAATTAGGAAATATTTATATAGTCATTACAATGCAAATCCTATTAATTTGGATTTGACCCAAACTGGCTCTCTGCACACTTTATTTGAATATCAATAACAGGAGTAATGGGGAAAACAATAAGAAAAACACACAGGGGACATAAATATCACACAATTCAAATTATTAATAGCAAAGAATAAACTTAGACAAATATTTAGAACATATTTATAATAAAGAACCATATTTCAAAGAAACCTAAGGAGAGATACGCCCTCATATTTTTATCTGAGTAACCTCCATAAAATATGTGACTTCAGTAGAAAAGGTTAAAAATTTACTAAAGCTTTGTTTCAGTAAAATTCATTAAAATATATTTATTATACATAGAAAGTTAAAAAACCAAATGTTATCAAGTTCTAACTGTGCAATATCTAGATGATCTTTTTCTGATATTATTTCCTTCACATTCCTTCTCTAAAATAGGATGTAGATGGTGAGAAATGAAGCCAATATAATTACGTGTCCCTTTGTAAAATATGAAGCCAGGAATATTTTCAGGTCCCTAGTTAAGCAAGTCCAAGACCAAACAAAAATAATTTAGCATTTGGCCCTAGGAAATATTTTTCTCTCAGAAAATAAGTCTGTAACCCAACAAAATCAGCCTACATGTCAAAACTAAGAACACAATCATTTTAAGACCATTGCCTTGCTGTGTCCACCAAACTAAAGCTATTATATCATAAACTCTGCTTAACTCCAGTCGGTTCTTTACCTTTCAAACCTACCTAAAATTGCCAAATCCAGGTCCTTAAACTCTAAATATCACTCCCTACCTTCACCCTTTTGAGACATAAATAAGCTTCTGCCAAGTTCATGATCTTCTTTGCTCCACTAAGTTTCATAAATTTAGTTTTGCTTGATCCACAGATTTTCCTGATGACTTTGTGGTGGGATGGAGGTTTCAACAATTCTGGAGACTCCAACAAGATCCAGCAGAAACTACGTTGCCACCATGGCTCAAGATCCTTACCTCAGAACCAGAGTCCTCTCCTGGGGTCGCTGAGTCCTTCTGCAAGGGTGAGCTACATTCTATGGTGAGTACAAACTCCTATTAATTGAAATTCCAAACACTGAGTTTATTGTGTATCCTAGGAATTTATATGTGTTTTAAGAATCCTTTGATAGACTGATCAATTTTGAAAATTCACAATCTTTATAAAAATCTGTATTCTTTCTAATCACATTGTCTGTCTACCTGCCTTCATTTCTTTCTGTTGTTAGTCTATGAAAGGAAGTTTATAGGACAAAGGACAAGTATAGGTCTGCCAGGTTTGTCTTTCAAGACAGCTACAATGACAAGTGACAGGTTGCAATAGTCTAATGTCCTTGTAGATCAATCTTACCTTTGAGTCATCTCTCTAACATTTGGAATACTTTCCTCAGTGTCATCCTGTTTTGTCTATGGGTCTAGCAAAGATCTACTCAATACATCTTCTATTACCAGATGCTGCATATTTGTTAGGTTTCCATTTGGAAAGGACCAACTATTAGGTTGGGATCCTGATACCAGTGGTAGTCAAGCAACCTATTTGATCAAACATATTTCCATGGGTTTGTATCAGTCTATGTATGCATCTCTTCTGGACCAAACTTTTACCTCTTATTTGACTCTTATTATAGTACCAATTTTTGTACTTTTATTTCTAAATAGAAAAGCATAATTTATAAGAAAATGGTCATTTTGGGGAACTTTCAGTATATTAAAAAAGTTCATTTAAAAAGCTTCTTACAGAAATGAGAATTGGGAACAGCAATTTGAGGAGCTCAGTGGAACCTCTCCCCAGTGACACAACCATTAAACTGGTAAAAAAAATTAAAAATAAATAAAAATGTATTGAGTCTCAGGAAATTGTCTTAAGGTCATGCTGCAAGAGGGAAATCATTACTCATGAAATTCTACTAAGTCTCAGTAAAAATAGAGAGACCCTGTGGCTTGTTCCTAACCCTACCCAAAGCCCAGAGTAACAGAGCTGTACTCCACATGAACAGACACATATTGTATAATTCAATTTATATAAAATGCCTAGAACAGACAAATCTGCTGAGACAGAAAACAAAGTAGTGGTTGCCTATAGTTGGAAAGGGAGGGAGGAATGAGAAATGTCTACTAGTGGGCACAGGGCTTTTACAGGAGTGACAGAATCTTCTGAAATTGTATTTTGGTGATGGTTGCACAACTCTGAGTATACTAAAAAAACACTGAATTGTTCATTATAAATGGGTGAATTGTGTGGTATGTGGATTATATGTCTGTAAGGATATATATTGTTTGAGGATACTGTCCACATGCCCAAATAAACAGCCCATACAGCACTCTAGCTAGACATTTCTAGTTCTCTATTACTGGCTAATACTATATCTATTTGTGATATTAGTTATAGACATAAGAATACACTTTAGCAGTTCTAGCAGAAAGGTATTTAAACAGTATCAAGTTTCTCTAAACCTCTGTGTGGGACATAGTGCCAATCAGACTTGGACGCCATGAGAAATATTTCAGGGGACCATCCTGATAGGAAAAATACTAAGCCATAATACAGGAAACACAGGTCAAAATTTAGAGAAAACATAAAGTATTCTCAGGAAAATTAAGAAGTGAAATTTCTAAATATTTAATGGTCTGCTTTGATTAGAATGAGGAAGATTGCAAAAAAAGAACTCAGATTTCCAAACTGCCTCCTTAAGGATTCCCTGATTGAGACAATAAATAATGTGGACAACTTCAGCCCACGTTGAATTTGGATCACTCAAAATTGCAACTTAAACTTATCTTTATCCTATAGTCTCCTGCACACCTTCATTATTTTCTCCTTTCAGTCTTCTTTCTGACCTTCTTCCTTCCACTGAGGTCAAACAGACACTCTCAAAGCTCAGCAGGCCCATTATAGTTAAGCTTCACTAACAGAAGAAATCCCTTATCGTTTATTTTTAATCATGATCTCTATCAGAATTAAGAGCTATTGAGATTTTCCCCAGCTTAGAAAAGATGGACAAAAATTGCAGAGGAGTTCAGGATAGTGTATAGGGTGGATACCATGATGCACTGCCCGGGCTTTCCTTCGGGAATTTTAGTCTTAACAGCCCAAAGGTAACACCACCTTTCTGGAGCAGACATGCCCAATGTAATATATTAATCTTTTTCTCATTTCTTAATTTCAGAAAC
Source organism: Hipposideros armiger (assembly GCF_001890085.2). Classification (NCBI taxonomy): domain Eukaryota; kingdom Metazoa; phylum Chordata; class Mammalia; order Chiroptera; family Hipposideridae; genus Hipposideros; species Hipposideros armiger. The sequence continues at coordinate 80,817 of NW_017732890.1, forward strand.
TCAGATCACATATTCAGGATTTTGTTACTTTAAACATGAGTATTTAGAACTATAGTTTTCCCACATTTAACTATATTCTATCCACTTAAGAATGAGATTTTTAAAAGAAATAATTCAATTCTAAATATTTTTTTTAATTTTCATTATAATTTCTTTGATCCTTGAATTCCTTAGAAGTATATTATTTATTTCTAACTTACCTTTGTATGCAGAGGATATAGTCTGTATGAGTTCAATTATTTAGAACTTGTTGAGGCTTGCTTTATGACCTAGTGTATGTTCAATTTCTGCAAATGTTCCAATAAAACTGATGCTGGGGACCTCCAAAGATCTTGCACACATCAGGTCCACACCAGTTCAATGCTTATCTACCCTCCTGGTTTTCCCCTTTCTAATTATTATGACCTGTGAAAATTTTGCTTATTTTCCCACCCAGTTAAACAATGCATTAAAAATATGTGTTAAAATATTTTATCCACCAGGGGTTACCTGAAACCAAGAGTTTTTGATGAAAATGCTCTATATACTGATTGTGGTTTGATGTCATGGAGATATAGATATAGACAGATATATAGAAATAGATATAGATATATAGATCTATATTAGAAATATTTATATTTTATATTTTCAAAATTCATAAACTGTGCATTTAAATTGAGTACATTTTACAATATATGTTATAGCTCAATAAAGTTGATTTAAAAATTACTTTATCTAGTATTTACAGTAGCTATACTGAAAGTAATTTTGTTGACAGTCATCCATATTGCTTAAAAATTGCCACCAAATGCTGCAAAGGTGAACTGACAAGTTTCAGGCAGCATTTAGAATGTCCAAACTGATCGAAAGGCTGGAAAATGTAGATATGAAACAACAAGATAAGTTACAAGACCACTAAAATGAAGCAGCAGCTATAGATCTGAACTAAAGCACCAACACTAAAAATAGAAAGGGACTGAGATGTGACATGAAAGATGAATGCATTGAACTCAATTGCTAATAAGCTAGGGATGAAAATCCCCTTTGTCAGAGGGGAGAAGCATGATAAGATCAGCACACTGTGGTAAAATTTATTACTTCAAATTAATACATCCACATTAAATAATTCCCATTAGCTGATTAGGCACAGTACAGTTAAGTATATAATGATTATTATTTTTCAAAGGAACCAGGAAACACATGAATGGAAGATAAGTCTCTCCCAGGGAAGGTAGATTGCAATTACAGTCCAATGTCTCTACATCTCTGTAAACGAGGAGCTGAGGAGTCTGGGAATATATACAGCCAGAAAGATGATAAAAGAGATGGTCTGAAGACAAATTTCAGCTATTTCTGATTTCACCGTGCATTACTGCTAACTAGTAAGAACAATAATAATAATACTGTCCCTCTGTTAGGTCTTGCCATCCTTTCAGACCGTACTGCTTCCTATTGGCCTTAGAAATTACACTAGAAATTGTTTTAGATTTGAGACTTAAACTCTGTTTAAAAACAAAACAGAAAACTTTAAATGATGGGCCAAGACATACACTAAGAAAGAAAATCTATAAATATCAACAGTGCCTGCCACTCAGTGACTGAACGGTAATTGCTGACACTTACCTAATAGTAATATTGGGAATGTCAACCTAAATATGGGTCAGATTCAGACAACCTTTTAACAAAATCTCTCTTAGGAAATATCATGTGGATGTGTGTTCAGCAGCAAATAGAAATTCATTCTGCGGTTAATATGTTTAAAATGGTTGCCAGTTTTAATATGTTTTACCTAAAGATACAGTCATCTTACTGAAGATTATTCACACTGTGGGAAATAAAAAATGCCTTTAGTAGATTGAAAAATGTATGTCCCAAAATCTCAAAGGGACCAGTGAGAAAATAGGGATTTTACTGAGCCTGCAATGAGTAATGGTGTAAAAAAAAATCTAGGACTTCTGCAATGAATTAAACAGTAATACAAATTCCCATCATGTCACTACATACACCTATATATTAAATATAGTATATTACATATATTATATTTGACCTGATTCCCTTGATAGTGGGTGAGTAGGCACTTGGAAGAATAAAACTTAAATTATTAATTTGATGAGTTGCTATGAATATAAGAAAAAGAGAAAACCAGTTAACTTATGATATGATGAGATTTCTATTATGCCAGGACAAATGAATGCAACTACAAAATATATCTGATATGTAAGCTATTTTTTTTAGAAAAGAGATGATTGTAAATACAGAATTCTAAAACATACTGTATATGTCACTGTATTGAATGTTTAGCTTTTCAAGACTCAGCAGTAACCTTTTACATCAGTCCTTAGTGGGCACATGAATTGGATTTCAAAATTAATAATGTATATTCTTAAATATCTTTGATACAAATATTTACTAAAAACTAATGTTTTTTTTCTTTGTCATTGCGTCCTTTAGCCTTGAGCCCATTTTAACTATGCTAATTTTTTTCAGAAGCAGCTCAACATGGAAGACCAAGTTTTCAGGTAAGCAGTAATGGAGGTCAGTGTTACCATGCATGCTTTTCAATTTGATAATATAGCAGTTGTCCCTTATTATCCATCTTAAAAGGTATATTAAGGGGTATTATTCAGAAAGTAGGAAATAATAATAATTAGCAACGCCTGCTTTCCCCAAGTTTAGAAACAATTTAGAAATAAGACAAAACTATTAAAAAGTAGACAACTAAAATACTATTCCAACTAGTATGGTATGTATGGCATTGAGCACAGGATAACTAGCTTCACCCTATTGGAAGTAATAGAAGCAAGCCCTGCTTAGCAAGCAATGTCTATTCTATTCCTTTTTAAGCATTAAAATATTCATCTCTAAAATATAACCAGTCAAATCATCTTTCTCAATAGCATATGTGCTCTGAGAAGCAAAATAACTTTAAATAGTAGCATTATTAGTAAGACTTGATATTTAGACCTTAAAACCCAACCAAGCACAATGACGTGAATGTGCTTAATGTCACTGAACTGTATCCTTAAGAATGGTATAAATGTTATGTATATTTTAACACACACACAGACACACACACACACACACACACACACACACACACACACACACACTAGCTGAGTTCCTTGCTTCCATTTATACAGTATTAAAATTGTTCCACCTCCTAAAAATCTTAATAACTATATTATGCAAGCTTATTTACGGCTGAGAAATGATGGAATTCCTATTTGTTATTTAAAATTACAATATCAAGTCTGGAACTCCAATGTGTAGAAGACATTCTAACTACATTAAAAAAAAGTAATATCCCCTTAAATCCTATGAACATAATCAAATCCAATCTCTCATTTGTCATGAAAAATAGACATTTTGTGGGAGAAGTGGCTACATTTTAGTCTTACATTGTAAAGTGACTGTTTAATTTAGAAAAATTTGTTGACACACTACTTTTTAAAAATTGTATATTTTTCTAAATGTTAGGGATCACAAAGTATTTTAAAATCATTTATATGCTCAATGTGTAATCAAAATAGTTCACTGCAGTAAAAGGTTTAGGCTTATTATTGTTTTATAATTTAAGTCACAAATAATTATTTTATAATTGTGTACTAATATTTTGCAGCACAAAACTTTTATGTTGTAGTTTAAAGCAAATGAAATCATGAAATTACAATAAAATATTATTTTTAAACCATCCAAGAGATTATTATTAAGTGAATAGCATGTAGCGAAGTCAGTTGATAGGAACTAACATATTATGTTTACATGGGAAGTCATTAAATGTTATTTATGAGCAAGTGAACATGACTATTCACCTAATTAAAGATCAAACCCAAGTATAAATTAAGAATGTGTGTTTATCTGGAATGCTCATCGGTAAAGATCAGACATTTGTTTCTACTCCTGGGTGTTATGCACATACTGTGCATTCATCAATATATTCCAGCTAGGAAGGAATTAACCAGAGATAGAGCAGAGGAAAAAAACAAAACAACAACAAAAAAACTTTGAAATGATATTATTAGAAGGAGTTTACTAACCTCCAAGCATAATCTTATCCCTGAATCACTCCAGAGTTAAATATCTGTCTACCTGGGTAAACTCATAGAGGGAACTACTCTCACATGCTTTGTCTTAATTATGATTGAGAAACTTTCACAATGAGTTTCCCCTCAGGGTCTTGTTTATAGATTTGACTAACAAATAGAACACGCAAATCCAGGTGTTTAAACATTTACATTTCTAGAAATAAACCAATGTCTGAAATTTTAACTACTGAAAAGTGGCACACTTCCACCTACAAGGCTTTTTTAGAGAACATAGAAAGAGCATGGTTTTTCCCAAATATAAGAAAAACTCATCTTCTAAGTTTAAGAGCTATTGATATTGCTGCTAGGGGTGTCCTTCTGGGAATCACAGCTGAGAAATGTTGGATTTGTTGTTCTCAAGTGTTTTATAGTTCACATTATAAGAATAGATTTCTATTGAAAAAAGGATAAAGGTACAGATTTACTTACTTATAAGTATATTTTCTTTCTAGTTAGTGTGTGCTTGAGATACACAAGGATGAGTGTTGACTTTTGGATTTCTTACCCTGTCCTAGACCAGAACATTTTTAAAAACTGAAGACATAACACTAACAAAATACCTAATATTTACTTGGCGCTTACTCATGTGGCAAGCACTCCACCAAGTCTTTTCTAGATTATTTTATTTAATTTTCCCAAACTCCCCCAGAAAGTAGTTATTACTATTATTATCTCTTATACAAATAAAGACACTGAAACTCAGACAGGTAGGACAACACTCTCATGATGTCACAGTTAGTGGTTTGCAGAACTAAAACTAGCTCTTTAGCCCACATTCTTAATCACTAGCCCAGATAGATAGATGATAGATAGATATATAGATATTGATATATGGATATATAGATATATAAATAATAAAATGTGAATACAGATGGTGCCCAATATATGATGATTTGACTTATTTTTTTTTTACTTTACAATGGTGTGAAAGCAATATGCATTCAGTAGAAACCAGCTAGGCTAAGCTATGATACTCAATAGATTAGGTGTATTAAATGCATTTTCAACAGGATATTTTTAATTTATGATGGGTTTATTGGGGCATAACCATATCGCAAGTCAAGGAGAATGTGTTTATATAAATATTTTATATACACATATATAAACATAAATTAAGTTATATAAATAATATGTTTATAAACATATATAAAACATTTAAATTTTATATGTTTTATATAAACATAAATTGTATACATAACATAAATTGTGTATATGAACTATATATAAATTGTATATATAAACATATAAATTGTATACATAAACATATTGGGTTGTCGGAAAAGTCATGACATATTTATTCTATGTTTTTCAAAGATCATTTATTTATATAAAGAACAAAGATCAATCAATGATATATTGCCCATTTTATTCATCTTTCAGTGAGCTTCATAATTCCTCATTCATACAAGGACCTGTCTTTATTTGTGAAAAACTGAACAAGGTGCTGATTTACAGCCTCATTTGAATTTAACATTATACTATGCAAGGAGTTTTGAAGAGAGAAAAAAAAGTGGAAGTCTGATGGCACAAGGTCAAGCGAGTATGGTGGGTGTGGCAACACATCCCATCCAAGCTCCAATAATTTTTGATGAGTGATGAGTGAAACTTATATATTGTGACCCCTTAAAGGAATACAACTCCTTTAATATTAACAAGCTCTGGATGTTTCTGGATGATGGATTAGTTCAAACTGTCCAATTGTCAACAGTACACATTCGAATTGATTGTTTGGTTCCTCGGTAGGAGCATGAAAGACATGACACCTTTAAAATCCCACCACACTGAGAGCATAACCTTCCTCTGATGAATGTCTGCTTTTGATGTCGTTTGAGGCAAATCATCACATTGGGACCAAGACCGTTTGTGCACCACACTGTTGTAAACAATCCACTTCTAATCAACAGTTATCAGTCGCTTCAAAAAAGGGTAATCTTCCTCACATTTAATGAGCATATTGCAGATGTTTATACGCACCATCAAATGAACTTCTTTGAGTTCATGCGGAACCCAAATATCGAGCTTGCTTACATATCCCAGCTTCTTCAGGTGGTCGTGAATGCTTGAATGATGGATGTTCAATGTTTCTGCAATCTCTCATGTCATGTAATGTGGCTTTGACTCGATCAGTGCCTTTATTTTGTCATCATCAACCTCGGTGGTCCTCCCTGACCAAGGAGCATCATTGAAATCAAAATCACCAGCACAGAATTTCGTGAACCATCGTTGGCACTTACATTCTTGTAGAGCATTGTCACCGTAAACTTTACAACTTTTCACAAACTTGATGCGCGTTCTTCCTTTTATAGAAGTAAAACAGTAAAATATGGCAAAAATGCACAATTTGGTCTTCCATATTCAAATTGTAAAATCTCCAAAACTCAACCAAATTGCTCAATTTTTTTTGTAGAATGAAGCTAGAACTGTCAGCTGTCAAATGACATAGCAATGGCATAGATGCGAATGACTCTAGTACTTCCAAAAAATGAACTAGTACCATCTGTTGCAAACATGCTTTGTGACTTTTACAACAACCAATATATAAATTCTATATGTATATATAAACATATATATATATATATATATATATAAACATATATAAACTAAGATTTTTTTTCTATCAGAAATCCTCTCCCTTTTCTTTATCTTTTTCCTGCTTTTATCTCCTTATGATGAACAGATTTATTCTTCACTCATCCTATGCTTTTCTCTTTCATCCATTGCTAAATTTTCAAATGAGTATATAAATTTTACTCAGTGCCCCCATTTCCTCATCTTTCACACCCCGTCAATTCATTGAAACATTATATTTACTCTCAATAGTCCATCATAATATAAACTATATTTACTGAATTTTTTTAAATGTAGTTTTCCAAACCTCAGAGATTGTGATTTGGTAAATCTGCAGTCAAATCCAATAGTCTGGTGGGGACCTTTTATTTTGTTTTGTTTTGATTTGTTTATAACTAACTGCTGTGGTTCTAATTCTTTTCTTCAAGCATGATTATTTTCATTTCTGTTTTTCACAATTTCTTAAACTCCTTGGATTCATCTTCATGTGTCCATCTACCTCTTATTTGTTGATTATAAAGCTAGGAACTCTGTTGGCCTTCTTTCACCTCCTCTTTGGGATCCTTTATCTGTAATTCACAACTTGAACCACCATTTATGGAGAAATGCTTCTCTAATCTGCTTCTCCAGTCAATATGTCTTCTGATTCCTAAATCTTTATGAGACGCCTTTACATTATCTATAACTGGATATCCTATAGGCTGCTTAAATTCAATATATCTCAACTTGATCTCATTGTGCCTTTTTATGCCAAACTTACTCCTCTGTTCAGCATCTTAGTAAATAGTTTCAGTAACCTAAGTGAGAAACTTGAGATTCCTAGCCAAGTTCTTCTCATTAACATCCCACACCCAACCAGTCATTATCCATTGTATCACGGTAATAAATTTAGAATGTGTGCCTACCTCTCTATCTCCATACTTTTTATCTTCCATCACCATTCCAATCATCATGTGTGACTTAAATGTCTTTGTCTGACACTATAATGGGTTTTCTTATTCCAACTTTCTTCTTACATTCTATTTTTAACATTGTGGCAAAAATGGTAATTGTAATATAGTACTATAACTATATACCTCAACTGATCATGTTTTTTAGTGATGTTCTTCCTCTTCCATAGTTTGAATGTGACACTTAGAATTTATGATTGGGACCCTGCCAGTGTGTCTTGTTTCATAACTATATAATAATCTCTTACATTCTAAATCTGTCCACACAATCTACTTATGGGTACGAAAATTATCCCTGCAATTGTGTAGCTCTTACTGGTTGGACACTAAATGGTACAATCACTTTGGAAGAGTGTTTGGCAGTTTCTTACAAAGCTAAACACAATCTCACCATAGGATCCACCTATAGCACTCCTAGGTATTTATCCAACTGATATGAAAACTCATGTCCACACAAAAGCATGCACATGAATGTTGGTAGCAGCTTTATTCATAATTTCCCAAAAGGAATCATCCAATATGTCTTTCAATAAGTTAGTAGAATGGTAATATCTATGTATAATGACAGGTGTGCACTAGACTAGACTTATTAAATTATACAAATGTCTAACCATTATGCTGTACACCTGAAATTAATATACTGAATGTCAACTGTAACTGAAAAATTAAAAAGGAGAGAAAAGGTGAAGGGCAATAAGTGGTCCAAATTTCTGGGTATAAAACAAATAAGTCATAGGGATGTAACATGCAGCATAGGGAAGATAGTCAATAATATTGTGATAGCGTGGTACAGTGTCAGATGGTTGCTGGACTTATCACAGTGATCACTTTTTTAGGTATATAAATGTTGAACTAGTGTACCCCTGAAACTGATATAATATTGTATGCTAGCTATATTTTTAATAAAAATCTTTTAAAAATAAGTCAGTAGATAAACTGTGGTAGGCAGTACATCCATACAATGAAATATCATTCATAATATGATATTATGGAAACAACAAAACTATAGAGACAGGGAAAAAATCAGTGGTAGCCAGGGATTTGGGAATAGAAGGGGAGTGCTGAACAGTTGAAGCACAGAAGATTTTTAGGACAGTGAAACTATTTTGTATGATATTATAATGGTGAATAATGAATTCATGCATTCTTCAAATCCATGGATTTACAGCCCATAGAGTGAAGCTAAATGTGTAAAAATTAAGGAAAAGCTCATTTAGAAGGCTACAAATCCCAGGAAAAATGCAGACTGTGACAAGGGAATCTAATTGTATTACAAGTCTATAGAACAACCTCAGGAAAGGGAGTAGGGGAAAAAGGTGCTTGCCTAAGTAAGTTTGGAAATGAGTGGGATCTGTGAGACTGAAGGCAAAAGGAACTGCACATAAACACTGTACTGTAGCTGTCAAAATTATGTTCCAAAGTGGTATGGGTAAAAATTCTAATACAACTATACAAGTGTATTTCAATTGAACAATTAAATGAATGGATGATGAATGTATGAATCAGGTTTCTCATAGTTAGGGTGGGAATGTACAGATAAGAGGAAGTGGGTAGAATGACTCATGTGATAATGGATTAAGGTTAGAGACAGTATAAACTCATGGTTAGCTTTATACACACACATATAATATTTACATAGAGAAATATTTATACATATGTGTATACACATGGGTCAATATAAACACACATATTCCTTTGCTCTGCCAGTTCAGAGGGTCTAGAAGTAATGACACCCGAAGTAGTAGAGAGCACACCTAGCACCCAGATTTTGGTTTCTGATACTACTGGAAACTCAAAGAAACTTTCCTTAGCAGTAAAAACGTGATTAAAAAAAAGAAAAAAGGAAAAAAAAAAAAGCAGCAGCAGCCTACCTTGATAGAGTCATTTCAAAGGAACACAGAAGCCAACTGAAAGAGCTTCCAATGGCCAAAGTTTGATATATTTGAACAAAATAAATAAAGTAGTATTAGATTATAATCTAATGTATAAAACAAATATCCATGACTTCATAATGATATAAATAAGTGGTTGAATATATAAACAAATGGGGGGAAAGAGATAGATAAATATGTCTTAGACAGAATTCCAACTAATTTATGTAGCTACTCCATCCTTAAGGAGGAAGAGTATAAATCACCACTATTTAAGTGTGAGTTGTGCATTGTGAATTCTTCCAAAAATTATGATATGAAAAGGGGTAAAAACAGTAACTTTGCAATGGAAAAACTCAACAAATACTACTTTAGCCAGGCGATCCAGGTCAATATCAACAGTGATAAATCATATTGATAGCATAATATGTACACTTGATATGATGTGATGAAATAGGCTTTTTGCCTTGTGATATTCCTACCAAAACTCCATAACTACAATCTAGTCATGAGAAAAACAGATTCTAGTAGAAGGCATTCTAAAAATATATTTGACAAGCATTCTTCAAAACTGTCAAAGGCATTAAACACAAGAAGTCTGAGAGACAGTGAATAGCCAAGAAGATCCTGACTAATAAATGTAACGTGGTATCCTGGATGAACAACTGGAACAAACAAATGATATTAGATTAAAACTACTTTGGCTAAATCAATGGAATAGTAGTTCATTATACTGATATGCTATAAATTAATAAAATTCCTTTATATTAATGTGTTTGAGATTTTAAAAGTGGAAGCATTTTCATACTAATCACACCATAGTATGATAATCAAAGAAATCTCTACAACAAAGCATACCCATGCTAATAACATATCAAGATTTTGCAGAAATGCCTGCTTGCTGAAATAAAAAAATAAAAATACATATGAGTGTACATTTGTTTTCAAGCTGTGGACTAATTTCCTGTTACTGTAGCTTCTAAATAAGCAATTCAAATACAGTTCATGAATTTTCAAATAACATTGTATTTTCCTAACTTTTTTTTAAAGGTTTTTATTGGGGAATTGGGGGGATAGGAACAGTGGTGGGGAATTGGGGGAAGGGGAACAGACAAGTTGCTGTTGTCTTGTTCTTCAGTCTAGTTGTGGAGGACGTCACCTCACTGGCCCAACTTTTACCAATGTTTTATTAAATATTTATTAAAACTGTAACAGTACTCAAGAAACAAAAATTTTCCAGAATTCCAAATAACCCTCTTCAGGCTGCTATCAAATAACACTCCATTCATCCCCCACACTAAGGCTGATTTTCATGCAAATTATGTTATATATTATAATGTGTGCTGTACATGTATCATTTTCCTGCTTCATATTGAGCTATTGATCTGATGTGAGAGGGTTAAGGCTGATTGGGACATAAATAAATATAATAATTAAAAAAAATAGCTCAGGGCTTTTCCAGTTTAAGAACTAAAACGCTTTGTAATATCCAAAAGTGACAATTAGGAACCTTTTGAATTGGCTGTGTTCTTAAAACTGAGGCCTGCACCCTGCCACAGAAAAGCTTTTGTGTTATGAGCTCTGATTCACAGGGACCCACTAACCAGCTTCTACCTCCGCCAGGGTTATAAAAGTAGTATTTTCAATAGCATGACTTTCCATCAACTGTTTTAATACTTATTTTTTCCAAATTTATTTATGCCTTATTTTAATGCTCATGCTTTCTCATTATGATTCATGGAATATAATTCCAAGGTGACATTTTGCAACTCCTTTAGGAACTGTAATGTAAATAACCACGGGGGTTGGGGGCTGGGAAGTACTGCCTACCAACTGCCTTTTCAAATGCCGAGTTCTGAAGCTATGCCTTTGTCTATGGGAGAGGAATATTATCTTGGGGTTTGGTTTCCCATATGTGATTGGCTTCGCCTTTGACAAAATGGTTTCTATGCTAACATACTTTAAAGAAGACCACAACCAAACACTCCACAAAATCAAAGGGCACTGTTGAGTTATGTCTCCAGGGGCTCATTCTTTCTGAACTGAATGGATAAGAAATTAAAGCCTTGTTCCTGGAGAAAAAGGCAATGATCTAGAAACCCTCACGGGGACTCTTCCTTTTCCTGACCTTGTGTCTCAGAATTACAGCATCAAAAGCCTATAGAATCAAAAGCAAGTAATGCTGCTCCAGGGCAGCATGCCCTGTTTATGTTTGGCTGATAAAACCAGTCCAAGGGTAAATTGAAAAGTATTACTAACTCACTATCTGAATCATTTACTGTTGCTGGAAGCACCAAGTCATCATTACTACAGACTTTATGGTAATGCCTGCTAGTGAAAGGTTTCTAAAATCACTTTTTAGGCATTAATTCAAGAGTGCAATTTGTTTCCCTCTCTAAGTTTTGGAAAGATGTTTTGCAATCATTGTTTTGTTTTCTTTTTCTATATCATAATCTACATGTCAATCATTATATGCTAAAATTATATATTCCTATTAATAGGGGTATATTGCTATGGAATGAATTGTGTCATCCCAAAATTCATATGTTGAAGCCCTAAATCCCAATGTTACTATATTTGGAGATGGGGCCTAACAGAAGGTAATTAAAATCAAATGAGGTCATAAGGGTGGGGTCCTTATCCTCTAGGATGAGTGTCCTTACAAGAAGACACACAGAGAGCTCACTGCCCCAGTCCCTGCATGAGCACAGGGAAAGGCCATGTGAGGATTCAGGGAGAAGGCAGAAAAACGCAAGCAACGAAAAGGTCCTCACCAAATGGAACAGCACCTAGATGTTGGACTTCAACTTCCCGAACTGTGAGAAAATAAATTTCTGTTGTTTAAGCCACCTGGTTTGCGATATTTTGTTACACCAGCCTGAGCTGACTAATATATATATTTACTGAGTGGTTAATGAAAATATATCCATTTACTACACATTTGTTTCTTCCCCAAAACCAGATTCCCGAGCTCTTTTATTTAAACATTTACTGAGTCGTTTTTCTCCATCATGAATCAAATCTTTGTTTTGTGCTCTTTTTCTTTTTTTTTCTATATAATTGAGTGATCACAGCCAGTATAGAAAACGCTGTTGTCATTCTACACTTCCCTTTTACTAAAAGAAACCAGAATTTATTCAAATGTTTGCTCTCCTACGCAAAATTCTGTGTAAAAGTGTTTGTTTTAAACCACTGAAAGTGATCCCGTTACTGTTAATGGTCTCTTGGTAGACATGTGAGATATTCTGATCAATGAGATGCGATGGTAAATGTGCTAGGGAGGAAATGATTCATTAAAAGTTCTCTTATTGTTAAAGGGGGAAACATGGGAACGAGTAGCTTTGGCTTTGCCTAGACATTATTGTCTGTAGATATGAAGTCTGAAACTACTTTAGTTTCTTGCAAACATGAGACACACTCATTAGGTGGAAACCAGTATACTAGGTAATGTAGCAGAAAGATGTAAATAATCTAGAAGTCCAAGGATATTATTGAACCTTGAATTAAATAGCATTGGCGTTTTCTTATGCTCTGACTTCTTGCTTGACAAGATAATAAATCTCCTCTTGTTTAAGAAGTACCGAGTTGAATTTAGATAATTATATATAATAGTTATCTATTATTTATAGACACAGTCAGAAATTCAAATCCCTTGACTTACACTTTCTTGAGTTGTCCTCAACATAAAACTTTTGAAAATAATTGTAATTGTTTAATCTATCCAATGAATGCCTTTCACACTAGAGAGAGAAAGAGATACTTTGTCTTAATGATACTTCTACAGTTCAGCAAAATTAATACATGAAATTGTCTGTCATAAAAATCTCTGGCATTGATACACAAGAAATAAATAATAGCATAAGGGATGCTGTGAACTAGCACTGGGAGTGAGTCAAGGATAGAATGGAAACTTTTCATTTTATGCAACTTTATATTTGGAGTTTTTAGAAACCTGTAAAAATATATTACCTATTAAAAATCAAATATTTAAATTTTTAAAGACTGAGGAGGCAGTAGAAAATCAGATATTTAAGGGAAATAAAAATGTTACTCAAAATGTTAATACCTTGATCCCATATGGAGAGGTCAATATGTAATCAATGCAATTATAGGAGTATCATAGAAACTGTTTTAGCAGTTTTTTTCATCAATTCATACCTGTTTTAAAATTTCTAATGTAATAACTAATAGATTTCTCTTATATTTTCTGTTTCTTTATTCCTTATTGTTCCTTCTTATATCTTCATACAACCTTATATTCAGTGGGATCAAGAATCACAATATATAACACTAGGAATATGTTTTTTCAGTGCTTACTTAATATTCTACACACAAGGTGGAAGACTACTAACATAATAATGATAACAATAATTAATATTAAATTATCTTGCTGCAGACCACTCATTATCTTAGGAGGATATATAACATATAAACAAAATATAACCCTTTCAGGATATATATATATATATAATATATATACATATATAATACATATATATATTATATATAATATATTATATATATTATATATTATATATATAATATATATTATATATTATATAATATATATTATATAATATATAATATATAATATAACCTTTTCCTTTCAGAGAAGGCTTGAAGGTCTAACAACTAGGAAAGAGGTAAAGAAAGCAGAAAGTGATATTTAAGCAAGATTTCTTGAGGCATATACTGATTCTAAAGTTATATTTTGGGGAGGGGAGTAGTAAGCTGACTTGCCTGTGAGACTGAGAAGAACTTGCATTCATCTTAAGTTTCTGGGAGGGAGAGGGTTTTGGCTGAGGTACACAGAGGCCTATAGACCAGGATGAAGGGTTAACCAAATAGAATGCTATCAATAAGACTTAAACCAGTTATAAATTAGCTCAATCTCTAATTTATATGAACTATAGCTACCATATTGATTGACAAAATAAATAATAACAATAAATCCCCTCTGTAAGAAAATAACATCACCCTGAAACTAAAAATCTTTACCTCAAATTTTCACTTTTTTTTATTATTGGTTGCAGGTGTACAAAACATAGTGATTAGATATTTACACACCCCACAAAGTCATAACCCAACAAGTCTACTACCCATCTAACATTGCACATAGGTATTATAATACCACTGACTATATCCCCTACACTGTACTTTACATCCTGTGACTATATACTTTTTTTAAATTATAGTAGACATTCTATATTATTTTATATTAGTTTCAGGTACACAGCATAGTGGTTAGGCATTTATATAATTTATGAAGTGATACCCTCAATAATTTGCCAGCCATACCAGAAAACAAAACTACAAAACCCAAACAAACAACAAAATGAGAGAAAACAGAAACAGATCTACAGAAAATCCAGGTGTTGGCATTAGTGGACAGATATTTTAAATTATTGACATTATAGTATTTAATAAATTAGATTATAATGTGGAGAATTTCAGAAGTTACTTTAAAACTGGAAAATCAAGTGAAATTCTAGAACTGAAAAAATATAATAATGGAAGAATTGAACAGATGAATAAAAATATTAAATCAGCAAAAGAGAACTCAATGGCTAGAAAATTAAAAGGTTTTAAGAATAAAATAATTAAATTGAAGCAAAAACGAAATATAGAAAATATCATAGAAGTCATAAAGCACATGGTAAAAACACTGAACATTATCTTAAAGTCTCAGAAAAGGAGATAGATGGGATAAAGAAATGTTTAATGAGATAATGGAAAAAATGTACAGAAATTGAAAGATGTAAAGCCACATAGTTTATAAGTGCTATAAACACTTAACAGGGTTAATACAAAACAATACCACACTATGGCACATAATTGTGAAATCGGTGACAACAAAATATAAATAGAAATATCGTAAATTCAAGACATCTGAAAATAATTACTTTATACAACTTATTAAGACTTACAGATTCTAACAAAAACAAGGTAAAAAAGAGACAATGGAATAATATATACAAAATATGGAAAGAAAATATTCATAGGCAAGTGATTATATATGTTGAAAATAAAAAAATAATCTCAGATAAACCACTAGAATCAATAAGTGAATTCAACTAGGTATTTGTATAAAAGTTAACATTGTATCTAAATACCAGCAACAAAAATGAGAAAATGAAATGTTAAAAAATAATGTCATTGAGTAATTCCAGTTTCTGATGTCACTTGTAAAGAGCTTGAAAGTTGCCACTCCACTGCATCAAGTCAAAATCTGAACATACTGAAAAATCAACAACTATTATATTCTAGCATCCATAAAAACCAGGCAAAATGATCCCGCAGATTGGAGAACAGATGAACAAAGGGAGTCATGGCTTAATGGAGAAGAGGTTATTGAATGGAAACCACTGCAGGAACCAGGGCCAGGGTAGAAAACCTGACATGTAATTGATGGAGGAACACTGTGGACAAGTCTGAGATTTAAAAACTTCAGAGGATCCCAATCATAGCAAGACCACCACAATTTTGCGACATTTCTCTACAGAGGCTTGACCAGATTTTTTTCAATGAATATTGAGGAACTATACCCCTATGTTTCCAGCAGGGAAAGGGGAGAAGGAACAATTTTAACATATGCCAGAGCACTCTATTCTTACAAGACCTGCCCTCAGGAGAAACTAGTTAACCAGAGCCCTAACTTGCTGGGGTACTATCAGAGCCTAACTAAGTTGGAAGAAAGGAAATGCCCAACTCCAGCTCACTCTAGCCATCCTCTCCCACTTAAGAGGGAAGAAAAATGCTGAGAAATGCTCATGAAGTTTATGGTCTAGAGCAGCGGTTCTCAACCTTCCTAATGCTGCGGCCCCTTAATACAGTTCCTCATGTTGTGGTGACCCCCAATGATATAATTATTTTTGTTGCTACTCTATAACTGTAATTTTGCTACTGTTGTGAATTGTAATGTAGATATCTTTTTGTTTTCTGATGGTCTTAGGTGACTCCTGTGAAAGGGTCATTCGACCCCCAAAGGGCCCGCGACCCACAGGTTGAGAACCGCTGGTCTAGAGGCATGGCTTACTAAAAGACTGAAACTTAATTACAGGAGAATAGAATGCTTCTCCTTTCCCCGCTCCCAACCACACACACACACACAAAACCATGACATTATTGAAGACCTATATACAGCAGTCCCTTTTACCCAGTACATCATATCTGACTATCAAGAAAAAAAAAATTAGAAGGCAGACTAAAATGCAGAAAACATAGTTTAAATAAGTGTCACAAACAGACATAGCAGAGGTATTGGAATTATTAGACTAGGAATTTGAAACAACCATGATTAATATGCTAAGGGTTCTAGAGGATAAGTAGACAGTGTGCAATGTAAGCAGAGAAATGGAAATTCTAAGAGAGAACCAAAAAGAAATGCTAGAGATCAAAACCACTGTAACATAAGTGAAGAATGCTTTTGGTGGCCTTACTGGTAGACTAGACATGGCTGAAGAAGGAATTTCTGAGCTTGAAGATGTTACAACAGAAAGCTCCAAAACTGAAAAACAAACAATAAAGACCAGAAAGAAAGAAAGAAACAAACAAACAACAAAAATGCCCAAGGACTGTGAGACAACTACAGAAGGCGTAACACATACGAGGTCAGGTCTGACAATTAAGTTCGCGAACTCATTGCAATGATGTTGCTAGCCTTTTTTGAAATTAGAGGGATTATTCATTATGAATTTGTACCGACTAGACAAACAGTTAACCAAGTTTTATTTGGAAGTGCAAAAAAGGCTGAGTGAAAAAGTTAGATGACCTGAACTTTTTGCCAACAATTCATGGCTCTTGCATCACAATGTACCAGCTTACATGGCACTGTCTGTGAGGGAATTTTTAGCCAGTAAACAAGTAACTGTACTGGAACACCCTCACTACTCACCTGATCTGGCCCCCAATGACTTCTTTCTTTACCCAAAGCTAAAGGAAATATTGAAAGTAAGACATTTTGATGACATTCAGGACATCAAGGGTAATACGACAGCTCTGATGGCCATTCCAAAAAAAGAGTTCCAAAATTGCTTTGAAGGGTGGATTAGGTGCTGGCATTGGTGCATAACTTCCCAAGGGGAGTACTTTGAAGGTGGCCATAGTGATATCCAGAAATGAGGTATATGTAGCACTTTTTCTAGGATGAGTTGGCAAACTTAATTGTTACACCTCATATGCAATGGGAGTACCAGAAGGAGAAGAAATTGAGAAAGGAACAGAAGAAATATTTGAAATCATAATGATTGAGAATTCCCCCAAGTAATGTTAGATACCAAACAGATCCAAGTAGTTCAGACAACAGCAAGTAATATAGATGAAAACAAACAAAACCCCCCCCTAATCCTAGGCATATCTTTTTCAAAGTACAAAAAGTAAAGATAAAATATCTTCTGAAAGAAACCAGAAGGGAAAAATATCTTACCTATAGAAGAACAAAGATAAGAGTTACATTTGACTTCTCCACAGAAACCATGCAAGCAAGAAGAGAGTAGAAGTAAATATTTAAAGTGCTGAGAAAGAAAAAAAGAAAATACACCAAACTAGAACTTATACCCTGGAAAATTATCCTTCAAAAGTGAAGGAGAAAAAAAGACTCGCAAACAAAACCTGAGAAAATTTTTTACCAGTAGACATGCCTTGCCAAAAATGTTAAAGAAGTTCTTTAGATAAAAGGAAAATAATAGGGCAGCAACTCAGAGCTACGTAAAGAAAGTAAGGGCATCAAAGAATAAGCAAGTGTCCACCCCCAAATGTGCTGTTCTGTGCTCCAAGATCCCACAGAAAAAAGCACTGGTGTGATTCATTTCTTTCAGGCGGATGTCCCAGCTCTACTGCTGCTCTCATGCCTGCCTTATGTTGCAGCACAGATAGGCTGAAAGGAAACAAGAGCAGAGATGTTGGATGCAGTATCTAAAGATGACTTCTCACAGGACAGGATCCAAAGGGTAACTCCTACAATATCCTGACTTTAGACTGGATATTACAATTTACACAAGAAATAATACTGAATAAACTCTTCTGAATAAAACTTAAAAGCTGCTCCCAAGAAATAAAAGATAAATAAATAATGCCATTTCAAACATTGAAAACATCAAAACCTTACAAATAATCTTAAGATTTTTTTTTTCACAGATGTGTAGGGCATCATGTTATATAAGGTATCATCAATGGAAGTATTCTGATTGGAAGTATACAATGTAGGATGTATTTTTTAATTTAGATGTGTGTCTTCTATGAGATGGGATAGTCATTAACAGTACACCTATGTCAAGAGCCAAAGCCATTTCTCCATGCCCAGAAGAAACATTGTATAATTTTATAATTAGAAAATAAGAGCTGATGAAAATATAATGTTTAAGGCTTAGTTGCCTTCTACTCCAAGATAAAATTATAGACACATATGTAAATATTATCATCTTAAGATTTGATAAGGGTCTGTCATCTTTTATTTTCCAGAAATAATTGTGGTATTTTTTTAAAAAAAGAAAATTAAAATAATTTTTAGTTTTTTTCTTTTTTCCTTCTCAGTAATTTTTGTTCAATATGCATTGTTTACAAACATATCTATTCCTTCATCAGTTCCCTAATGTCTTGTCTTTGCTTCTAGTACATGTAATGTAGATTTACATAAACCAGTCAATTTGAATAAAAGCCAGCTCTAACTACCATACTTATTTTGCAAAAGATAAGATTTTAAAAGTAGTTGCACACTGAGGATAAAAATGTGGATGTTACTCAAAAAATTGATTCTTTCTATGCTTTAAAGGAACTGATCATAGGAAAGTAATCCTAGACTGAGATAAAGTTGCAAGAACTAAAGTATAGAAATTACAATTAAAATTTTTTAAAAAGTCATTGGAAGAAAAAATGTGTTCTCATTTGTATCTATTAGCCACAGTATTCTTTTAACCCAGTTTTTAGGTCCTTAAAAGACCCAGAAGCTAATTTTCTATTACATATTCACAGATGTTGTCTTATTTATGCTCTAGGGAAGTTGCACTGGTCATTCCATATATTTTATTCCTGAACTGCTAGCAGAAAATGTGGAACTCTATTAAAAGAAATACAAAAACATTTTTATTAAAGTATTTTATTCTTAAGGCAACCTAAAATATCTATGAATACATTTTCCCTCATTTCATTAAATACATGCACAACTGCTGTACTGCTAAGTTAATGCTGACGATATAAGCCAGCCACTCAAGGTAAAAAATATGGAATAAATAGTTTAATCCAAAAGTAAACAGTTTATCACTGGGTTAAAAAAAAAAAAAACCTAAGGGGAGGACCTTTTGTGCTGTAGAGTCCCAACTGAGAATGTTAAGACTTAAGCTTCAAAATGATATCGTGAGTACACGTTAATTTTAAAGCAATTATTTAAAAAATAGAACACCAGACATAAAAGCTGATGACTTAAGATGTTTGCAAGACATTTTCATTTCTTACTTCAAACCCTATTTACTCTGATTCTCCTGTGCCCTACATACAAAATAAAGATGTTCTCCAAATCAGGTATTTCTAAACCTTTTTTGGGGCTGATCCTTTTGAGAATACAGGGGGAAATGCACATATATATATTAATACATCTACAAACTTTTGCATACAGTTTAAGGGTTTCATATGTACCCCACCAAAGGCCATCTGGGCTCTGTAAGGTTTCATGTACCCAAGTCAAGAACCCCTGCTTAAAACAATGTAATTTTTTTCATCTTGGAGGCTTTTGTAAACTTTCCACCATCATCATCAAGGCTCTTTGGAATAACAAGCACCCAGTAGTTTCTCATCAAATGTGAGTATTTAGTGATGGTAAATGCCTGTTTCCTCCCCTTACACATGTAATAATTTGAAATCACCTGTCTTGTGAATTTGCTGCTAGAAATGGTCAGCCCATTTGCTGTGATACTGAAAACAAAGCAATTTTAGAGGTTGATTCAACCTTTCAATAACTAGGAATTAACAGGCTCTAAGTAACCTAAAGCTTTTCTTGAGAAACCAGGGTTCCAGTTCTACAGAACTCAACTTCTGTAGGCTCAAAGGCTCAGAAGACCAATAAGCTTAGGTGAACAGCAAGCAAAAATCATACACAGTTGTATTAGGATCTGTTCATAATTAGAAATCATGCCCTTCTGGGTGTGATAACAATTACCAGCTCTCTTCATTACTCATTTCTTCTCTTCTTCTGGATTCCCAGAAAACAAAAATTTCTAGCCTACCAGTTCCAGTTGACGGAGTATAAACAAAAGTCACAAGTGTCACTTCTTAGCTACACTGAAAAGCCCCTGATGCACGCTCTAGCTTGCTCAAACCATCACAGTGACCCAGAGCTGCATGTTTATACTGCAAAACTACAAGACAGAATCTTTTAAAAATCACTTGGAAGGGAGCTCTCCTGGAGAAATTAACTTAGGCCATTAATATTTCAGAGCTTATTTGATAGCTGAGAATGGCTTGCTAAGCCTAATCTAACACCATAAGCCAGATGACATTTTGATTATCTTAATTAAAACATAATAGGTAATAGAAATGCTGTAAAATCCAGTGTAAAAATTGGTCAAAGGATTTTGAACATCTTCTGGTCACTCCCACAATTCACAAATTATATTTAAATACACTGACATTGCTTTCTGTGGATTGTATCATTTCAGAGTTGGCATGGGACCCGAAGTGGCACTTCACTGCTCATGTCTGGGGTAGTTCTATGGTTAACTATGTTTGGAGTTTGCTTACAACAAGCCACAACTGAACATTTACCACAAATTTTTAGACCATCTGACTCCATAAACTATAACAATGAACTATTTCCCTCCTATCACCTTTGTCCGACATGACTGGGAAAATGCTCTGGGTGGTTGGTGATAATATCTACACAAACAAGGCAAAGTTTAATGACTTAAATAAAGAGAAAATCTGTTCTTTTCTCTAAATAGACTATAAAGATGTACACTCCATAGGGAAAGACAGAGGGTTCCTAAACAAAAGAATATAAATTACTTATCTTTATTCAATGCTAATAGACAAACATCTTGTAGAACAAAACTGCATCTACTTCTGGTAAATATTCCTTAAAATAAACAATTATATTATAAATACCCATTATTTTATAAGTAGGTAACATTACTAATGAAAAACGCCAGAAGATTTATGCCCCAAATGGTAAGATGTATAGAGTTTTCCAGAATCCTTCCTAAAATCAATAACTTAGTTGTCACAGGTTAGTTGAATGCAAAGAAACTTTTAAATCTGTGCTCAGCACACCTTCTATGATATTAAGTATTATGCATATCCAGCAAGAAGAAAGCTCAACACTCTTTATAAGTAGGATAATAAAAGCAGTAACTGCTAATAGAACACTTGCAACGACCTAATGTCCAACCCATAAACACCTACACATTGACTGTCTAAATTGCTCTTAGATGAGTCTCAGTAGGTGGCAGACCATTTTTTAGGGCAAACTGGCATTCAATTATGGTCTTCATTTAATTAACTATAGTATTTACAAGGTCAATTTGTTCTCTATGTACAAGATATTACATCTTATTTATCCAAAGGAGACAAAGGAGTGTCCCTGCCTTTCTGTCACTAGAGAATGAAATCAGGTTAGCATCTTGTATAACGACCCTTACAGGTAAAGCTGCATTGTTCATCTGAATGGGAAAATGGAACAACATTCTAATCACAGAGCAATATAGTTTGAAAGCTGGAATATCATTTGAGAGGAATTAGTTCATCTCTATCGTATAATGGGGAAAGAAATAGATGGCAATTTTTTTACCACTTAATAGGGAAGCAAAGGCACTAAGATCCATAGACACAGATGACAGAACGAATGAGAAAAAAACCTCACACACCTCCTGTTGCCATAATCATTCCATTTTTAACCCAAATAAAACAAGTCCTTCTAGATTTAGGTTTAAGGCAAGCCCCCAAATTTTCATATTTTATAAAAGCACATAAACTCATACAAAACACTCATTACAAAATGCAATCTTACATTCTCTCTCTCTCTCTCTCTCTCTCTCTCTCTCTCTCTCTCTCTCTCTCATGTGCACGCGCGCGCGCGCACACACACACACACACACACACACACACACACACACACACACACAATTTAACTCCCAAAGTATTGATGAACAGCTATGACTTTTCTCCCTTTTTTTCTTCAAAATTACTTCTCAAAACAGTTGCTCATACCTCTTCCTTTCTTTCCTCTGTGTCCTGTGTCTCAAAACATCTCTCCTCTGTTTAACTAGACTATTGCTCTCTCCTTACATCTGTGTCCCAATGTTTATCTCTGGTGCCACCTCCCATCTTAAGTCCTTTCCTTTCAGGTATTTCCATTTTTTTCCAGGTACATTTCCTGTTTTGGCTTCCCTAAGTCCATATCTCCATTCACTGCACCATTAACTGAAAAAAAAAATCTAGTTAGAGAAATAATGTTTCTTAGCAGGCAGCTGGTGTGTGTGTGGAATTGGCCAGATAAATATGTGAAAACATATACTTTAATATAAATTTTGCTCTCATCATATCAGTATATATGCACACATATATTGCTCTTCTGTATATTTCACCAAATTTATGATTGAAGACCAAGTTCTCATGAGATGGTCACACGTGAGTCAATGTTTTCACTAAAGCCACTAAGGATACCTCTTCTTTTACTTTGGACCTCTTGGTGACTCAAAATATTCAGTCAAATCCTGCCAGAAGTTTCCTATATCAAACATCTCCAAATCCAGAAATGCCAGCCCCAAAGATCTCAAAAAAGTGTAATTAACTAAGATGCTATTAGTGTAACTTATCTGATGGATAGAGGACTTGAGAGGGAATAAATCTTGTCCACAGAGAATGTCTGCCATTTGTTAAAGTGAGACTTTTGCCTCTCTTAGTCATTTATAAAATGGAGACAATAGCTTTTCTATCACTCTCAAAATGTTGCAACTAAATGTAATAACATATATGGAATCAATTGAGATTTCATATGAAAGGTATTTATGTTGCCCTTGATCACTCAGCCAGATGGTGTTAAATGGAATTTCTGGGAAGCCAGGTCCTTCCATTGCTTTTCAGGTGTGCTCTTATGCATACTTTTGGTATTTGCTCAAGCATTCATGATTATTCAAAGCAATGAGTAAAGAATTAAGAGAA
The DNA here is from genome assembly GCF_001890085.2 of Hipposideros armiger. Lineage (NCBI taxonomy): Eukaryota > Metazoa > Chordata > Mammalia > Chiroptera > Hipposideridae > Hipposideros > Hipposideros armiger. The sequence continues at coordinate 104,418 of NW_017732890.1, forward strand.
CACTAGTGATTTAGGCTATCTAAGCTCAAATTCTGGGTTCTACCACTTACTACCCATAAGACTAAGGGGATGTCAATTTAACCTCTCCATGGTTCTCAATCTTCATGTGTACAAAAAAGATAAAATTAGTACCTAACTTAAGGTGTTGCTGTGATAATTTAATGTGTTAAAATGTGTGGTACAATCCCCTATGGCACGTGAAAAATATTATAAAACTTACTAGAAAGAAAAAAGAATATTTTTACCATCTGATAATCTCTGTCATAACGTCTATGAGAAAAGTCAAAAGCCTCATATTACTAAAAATATTACTTAAAGTTGCCAATTTAAACTTCAAGTGTTTGCAAATCAGACAATATTTCCCAATACATTCATGTTGATTTTCTAATATTGATTATCCTTCACTATATGCTATAAGCATCATCATTTAGTAAAAGGAACAGTGTGTGGGAACAGATAGATTGGAGTTTAAATCTGTTTATCTTTAAGCACATTATCTAACATTCTTATATTTTACATTTTGGCATCTGTAAAATAATAATAATAATTCTAAAGATTTTTGTGACGTTTAATATGAAGCTTTTCGCACTGTCCCTGGCAAATGGGTTACAAGAAACATCATATTAGTTACCTTCTCCTGTTGATGGTATGTGTTATTTTCTAATAATATGTGTTGTTATTAGAACTTTGGACTTCAGTCATCTTCTAAATTTCAACTGAAGAACCAATCTCAAGTCTTAAGAAATTCAAATTCTTAAGAAATGATACTTGAAAGCAGTGGTTCATAATCTGTGGCCCTGAATCCCTCTGGGAGCCCAGAGTTATCTCTATAAAACCATATGTACACACAGCCTGGGCTGCTGATTATATCAATAATGCAGTACACACAAGTATTAGCATACAAAATCATTGAAATACATGGCATTTCTTTTTGCTATTATATATTTTCTCAGAAGATAATAGTGTATAATCATCTTAGGAGATAACAAAATTGCCTGTGAAAACCAGTCCTTATTCTTAAAAACCACTAGTGAAAGGACACTCTAAAGCATTTTAAAGTTATTTTAAATCTCTGATTCAAAGCAGGGCTCTTATTTTAACTGTCCATCTTCCCCCACACTCTGGTTATTTTTATAGTTTCCTCTTTATGTTCTGATTTTATAGTGTGACTGCTCATGCATATTGGTTCCAGGGCTGTATTTCTAATACTCAGAGCAGTGCACTTTCAGAGTTAAAAAGGACCTTGAAGTCATCCAGCCCAGTCGTCCATCAGATGCATGAATTATTCCTACTTATGTCTACATCCGCTCTTGTGGTGCCTTAAATATACCCTAGACGTTAGCCCTATAGCCAAACATTAACTCTGACTCTAAGTGGAATACTTAATTCATCAGCACTTTTAAAACTTCCCACTTGTAACAAAAATCCCAATCAAAGTGTATTTAACCGCTACTTTCGCAAGATGACCGATTCTCTGTAATACATATTGAGCTAGCTCATCATCAGCACCCAAGTCACTCTCCTGTATTAAATTAGATGCTTAGGGAGTACATTAACTCCTGCAGACCACTAGGGCATTTAGTACAGTAAGTGGAGGAAACCGCAGTAGAGAGTTATGCACCAGATGGAGCCATGAATATTAGATAGCTTGGCAAGAAGTAAAATATATACTGCCAGAAATAAATGACCTTTATAAGAATGGTGCTTTTTAGTACATGTTAAATACAAAAAGAAACAGATTATTAAATACTGTGAGAACATCATTTAAATAGATTTCATCAGAAATTTAAATCTGTCTATATAGATAGATACTCTTTGAATTACCACATTAAGAGAGTTGTATTGCCTGTTACAGACGGATGTTGTGATAATGACAGTCATTAAAATAACTATCTAGTCAGGCTTAAAATGATAGGCATTAAATTTGCAATGATTAACCATTAACTTCCTTTTTTTTAAGTTTTTTAGTGATACAAAATAGAAAGGACTGAATTTAAAATTTCTTCTTCTTTCTCTTCTCTATTCCTTTTTGTTCCCTGTAAGAGTCATATGCTATTCATACAACTTTACAACTGACATTAAAGTATTCACTGTGCTTACACAGAACAGACCATTGTCAATAATTTTGAATATAAAAATTAGAACATTGTTTTTCACAAAACCTTTTCCCTCTCCTTTTTACATTCATTGCTCTTGGAAATTGAGTGTATTCTACATAGTTCAGCGTCAATTTAGGCACCAACAGTGAATTGAAAAGATACTTATTTGTGGTAAAAACGCATAAATTTGACTCTCCCTAGTTCCTGTGAAACAAACTGATTTCTACCTATTTTAAATACCCAACATAGCAGTCACTTATTCAGATAGGTTATCAGTATCTAAAAGCTCTAGGAAATACACGAACTGCAGTAGCTCTAAGAAAATGCAACAGATGTGGAAAGTTCTCACAGAATTTATCAATAAAATGTCCTGTTTTGGTTTTCTATTTCTGCCATTATAAATTCTTGCAGGGTTTATGTGTTAACAGCCCTCCACAGGGAGCTTCAAACACTGGAAATGTCTTCAGGAAAAACCTGTCACATGTTTTATGAGTCTCAAGTTCAAATTGCTCACTCAAAACATGCTAGACTATGAAAATCAACAACAACAACAACAACACAAAAACAAAACAAAACAACAAAACCTGCTGCTTTTTTCTATTACCTCAGCTGTGGTCTCGTCTCCTAGGAAAAAGCCAAGATTCTCAGCCTTTTGATGGTATCCAGAATGAGGAACGGCCCTAGCAAAAATGTGGCTACAGATTATCAGCTCAAATCTCCATGGTTCTTCATACTCTAGAATTTTAATGTTCCTCATTTCCCTTATGTCAACAGCATTCTAATCTTTTTCTACAATAAGTTTTGTTTATTTGTTTGTTTGCTTGTTTGTTTTTAGTTTATTTTGGCAGGAACATCTATCATGAACATCTCCACCTTAAAGTAGAAACCTGTAGTATGTTTTAGTTTATGTAAATGATATTGTGCCGTTGATCTTGGCTTATTTCTTACTACTTTGCCCATAGGATGTTTCTAAAGATTTATTAATGATGCCTCAAGCACATCTAGTTGGTTTTGTTTTTACTTTTGGCTGCTGTATACTATTTCATGTATGGATTCATCCTTTAACATCTCTCTGTATGGATCAGTTTTAGATAGGCTCCATGTCTGTAGTCAAAGGTGGAATTTCTGGTTTATTAACAAGATTTATAAACACACATCTTATTCTCTGCTATTTTCTATTAATAAGACTATTAATGACATTTTGTTCCTTTTGTATCTGGAGAGCTTGCTGTAGCTTTTTATTAGTTTGACTTTTCCTAGTATATTGACTACTCTATGTTGAAGCTCATTTCATCCACAGACATTGAAAAGGATTGTCCCTTCCCTTTCATATCCCATAATCTTATTTCTTTTTATTTTATTTATTTGGTAAATTAGGGCTTTCCTTTTTTTTTTTTCATTTATAAACTACATGTAATACCAGGTATTCTTTTCTTGTTGCCTAATGAATTAACATGTTTTCCCTTAAAGTATGATAGTTAATTTTAGTTGTCTAGTTCAGATAGGCTTTATCACACTCAGGAATTTTCTTTCTATTTCTAATATGGTGAAACTTTTTATCATAACTACATTTGATTTTTGCCTTTTCTCCATTATTTTACATAATCATATGATTTTGTTTCTTTTTTAGCCCATCACTAAAGTAGATTATACCAATAGATTATCTGATAGTAAAACATCATCACTTCTACTTGATCATGATGTATTATTATATTCATTGCTCTGTTGTTTCTAGTTTGGATTTATATAAGATTTCTAAAGGAAACAAAATAGTTTTGTAAGTAAAATGGCTTTTTTATTGTTTTACTTATACTGCCTTTATCTAGTTTTAGAAAATGGTTGGTTTAGATTTAGAAATTGACTTTGTAGCATTTACTTCCATTTCTACTTTCTGAAACTGCATATTTGAAAATTTAGTAGAATGTACCTGTCAAGCCATCTGAATTTGAGGGAGTTTGGTTTGGGGATATTTTTCTTATTAGTTCAATTTCTTAAAGGAGTTTTTAAAAATTATTCAAGTTTAATAATTTTCATTACAACTTAATAGAATCTATTTGGCTAGGTTTTCCTTGGCCACCTTCCTTTTCAGTATACATACTGAATATTTTCCCAAAAAAATTTTGGCTTACCATTAGAAATTGTTTTGTACTCTACTTGCTTTTCCTTGAGAGACCTAAAACATAAAGTATTTTAACAATACTTTTGTTTTGTCTTCTTCCCTCTGGTGCCTTAATATCCAACACTAAGTCTGTTTCTCAAAAAGTGAGAATGAGAGAATGACAGAAAGTACAACAGTCTCTGCTCTGTAAGGCTGGTGGTAAGAACAAAACAGAACAGAACAAAAACAGCTATCTAATTTCTGTGCTGAGAGGCAAGGAGAGGATGAAGCACCTGTGGTCCCAGAGTCGCATCCTACAAGGGGCAACGCTCAGAGCCACACTGTAATTCTGTCCACTTCAAGGGAACTGGCATTTCATGATGGTTTGGTTTCACTTGTTTGTTTGTCTAGGCATTGTATTTGGTTCATTAGTTGACTGATTTTCACCTCAAGCATAGAGGCAAGGCAAGTCCTACTATTGGCTGCTTTCATGTTGGCTCAAGCGTCAAGGAGCAGGAATTCCCAGATCTGGTGAGGTAACTAAATCTGATAGTTGCATGACTCAGACATGCAGTTTGCCTGCCCAGGAGTTTTTTCTTACTCCAGGGAAGGAGAGAAGAGGGAGAGAGTCAGATGCAATTAAGCAGTTATTCTTAAATATTTCTAATTTCTGTTTTAAAATAGTTACCATAATCTTAGTACATGTTAATAACACAAAATCAACAAAATCATAAAAAGATCATGAAAAATAACGCTATTAAACATAAAGTTTTGCCCCCACACATGTTCCTCATAGTTCAGATCACCCCCACCATGAGTTAGCAGCTAATGCTGCTAACAGTTGTTTGTGTATACTTCCAGAGACATTCTTCACATAGGTACATACATATATACTTCGAAGCATACATCTCAGTATATTATTCTCGTTATCCAGCCCTTGCCTTTTTTCTATTTATTCTATCTGGTCACCATTCATATCTGTAAAATTGACCCATTTCTTAAACAACCACATAGCATGCATGGAATTGTATGCACATCCCATAATTTATTTAACCAGTCTTTTACCAATGGACATTTCAGTTGTTTCAAACTTACAAATATACTGCATGAGTATTATTATGCATAACGATTTCCTCATATTTAAATTTACACTTCTAATATATATCCCTAGAAGGAGATTTGAAGGATCAAGTAGCATATAAATTATGATAGTTATAGCCAAGCTTTTCTATAAAAACATTATGTCAATTTACACTTCACCAAGTATCTCTGATAGCTCTGCTTTACCTAAGCACTTGAAACAAAGGTAGCATCATCTGATGTTTGAATATTTGCCCATTTGATAAGTAAAAATCATTTAATTTCTGTTTTTCTTAATTTGAGGTAGAATATTTTAACTCAGACTGACTATGGTATAATTTACATAGAGTCAAATCTACACTTCGGATTTTGAGATATATTGTTCTAAGAGTTTTCACAAATGTATAAAGTTGTGCAATCACCACTACAGTCAAGACACGAAATATTTCAATTACCCCCCCCAAAATTTCTTTGTGCCACTTTCTAGTCACTCCTCTCCCCCATCTCCAACCCTGGTAACCACCGATCTGATTTTGGTCCCTATAAATGTGTCTTCTCCAGAATGTCATATAAATTGAACCATAGAGCAAGTAGCCTTTTATGCCTGGCGCCTTTCATTTAGTATGATTCTTGTAACATATCTATGATGTTGCATTTATTAATTTTTTTCCCTTTTTTATTGCACAATGTACTATAATTTTTAGATTTTTTTTTGTTTTAGGTGATTAAGAATAAATCTACTGTAAATGTGTACATGCAGGTATCTGGAGAGATGTATCTAGTTTCTTTGGCTAAATATCTGAAAGGAAGTTTACTTGCTTTAGTAATAAATAATGTTTAACTTTAAAAGAAAATGTCAAAATGTTTTTCTAAGTGGTTCTATCATTTTTCATGTCCACTAGCAATCAGTGTATGAGAATTGCAGTCCTTCTAATTGTTGTCAGCATTCGGTATTGACAATTGTATTTTTAAGCCTTTCTAATAGGTGTGTAATTGTATTTGAAGTGGTTTCTATTTGCATTAAACTAATGATCAATGATATTGTGCATGTTTTCAAATGCCTAGTTATCATCTAGATCTCTGTTTTCATAGTTTACTCACATCTTTTACCCCTTTTTATTAGGTTATTTGTTTCTTATTGAGTTGAGAGGGTTTCTAAAATATTTTTTGGACACAAATCTTGTATCAGTTATATTTTTCAAATATTTTGTGTTTTGTTCTCTGCCTTTACAACATAGAATTGAATATATAAAAAATTACTTATACCTTGTTATTCAAGTCTTATATTTTCACTTACTTTTTTCTATTTAAATTGTATTCATTGAGAGAAGTGAATTAAAGTCTTCTCATATGAATATAAGTTATATATTGTTATATATTTTGAATATGTTGTTTCTTCTAATATGTAGTTTACATGTTTACAATCTATCACATTCTTCTGGTCACAATCTATTACTATTTTTCTGTTTACAATAGCAAATATTAAAGAATAGTTCATAAATATCAGATTACCCTTTAAGAGATAGTATTTTCAATTTGACCCTCACAAAAATTGTAGGCTATTAGATTTGGAAGGAACATCAATCCAACCATCTCTCTATGCATAGTGAAAGAATTACTTCCACATCAGCCATCACAAATAAACATACAGCCCCTGAATGAATGCCTTCTCCAGTACAAAAGGCTCACCATTCTGAGACAGCCCATTTTTAATGTTGGGGAGTTCCAATGTTTATTGTCTGTGTTCATCTATTAAGAGAAACTCAGCTTCCAAGTAAATTTCAGCCTCTCATCCTTGTTTTTATTCCTATCACACAGCTCAGATCTTCCCACTTTCTTTAACAATTCTTCACAAGTACTGACAGTTTGATCTTTAACTGTTCCAAAAACCAACTTCTATATAGCCTAATTTGTCAACATTGTTTTTACATATGACATTCAACAAAATTCAATGTTGCAAATATATCATCCCCAGGAAAGAAGAGTGTGATATCATTACCTCAGCTAATCTACACTTTATGTGTGTTAGTCTAATCCTTAAAAAGTTTGTGGGGTTTTTTAGTAGCGAAATTTTAAAAAGCAGCTCCAATCTTTTCGAACATATCAGAACAAAAGAAATGAAACATAGACAATTACAAAAGCTATGTTAATTCAATTTCTCTTTACCTAACAATTTATGAGGAAGATAACTACTGCATTAAGTAGAATAGACTGCATAGATATACTTTCTGGAAAATAAAATTCAGATAAAACCCGATTGAGAGAAGAAAGATGCTCTTAGTTCAGTAGGGTCAGGGAATGGGCCAAATTTTAATTTAAGGTCATTCTCTAACAGAGCCCAGGAAATGTGCAAGCATAGACAAGCAAGGCCTAGGGGAGAATATAAGTAGGGGAAACTCAAGACTTTGGAAAATTTAGGCCCTTTGTAACTTTTCTACTAGCCCACATACGAAGCTTCAGAAAGTAATCCCAGCTGTCATTTACCAGAGATGATGTAATAATCACAATGGAGGCACTGTCACAGTGTTCTTAAGATTGTCTAAGAGTCAACATTCATCTTTCAAGTAGCAGTACCCAAAGAAAGGAGAGGAAACTTAGGGGGAAAGGTCCCACTACATATTCTCAAATATGTGAACACATTAATCTATGCAATGGGAGCTGCCTCGTTAGTAACAAAACACATTCAGATGAAAATCACAACTGTTGAAAACAAGAAACAGGCAGCAAACTGACTACTGAATATGGCAAAATTCGAATCAGCTATTTAAAGGGTTGGCTCATAATAATGCACCAGAACTTGGAGAAAAACTGATGAAGAGACAGAGATGATGAGTGAAAAAATGACAAAGATGATGAGTAAAAGATGTCATTAAAAAATGGAATTCAAGCACTTTGCTCTTGGATCTGGGATGTCTGGACATTTCAACAATTTTAAATTTCTTAATCATCTACGACCAACTTAGTTTTTAGATAAGCGATTCTCAACCTGTGGGTCACGACCCCTTTGGGGGTCGAACGACCCTTTCACAGGGGTTGCCGGGTACTCGTATGTGGGTGTATGTGCATGTGGGCCCAGAGACGGATAGAGGAGCGGTGTCTCGGTTCCTAAGACCATCGAAAATATGTGTTTTCCGATGGTCTTAGGCGAGCCCCGTGAAATGTTGAGAACTGCTGTTTTAGATGGATCCTAAGATTTATATATTTTCAATTGCTTATTTAAGGTTATACCTTAGATCTTTTTTCTCTATTATCTATCTATCTATCTATCATCTCTATCTATCTATCTATCTATCTATCTATCTATCTATCTATCTATCTATCTATCTATCATCTATCTACCTATCTACCTATCATGTTTTTCTTCCATGAACTCACAGATATTCTGTGAGGGAAGAAGGTGAATGTAAGAAGGAAGAAGTTGTAGAAGCAGAAATATTTAGAATGTATTAATTCTTTCTGATAGTTGGTTAATAATTCTGGAGGTATACAGTTTAAATATCCCAAGCAGCTTTTAATAGTTGTCTTAGTACATTTGGACAACTGTAACAAAACTGCACAATAGGTAGCTTATAAAGAACAGGAATTTATTTCTCACAGTATGAAGGTTGAAATTCTGAGATCGGGGTGCCAACATGGTTGGGTGAGGGCTCTCTTTTGAGTCTGCAGATTTTGTGTATACTCACATGTCAAAAGAGGGCAAGGGAGCTCTCTGGGGCCTCTTTTACAAGGGCATTAAACTCACTAACGAGGGTTCTACCCTCTTGACCTAATCACCTGCCAAAGGCCTCACCTCCTAATACCATCACATTGGACATTAGGATTATATCATGTGACCTTTGGGAACCACAAACATTCAGACTGTAGCAGTACTTAAGTTGCTAATAGTTTTGTTTCTACTAGACCACTATGGCTCAACCATGAAACAGCTGGTACATCTATGAATTTAGCCAACCATATTCTTCATGCCTACTCCTGTATACTCCAGCTACCATCTCCTTTAGGGAGTAAAACTAGGGCAAGACTGCTAACCACCTGTGCAGGCAAATATCATTTAAAAATATAATGAAATTGAGCATTACATAATAACTAATGTCATTATAAATTCAAATTTATTTAATGAATTCTCTCCTACTGTCTCATTTCTCTGAATCTACCTCCCTCTTACCTTCTACCATTAACTTTGTTTTTCACATCTTTGAGAAAAAAACTTTTGGAGTAGTGCTCATTCATCTCCCCATGCCAAAATCTACAAACATATGTTTCTTCATTTAGCTTCCACTTCTTCCCCTCCAATGAACCAAATTGCTGTTTTCCTATCATAAGTAAACATTTTCCTCCACAGCACTCAACAAAGGATTTCATTTTCTCAGCATTTCCTTTTTTCTCTAGGCTTATCAATATCTTTGTATTATTGTTATCAATGTATAAAGCTACTCTTGTTTCCCAGGTTAAGTAATTTTAGCATCCTTTGATTTCATATTCCAAATCAGCAAAAATTCTCCACTCTTCTCCAGAAAATTGCTTACATTCCTCCCCTTTACTTTCTGACATTGCATCACTATTCATACCACTACAACCTGACTTTCTCTCACACCATCCACCTACCACATCAATGAATCTGCTTCAGCAGAAATGACTAACAACCTTCAGTTCTTCAAAGTCAATATATACTTTTATCTATTTACTTTATTTAACAACACAGCAGCATTGAAAGAGGTGACTCCTGCTTTTTTAAACTGCTTTTCTCTTGGGTTCTATGACAACACATAATTTTTTTTTAATTAAAGTTTACTGGGGTGACAATTGTTAGTAAAGTTACATAGATTTCAGGTATACGATTCTGTAATGCATCATCTATATATCACATTGTTGTGTTCGTCACCCAGAGTCAGTTCTTCCATCACCATACATTTGATCTCTTTTACCCTCATCTACCACCCTCTCCCCCCTTACTCTCTGGTAACCACTAAATTATTATCTATGCCTATGAATTTTTGTTTCTTCATTTGTTTGTCTTGTTTCTTTGTTGTTTTTAGTTTTCTATCCCACATATAAGTGAAATCATATGGTTCTTGGTTTTTCTGTTTGACTTATTTCACGTAGCATAATAATCTCAAGACCCATTCATGGACAACACATCATTTTAACTTCCCACCTTCTAATTCTCTGCCCTCTAACTTCACACTTGGCTCTGCAAATTTCTACAAGTTAGCCAGACATTAAAATGTCATTTTTGGGGGTTTGGTTCTTGCCACACATTTTCTCTATATATTCTTTCTGTAGATAATTTCATTCTCATGACATTAAAAACTGTTGGCTTACTGATGAATGTCAAATTTTTCCATTTCTCCTCTGAGGAATATACACTTGCATACTTGAGCTCGACATGTTCAAATCTAAACTGTTGTCTTTACCCTACCTCAAACTTCACCCATGTAAGCTTTCAGTTCCTCAAGTGAGAAATATTCAAGTTATTATCCAGCAGAGTCTCATGCAGTGGTTATCAACCCCAAGGGAGTAGCATACCATGCACTGGTTACTAATCCCAGGGGAAGACTCAAAACACTTCTGCCCACTGCATCTTGATAAATGAGTTGCCAAAGAAAACACAACTGAGTCGAGCACTGGAAGGAAAAACACTCTACTCATATGGAGAAGAGAAAGAGCCAGATCAGCTTCCATAGTGGAAATTGGTCCCGCATGGCCAGCGGTGTTTCCAGGCAGCTGTCACAGGACAATTGCTCACATGTATACATCTTCTGCTGCAGTAGAAAGGACCCTGTTCCCTCCCTCAGAAGACAGGTATGACGGGGTGGGCCAGGTGCCATATGACACACACACACTTGAAGCAGAGACCATCTAAGAACATTTACTAAGCCTGAAACAAAGAAATGTATCCCCACACAAGCTCTGTGGGCTCTTTATCTCTCTGTACAGAAGTGGTCCAAGTCTAAGGCCCATGCTTATGAGGCCACATGGGAGAAGAAAGACTGCATGCACGAAACTGCCTTTCCCAACAGTTATCTTTCTTTTTCATCCCCAACTTCCAGCAAGTGCTGTTTACCACAGATATATAATTAGAGCTAGTTCACTTATCTCTACATCCACTGCCACAACTTTAGACCAAGTCACTGATTTATTGCGTCGAAGAAGTGGTGTCCTTCTAAGTGGTCTCCTCACTTCCTCTTTTTCTATCACTCAAATTTATTTTCTACCCAGACTATAATTACACACACACACACACACACACACACACACACACACACACCAAAAAAATAAGACTATGTGAGTTCCCTATTTAAAATAATCCAATTGCTCTTCATATAAAACACAACATATTACCATTGCCTACCGGTCTCTGTGGGCTCTGCTGTCCTACACAACATGTTGTTGTACTACAACAAACATGTTGGATGCAGCATGCTTTCCCTTTCATTCACTGTGGTCTAGCTACACTAATTTTCATAGTTCCTTGAATCTGCACAACGTTTTTCTGTCTTAGGTTCTTTGAATTGTTGGCTCCTCTGCCTGCAATGGTTTTTTTTTGGTTTTTTGGGTTTGTTTTTTTTTGCATAAATGTAGACATGGCTGACTTCTTATTATATAGGCGTCACCTTAAATTTCAGCTCCTCAGAAAGACTCTCCTGGCCATTGTAAGAAGTCTCCATTACTAATACCCACCATCATCCACTTTAATAGCATCCTGTAATTTCTAAAAATGTGTACTTCAATTTTTAAACTTTGACTTACTTTATTTTTTTAATCTTCATTAAATTTATTGGGTTGATATTGCTTAGTAAAATTACATAGGTTTCAAGGGTACATTTCTATAATATATCACCTATATATTACATTATGGGTTTACCACTAAGAGTCAGTTTTCCTTCCATTACCATATATTTGACCCCTTTTACCCTGTTTTACCATCCCCCTCCCTCCTTACCCTCTGGTAACCAGTAAACTGTTGCCTGTGTCTATAAGTTCTTTATTTCTTTGTTTGCCTTGTTCATTTGTTGCTTTCAGTTTTATATCTCACATATGAATGAAGTCATAGGTTCTCAACTCTTTCTATCTGACTTATTTCATTTAGCATGATCCCCCCACCCCACTTCATGTTTAAAAATGACCTCTAAATTATCATGAGGGAAAAGTGATTGTATCATAATCATTTTTTTTCCTCACACAATTCCTTGCAGGGTCTCAAAAACATCTCTGCCGTTAACTGATTTATGCCAGAAATATAACTGGAAAATTAAAATATTAGACAACTCAAGGCTAAAATAATCAATGAAATAATAAAACAAACAAACACTCCCCAAATCTTCTCTTATAAAATACACAGACAAGTATTTGGGTAATCTATAATTTCTTGATACATACATTTCCCTCTGTTATATAAAATATAAAACAATTCCTTCATGAAATTGTTTTCAACCTTAAAATGATGTTTTCCTTTGCAAAATTTTCATGCTCATGATATTTATGTCACCTCCTAAACACTATCCACATTGTTTGGATTCAATCAACACATTTTTATCCAAAATAACATCAAAATATTCCTTCTAATATAACATTTAATTCAGGTTCATGCAGGATTTTCATAATTTTAGAGAGCTTTAATATAACTATGAAATTGTACTATCTGATAAAGAATACTCTGTCAGTGCTTTGGGAAAGCAGATAAAAGAGTGGAAAATTGATTATGTCATGTTTAGTGTGCAGGAAAGGATCTTATCCTAACAATTTAGTATCTATTATGCAGAATATAAAAGCTGGGATAATTTTTCCTTTGAAAAGTACCGTTTTAGTTTTGTGTAATCATGGAATTAGAACAAATTTCTGATTACCTGATGGTGTAACTCTCTATTTCATGAAGTCCTTGAGTCAAATTGTCTCCTAAATATGCACAGTGACTCACAGAATATCTCTGACAAACAAAAAAAAATACAAAAGAAGAATTATTAAGAGAGAAAAAACCTGTCAGAATCACGAGGGAGAGAAATTTCAAAAGCTTTTCTTTTCTTAATTTGTTTTTCCTTTTAACCTATTCAACTGATAGAGCTGCTCTATTATTATGTTCCTTATAAATGTATGTTCCAAAGGTCATTTATCTATATCATGTGTACATGATGGAAAGAAAGAAAGAAAGGAAGGAAGAAAGAAAGAAGAAAGAAAAAAGAAAGAAAGAAAGAGAGGAAGAAAGGAAGAGAGAGAAATAAAGAAAGGCACCCGGAGTGACTTTTTGATATTATTTATCCATGGTTATATTCTCATCTGTCTGTAACCAACAATTTTGAAATTTTATCAATGGTCACATGGAATGTTCAAAGTTATTTTCAATGTCATTTCTTAATTTAACACTTCACTGTTTATATAGATTTATTACATAGGACAGATGACTAAAATCAAAAGATTGGGAGCAGGCACATACTCATTATAGAATATTTGAGTGTCTAATATGTACTAAGCACTGATATACATCCTGAAATACAGTAGTAAATATGACGCAAAAGACCGTTGCTTCATGGAGCTTAAATGTGGAAAGGAGAGGCAGATAACAATTAACAAGTAATTTTATAACATGATTTCCACTTGAGATACATGTTTTAAAGAAAAACGATACACTATGCAAATGACTTTAGATGGACTATCAGCGAGTCAGTCCTCTCTAAGGAGGTAACATGTGACCTAAGACCTGAATCATGAGAAGCCAGTTCCAAGCAAAACAAGTTCATAGGATGGGAAAGGACATGGTATTTCTGAAACAAAAAGAAAGGTAGTGTGGCTGGAGCATGGAGAAAGAAGGAAAATGGTTACTAGATGAAATCAGGGAAGTAAATGAGAGCTTCTTAATGTAGGACCTTATGAGATGTCCATGATAGATTCTGAATTTTACTCTCAGGACAATGGAAATCCAAGGATTGTTTGTTCATTTGTTTTGGCTTGTTTGTGTTCTTGTGTTTTTACAAAGAACTGAACATATTTACGGTGTACAATTTGGTGACTTTGGACATATGCACACACATGTGATACCATAACCACAATCAGGGTAATACACATATCCAATACCTCCAGTTCCTGGTGTACCTTGGTTTTTGGTTTGTTTGTTTGTGAAAGAGGCACAAAAATTAGTCTAGATATAATGAAAATTGTGGATTAAAAGGGATGAGGGGATAATCTTGGAAGATCACAAATGTTATTGGCATTAGGAAAGGTGAGGTGATTGTGGCAATGGAGGTGGAGAAAAATACATAGATTTGGTGCATATTTTAGAGGCTGAGCATTTAGAATTAAATATTATGTTTGGTTTCTATCCTGATTTAAAAATCTGTGTTTTGTATACAATTGCAAAAGAAAAAATTGAATGGTCACCTGTTATATATTTTTATTTTTCTAATGTTTTGTATTTTAGTAATTTTAAGATATTTATGATTTATTTTTCTACTAGACATGTCAAAACTTTTAGATGAGACATTTCATTGTGCAATGTGGGGACATCTTTTGATGCAGGAATATACATTATGTCATGAGAAAAATGCCCTTTTTCCCCACGCCTTACATTACGCTATTTTTCTAAATTGAAGTTCCTCAGACAAAGACATATTTAACTGGTGTTAATTATACACTGACACATAGTTTTTAAGTCATTATAAAGCTTCACAAACACTTATTGAATTCTAAGAAATATTCTAAGATGTGTCAAATGAACAAAACCATGAGGGTGAGTGCTACAAATTAGGGACTGTATGGAAGGAAAAATAAATAAGTGGTGATGAACTCCTTAAAAGAATTACATGTTAAGCTAATGGTGCTTATCTAAACTTTAGCCACTTCAGATGTGTAGTATTTTAAGAAAGAATAACCTGCCATTTCATTCTGAGAAATTACTGTTAAACTCTAGTATGCATTGTATTCCTGTCTAATACTTTTGAAGGTCTGAACAGAGCCCATATTTCTAGGTGCATTGAATGGGTTCTAAAATTAAGTTTAATTCAGGCCTTCAGTTTAAATATGTGTTTCATAATCAGAGAGTGCAATTTTCAAATATAAGAGTTACACAATTACTATACAGAGACAATGCTTTCTAAATGCAATTAGGCACTACCATGGGCTGCATAGTGTCAGAATAGGAGCCCTACACTGGTGATCTCGCCTCTTTCACTTAGCAGCTGTAGACCCTTGGGCAAGTTACTGAACTGTAAACTTCTGTTGGCCCCTGTGAAAACTAAAGAGGTTGGACCAGGTAATATATGAGGTCTATATCAATTTCAAAATGTTATAGTTTCCTCCATAATATTATACTGGATATTAATAAACTTCCCACAGG